>NC_143139.1:97172500-97477500 GCF_059928025.1 Delphinapterus leucas | reverse complement strand
CTGGTGGGTCTGGGCAGGTCTGGGTTAGATGTCTGTGCACCCGCCCCACTAGGTCACAAGTCACAGGTCAGACAAGGCACATGTCCTGCCTGGGCCTTTGTCCCCTCATCTGTACAAGGGGAATAGTGCATCTTCCAGAGGCCTTTCCAAGCTGCCGTGTAGATCCAAGTGTGATGGTGGACACAGGATTGGAACCACAAGGCAAGACTTGAACGTGGAATAATAAAGGCAGAGCCAGGGCTTCCCTGCAAATTCCAGCTGTCCGGGCTCCTACAAGGGTTGGGAAGTGAGGCGTGTAGGAGGGCCTGAAGCCCCTGAGAAAGAACTCTGTCTGAGAGGGAAAGGGGCAGGTCGCAGTCCTGGTCCGAGGGCACAGGGCAGGGTCAGGGGGAGCATGTTCCGCCCACGCCAAGGACTCCTGCCGCATCCCGGGCAAGGGGCCAGAGTCCTCCGTGGCAGCTGGTGGCCGTGCGGGGACCACGGGGATCTGGAAGGCAGTGAGCAGGGTCCTTCTCCACGGGGGAGAGTTGATGGAACATCAGATGGACAGAGGCACTGAGCTGGGTCCAACATGCAAGAGAGAGAGTGGCAGAGGCTGGGTCACCGGCCCAGCAGGGCTGGCCCCTCTAGAGCCCGTCAAGAAGAAGAAACCAAGGTTGTCACAGGTGCCAATGCTCCCAAGCAGGTGAGACACACCCCTGGGGATGTCCAGACCAGGTGGAAGCAAACCTCAGAGTGAGGGGCTAAGACCTCCACTGCTCGTCCCGTGCTTTGTCCCCAAGTCTTCCCCCGACTGGAAAATGAGGGTTACAACTGTTGCTATTATTCTTTCTCATCATGAACACTACTGACAGGGCACACAGAACGTAAATGTCAGAGTGAGAACGAGACACCCGGGCTGGGTTCCCCCGCCTCGTAGCCCTGCCTTTGATGCGCTCACCCTCTAAGCCCGCATCCCCACAGCGTGGTCCAGGGTGCAGAAAGCCAAACAGCTTTGGGAAACGTTGGCTTCGACAAAGTTATATGGAAATCCCCCACTGCAGGACTTCTCAGAGCCTTGAATATGTTTTGGTGTGTCATGAGCCTTCAAGACTGTGCATGTTTTCCCAGGTGACTTGACCATAGGATCCATTTGTCACATAGCAGCTCACAGGACCAGTGTCTTGGAAAGACTTCCTTCACTTATTTAAAAAATATTTATTGGGCTTCCTTGGTGGCGCAGTGGTTGAGAATCCGCCTGCCGATGCAGGGGATGCGGGTTCATGCCCCGGTCCAGGAAGATCCCACGTGCCACTGAGCGGCTGGGCCCGTGAGCCACGGCCGCTGAGCCTGCGCGTCCGGAGGCTGTGCTCCTCAACGGGAGAGGCCACAACAGTGAGAGGCCCACGTACCGCAAAAAATAAATAAATAAATAAAAATTATTGAGCATCTACTATGCGCTGGCCACGCAACAGGGGCAAACCCAGACCCACTGCCTGCCCTCGTGGAATGTGAGAATTGCTGCCATCAACTAGGGCGGTGATCGCACTTGTTTCTTGGGTCACACTCCTCGGTGATGCCCAGTCTGACCAGGAGCAGCTGCCCCAGGCTCCAGCCTGATCCCACCACGCTCCACCCAAAGCATCATTTTTCTTCCGCGCACAGTTTGAGATAATGAAAGTATGGAGTTGAGAGAAGGTTACGACCCAGAAGGATGCATTCAAATCGTCCCGGGGAGAAGTAATTGCATGTAGGAGGAAGCCAGAGATTCTTGGCCCCGTGCTTTCATTTCTGCAGAGAAAATGACCGCCTCTCTCCTCCACCCCCGACGCCTCTTCCCTCAGGGAACGGCAACCTCACGTAGAAGCCGTCAGCAAAGAAGGTCTGATAAGGAGCAATTCAATGGCCAGAGGTCACGCTGCAGAGAAAACAATTCCTCGGAAAGGCCGCTGTTCCTGCGCTCTTCTGCTAATGACTTCCTCGGCATTTTTATTACACATTCCTATGGCTGAGGTTTCCTACAATAGTCCATACAAACGCATCCTTGGGGTCTGAGCTGAGAGACTGCTTCTTTTCCTCCACATAGATTGTGGCTCATCTTTGGAAGCCGGTCCTGAAGCCGGTCCTGAAGCCGGTGGAGTTGGCAGGCTGCCTGCACACAGGGGCCTTGGAAGTTGGGACGTTTGTCCCTGGCTTGTAACTAACTAGGGGTTGGAGGTGAGCAAATAGTGATCACACCTTGACATCCCATTACTCAGGTGTGACATCCCCAACACCTGAGTAACAGAGAGGGGACCCCTGTGCTGCTCTGAGCCCCTCGTCCCCAGGGGGCCCGCGTGTGACCTGCCCGTCTCCATCCTCCCACCCTTACCACACATGGGCCTCCTGCCTTGTGGATGAAGGTCAGTGCCACGGTCTCAGCCTCACTCTGACCCACCTAAGCCCCCCGTCCCCGCAGCTCCAGGCGAGCCTTTTTCTGGGCCCACCACCCCGCCCCCATCTCCCATGGGGCTCCCCCTGGCTCCCCCGGAAGGACGCAAGGAGGCGGCTCTCACTTTGGAGACGGACGAGCCTGGATGCCAGTCTGACCTCGGCCCTAACTAGTGGTGTGCTCCTGACCAGCTCTCTCTGAACTCAGTTTCCCCAGAGCAAAATGGGGATGGGGAATAGTTCCTACTCAGAGGCCCGATGTGGGGAGGAATTAGCAAGTTCATCCAGGGAGGCAAGCGCCTCCCCGGGCCCAGTTCTGCATCGTCTCTGCACCACACAGCACAGGGCTCTCCCGCCTCCGCACCAAGGCCGCAGGGCCTCCTCTGGCCAAGAGGATGAAGAGGAAGTGACAGCACCCCAGGTCTGAGCCTGCACCTTGTGTGTTCTGCTTTGTCTCTGTGTCCCTGCGGTTGCCGTGAAAAAACCACGCCAGGCTCACTGCCAGTCCCAGCAGGAGGACGAGAAGCACGTGGTACAGAGCTGGACCGCCCCAGTGACCCCAGCCTAGATGGCCTGACGCCCAGCCCATCCCTGGGGAAGGTCTGGAGATGCCAGAGGCCCAGGCCGAGTAAGGAGCAAAGGCGGGCAGTGAGGCTGCGGCTGGGGGTCAGGCAGGCTGGGAAGGCGGGCCTGGAACATTCGGCAGGGGACCGAGTAGGTCAGGCTTGCGGCCAGAAGCAGGGACAGACAGGGCTGCGGATATGTGGGGGCCAGGCAGAGATCGAAACTGGAACTGGACCAGGGTCAAGGGTGTATAGGCTCACCCCCCAACCCCAGGCAGGCCTTGAGGTTTGAACCAGCCCCAGGGCCATGGGCACATCAAAGGGGACCAAAATCTTTCCTTTTCCCAGAAACTCCCCAAGGCTGGCACTGGGAACCAGCACCCAGCCCTGCCTGGTGTCCCCTCTCTGTGGAGGGGTGAAAGGGTGCCCTCCTACCCTGGGTTGCCGCTGAGCCGTCCCTGGGACCCTGGTGCAGACAGAGAGAAGCTGGCCACCCGGGGTCCTGGGCGGGTCTGGGGGACCAGGGACCACATACCCCTGTGGTCTGAGGGGTGGCAGGGCAGGGGCTGTGAGCACATTTTAGGGGCAAAAAGCCTGAGGTGCAGGCAGAGACCAGAGCCCTCCGCCTGGACTAATGCAGCCATCTCCCAATCAGCCCCCCAGACTCCAGGGTCCACATGGGAACTCCTGACCCCCACAAGGCCAGAAGCCCTGCCACATCCGAGCCTTGGCTGACTCTGTTCCCTTCCCCTGGGGGTGCCCTCCCTAGTTAACGCTGCGAACCAAGCCCTAGACAATTTCATGGCCACCTCTCACGCAAGGCCTCTCCTGACTGCTGCAGATCCTGCTAGCCACGCTTTCTTTCAGGTCCTGCACCGGCCCACCCACCATGAGCCAAGGCACTTCATCACAGCCCTAGAATACCATACATCACTGAGAGTCCAGCGGGTGGAGAGTGAGCGGTCCTCAAAAGCAGGAGCTGTGTTGGATTGTCTTTATGGCCCACGGGGCCTGATGCCAAGAGGACCTCAGAAAATGATGGATCCGGTGCATGGGTGAATGGGTGGGCAGACAGGTAGATGGATGGATGGGCAGGTGGATGGATGGATGGATGGAAGGATAGATGGTCAGGTAGATGGATGGATGGATGAGCAGGTGGATGCGTGGATGGATGGATGGATGGATGGATGGATAGATGATCAGGTGGATGGATGGATGAGCAGGTGGATGCATGGATGGATGGATGGATGGATGGATGGATAGATAGATGGGCAGGTGGATGGGTGGGTGGATGGGTAGGTGGATGCATGGATGGATGGGCAGGTGGATGGGTGGGTGGATGGATGGATGGATGGGCAGGTGGATGCATGGATGGATGGGCAGGTGGATGGATGGGTGGATGGATGGATAGATGGATGGATGGATGGATAGATGGATGGATGGGCAGGTGGATGGATGGGTGGATGGATGGATGGATGGGCAGGTGGATGGATGGGTGGATGGATGGATGGGTGGATGATGGATGGGCAGGTGGATGGATGGGTGGATAGATGGATGGACGGATGGATGGGTGGATGGGCAGGTGGATGGATGGATGGATTGATGGATGGGTGGATAGATGGATGGACGGATGGATGGATGGATGGGCAGGTGGATGGGTGGATGGATGGATGGATGGATGGGCAGGTGGATGGATGGATGGATGTGCAGGCAGGTGAATGGGTGGATGAATTGCGTGGATGAGTGAATGAATAAGTCAGTGGATAGGTGTGAGGGTCTATGGGTGAGGCTGGTGGATGGATGGGCAGACGTATGGACAAACAAAGTTTCCCATCACCCTTACTTCACCTGGAAGTGAATAAATAATGACTGATCATGCCAATTCCCTAGATCTGTCTACCTAGAGGTAGACCCCTGAGGAAAATCTTTGGAAAACTTACCATTTCCGCAGGAGATTTGGGAGTGAGATAGAATTCCTTCAAGTGCAGGAAGAAGCCTTCCAGTTGTCCAATCAGCAAGAGTAAGATGACTCCATCTGCAAACTACAAAGGAGGGAATGGGAGGCAGATAGCCTGGAGGATCCCCTCTGCCTTTTACAGGCTGTGTGACCCTACGGAAGTCACACAAGCTCTCTGAGCCTCAGGTTCCTTTTTGAGAAACGGGGACGACACCCTGACCTCACAGAGTTGTTGTAAACAGCAGCAGGTATAAAGCAGTTATTGGTTGCCTAGCACAGAGCATGTGCTCAATAAAATGAGCTATCTTCACATTTTCTGTAAAATAGCTTCAAATCATTTTTTAAACCACATACTGTTCCATGAGCTACAGAAGCCCAGGCGAAAACAGAGTTAAGTGTAAAATAATTCCATCAGGAAAAGGCAGGGAACAGCACACCGGGCTCATTTTGCTGGCTGCCACATTTGTATTGGTCTGCTTTGTCTGTATGTTCAGAGATAAAGCTGTCACCCTAGCACCAGCACATCATATGCTAATATAATCGTATTCAATCTCTTCAAAGACACAAAACACAAGATTGAATGTCGGAGGAAAAGCCACCACGCGAAGACCTTAATGGAATTTCCTCATATTAGGTCTGTTCTGATGCTATTAGTTTGGCATATTCCCTGGTAATACCACCAAAATACCAGGGACTTTAATATCCCCTTTTATCCAGCAGTCGAAATACCATCCTCACATGTGCCATTATTCTGCAAATGTCATTATTTTACCAAGGGAGAGATAAAGATGAAACGGGTAGAATGTAACCCTAAGAAATCATCTTGTTTATTCCCACATAAAATACAATAAAACCACAAATGTATTGTTTATTACCCATAGACAGTGCGTCAGGTAATACACAAAACACCTGGATGCTCATCATCTCATTTCTTACTCACAGTTCTCTGAGGTTGGTATCCCTGCACCCATTTTAAAAAAAGAGGAGCCTGAGGTTGAGAGAAGTCCAGGTCCAAAGCCACACAGCTAAGGTGGAGGAGGTGTCCTCAGAGCCCAGGAGCAACACGTGCCCATCTGCTATCTCCACCCTGCAGTGTCACCACACCACGTCACACACAGACTTCTCACGTGGCCGCCGTGCGAGGTGGTGATGGAGCACAAACTCTGGCCTCAGCAACCTGGGTTCAAATCCCAGGTCCACCAGTTAATCACTGTGTGACCTTGGACAAGTTAATTAACCTCCCTGGGCTTAATGTCCTCATCTGTAAAGTGGGATAGTATCAGTTCCCACCTGAAGAGTTTGTTGGGAGGAGTCAGTGAGTTAATGTACGCAAAGCACTTTGCTCCGGGCCGGGCACATGGTGAGGGCTGTATCGGCTTTAGCTACCAGGCACAGGGGTATATCTACCCCGTTCCCCGCTGGCTAATGTCAGGCTGTGCCTGAGACATCAGCAGCTCCAGTGACCAGACCTGACCTCACCACCTGCCCCCAGTCATGCTGTGTGAGCAAAACCCACGTGGCCCGACCCCTGCACCACCACGCCCAGTTAATGCGCCCAGGGTGCAGCAGGCTCCATTGCTGCCCTGAAGGCCCTGCGCCGGCAATTAGCTTCACAGCTTCTCTGCGCCCCACTGTGTTGAGGGAAACCACAGGGCACAGAATCCTCGTGGGAGGCCACGACCCACTGGGGAAGGCTGACCTCCTAAGACTCTGTTCCTGCCCCAGAACAGTGGGCTGGGCAACTCAGGGAGTCCGCAGACACGGGGCTGTGTCGGCACCTACAACCCCTCCTGGCACACAGCACAACCTGATAAACGCTGCGAGAGAATGCAGTTAGGGGAACCTCACGTGCTTTGAGTCTTGGGGTTGGATAGACCAAGATTAATTTTGAAAAAAGCTGAAAAGTGGTTATTTTACAATGAAAAGTAATAACAGCGTAGACAAACCCCGAGATCCCCACTTCACAGGATCCCCGTCGTGCCCCTGATTGGCAATACCGCCTACCGGCAACATCCCCATTGGAGAGGAGGACCCCAAGGTTCCAAGAGGTGACACACGCCAGGCCACATAGGATGGGCCCAGGCTCCCAGTGCCCTGTGGAACCCCCTCCCCA
Source organism: Delphinapterus leucas (assembly GCF_059928025.1). Taxonomy (NCBI): domain Eukaryota; kingdom Metazoa; phylum Chordata; class Mammalia; order Artiodactyla; family Monodontidae; genus Delphinapterus; species Delphinapterus leucas. The sequence goes on along the minus strand of NC_143139.1, from coordinate 97,470,458 downwards.
TGCCCCTTCCCTGCCCCAGACCCTGCAGTTGAGTCCCTACCTGGGTGTCCAGATTCTGCACAGACAGGCCCAGGCGGTCCAGCTTCTGGTTGACGAAGTTCACTATGGCCTACCCAGGGAAGAACAAAGGCCCCAGGTCCCCAGCTCGGGTTTGCGATCTTCCCACTTGGGGTCACAAAAAGACCCCCGCGCGGCACCCGGCGCACAGCAGGTGCAGAGTGAGGACCTGATTCCTTTCCCTTTGCCCCACCCCCACCCCCAGACTCAAGGCGGGTGGGCGGTGGGTGGGCGGGTGGCAGGAGGTACTCTTGGAACTTTGACCTCTCTTACCTCTTTCACAGCGTTCACTTTCTCCGGAGCCAGCTTAAATAATTCATCAAAGACGTCCTCTGCAGACAGATCCATTAAACACCTCATTACGATGCTATTATCTTTGGGCCAAACAGGGACTTTTTTCCACCAAAGTTTCTCAGAATAACCAGTCTCGAGGGAGATGTAGTTTTATCTCATGGTTCTTGAATTAAAGAACAGGTCTGGGTCAGAGTCACTGCTCCCCTGGCTGTGTGGCCTGGAGAGAATCGCCTGCCCTCTCTGTGCCTTGTTTTCCTCCTCCGTAAAGTACGGCTGATAATAACCACTAGGTGGGATGACTGTAAACATCCAGTCTGGGGGCAGATAACACACTTGTGATGGTGGCTGGGCACAGAGTAGGACTTAAATAAATGGTCACCTTTCCTGCCGCGGACACCATCCCTTCCTCTGGGAACCTGCCCTGCCTCCTGCTGGTTCCCTGCTCCACCCACAAGCCCACGGGAACGGCCATAGGTGGCTGAGCAGGGACCAGCCCCGCACTGACTCTTGGCCCTGCGGTCCCCTCCGCAGCGTTTGTGGATCGGCAGAATAAGGGCGCCCAGCGCTCCCAGAGAGTCTGAACTTTGCTGCAGTGCACAAAAGACCAGCGCCCTCAGTAGCTGAGTCATGCCCATGGAGCTGCACCTTAGCAGCTCCGGCCACGGGTCCAGCCTCAGAGGTGCCAAGTCCTCAGACTAATGTCCTTTTCCCACAAGCTGCATTCCTACTTTTCTCAGCTATTCAGCTCTTCACCTTCCCCTGGGGAGAGTGCTCCACAGGCACTGAATACCCAAACCGAGTAGAAGAATTTCCCTCTTGATTCTGCCAATAGCTGCTGTGTGACTCTGAACGAGTCACTTCCCCTCTCTGGGCCTCAGTTCCCTCATTCGTGAAGGGGGAAAAGTAGCACCAGATAGCATCATGCACGTTAAAATGCCCCATAAACCAATAAACATGGTGGAAACACCTGTGGTCCCTCCCAGACCCCTTGGCCTGTGGTCAGTGAAATTGTGTCCCTGAAGGAGCCAGGAATTCAGAGGCCAATGTGCACGCGGATGTCACAGGCCAGAACAGGATGGACGTGCTAGAAATGGTTTTAAGGAAGCCCTTTTCCATGGCCCTGACCCTCACTGTGTGACTCAGCCTCATGCAGCCCCCTAACAAACACTGCTCCCCGGGCAACCCGTGTCCTCCGGCTGCCCCTCCACACACGCACACACAGCCATCCGACCAGCCTCCCTCGTGCCTCCCCTCTCCTCCCTTTCCCCACTCAACCTTTCTCAGCCCCTGTTCTCAGAAGCCCCTCGCAGGTCACTATTTCCTCCTCGGCAGGTGAGAATCCCTTGCCCATACAGCTCTTTGTCCCAAGTGGGTAAGGTTCAAGGAGGAAAAATAATGTGAAGATGAATGGATGGGTTGGTAGATGGATGGATGGATGGATGGATGGATGGATGGATGGGTGGGTGAATGTACGGATGAATAGATGAATGGATTGGTATATGGATGGATAGATGGATTGGTATAAGGATGGATGGATGACCAACTGGCCAGGCAGACTGACTAAGGAATGAATGAATGAAGAAGGAAGGCTGGGTTAATCACTTGATTGGTGAAGAGCTCTGTCACAAAAGTAGCAGCTAAATTAGTGAACAATCACTATTAAGCACTTACTCTGTGCTAAGCACATTCACAAGGTATCTCTTCCCCCTCACCACCGTTCTAAGAGGTGGGTGCCATTATTAATCCCATTTTACAGATGAGGAAACTGAGGCACAGACCGGTTCAGACACTTGCCCAAGTTCACGTGGCTAATAAATGGGGGAATTCGTGTTTGAACCCAGGTTGCCTGGCTCCAGAGCCCACACACTGAACACTCCATAGTTGCTGCTGATGGGAATTATAAATCTCTCTACCCATATGAGCGGTATCCTAAGAAGGAGCAGCCAGATCCATGGACGGACAGACAGAAGGAGGGACAAACGGACAAGAGGGCTCGAGATACACACAGCGGACCACAAAGGAACCGTGAGCACACCCAATGATCAACCTGTCATCATGACACGTTTGTCTCCACACGTATCCAGCAGGAAAAGATTCCCTAAATTAGGAAAGTACTCACTCGAAGGTTGGTCCTTGTCTGTGCTACAGGGAAAATCGTAGGGGGGAAAAAAGGAAACACATGGTTAAAAAACCATCCTCAAACCTGTAATCTCTTCATATGACAAGACCCGGCAGTGGGAAGGCTGACAAAGAAACTGGACAGCTGCTTTCTCCTGGCAGCTCTGTAAGCAGGCAGGGCCCTCGTGAAAAGCAAATGGCAAACGAGGTTCAAACCTTACCCTGAGGCTCCCACACCTAGAAGTGTCTGGATTGTGTCCTTTTCGTGGTTGCTGTTTTAGTTTGCGGGGGGCATATTACACACACAATAAAAACACACACATCCTAACTTTAGAGCTGGTGCATGTTTACACATGCACACGTGTGTGTAATCACCACCCCCAACAAGGCACAGAACTTTCCTAGCACCCCCAATGTGCCCCCCCATCCCATTACACCCCACAAAGGTTACCACTGCTCTGATCTGTCTTGTCGGCCTTTCATTTTGTCTGTTCGTCTATGGAATGAAATCGTATGTACTCTCTAGTGTCTGGCTTCTTTCACTCCCTTTTTATTGTTTTTGAGTGGTTTTTCTTTGACTTTGTTGCTAAATTCTCCGCCCCAGCACACCTCCTAGAAGCAAGGTTCTGGGCCCCAAGTAGGCCGAACTCTCCCTGGAGAGCCGGGCGGCCCCTCTGTCCGTGGCCCTGGGGGGTGGAAAGGGCAGCCTGAGACCCAGGGCTCAGCACGGGGGCAGCTGCCAGGAGGGGCACACGTCCCTGTGCTGCCCTCACAGACATTTCCGAGCTCATCAGAGGCTGAGAAGGGTGATTTTAGGGCTATGAAGGGAGAAGGGGTGCAGCGCCCGTGACCGCTAACTGCACCCTCCCTCTCAAGTTCCCCAAACACGGAGCCTGAAGCTTCAGCCTTGACAGGGCCCCGTGCAGAGCCGCTCAGCGGCTGGGTGACAGGGAGGTCATTTAGCCTCCCAGAGTCGGGGTGGGGCTGTGGTGGTTCGAGGGGGGGACAAGCCCTCCTCCCAGGGTGACCTTGGGAGGGTAAATGGGCCGACGAGTGCACGGGCCCCGCTGGCAGGAGGGACAAGCAGCGGTCTGCTTCCTCCGCCCTTGGCCATGCTCGGCTCACCGCCTGGACCACAGACCTTACCGTCATCGACTGGCAGAGTTTTGAGCCCTTCCCCCCACCCCATCCGCAGTGAACACCCAGGAGCCGTAGACCGGAAGGACCTCAGGGCTGGGGGCGTACAGGAGGGGGAAGGTCCCCTCACCTACATCACCTATAACTCTCACAGCAGCCCCAACAAGTAGGCACGGGTCCCCCTTTATCAGAGGCGTGAAGAAGCTCAGAGAGGGGGAGTGACTTGCCCAAGGGAACACAGCTCAGACATGGCTGATCTGGGATTTCAGTCCAGGTGGGGCTGGCTGCCCAGCCTGTGAGCAGAAGAGAACTGAACTCACCCAGCTGGGGTTGCTGAGGATAAAATGGGTTAAGGGAGCTGAAACAGCCCAGTGCCCTGCACACAGTAGGCCTTCAGTAAGTGTTAGACCGGAAAGGAGAATCCACAACTTTCCTTCAAAAGGAGCCCACTCTCAGACCAAAACAGGAAAGACCTTTGGCCCAGACCGAGGTGGGCTGCGAAGTGGGGATGCCAGCCAGCCACGTGTGGCAGGGTCTGGAGAAATACCTCCCGGCAGGGAGAGCCAGGGCCCGTCCGCAGCTCTTGCAACTTTGCAAAGATGAGAAACATTCTGCCTGTACCCAGTCAAGATTCTACAATTCACAGGGCAGAACAAGCATCCCAGGGGCCTGCAGCAGGGCTGGGCTCCCACCCAGGGAACGGGGCAGGGACCTGGGCAGGTGCCCGGAAGTGTGAGCCTACAGGTGGCAGGAGGGAGGGACCCTTGGCTGAGGCCAGTTACAATCTCCAACGAAAGGGAGTCCAGGAATGCAAGACGGCCATGTCTCCCTGGAGAGACAACGCAGCTGGGGTGCTGGAGGGCTTGGGTCGGGGATACGAGGTACATGTATGGTTTCCTTTACCACCCAGGCAGTCAGGAGTTTAGTCCATAGGCCAGCCTGGTCCCGCACTGCTAAGGCCCTTCTAAAGGTTGAACTGCGGCCTGCAGTTCAGAGACGCCTAATGGGACCCCCTGCTTCTCCCAGACCCCAGGACTCTGCGGCTCTCTTGTTGCAGAGCGCACGTGCCCGGCCCTCGTCCCGATGTGAGTGTTTCCAGCTCTGCCATGAAGCACATGCTGTGCAGGTGGGTGTCGAGGCAGAGGGGAGAGCTCATTGGCTGATCGACCTCTGGTGTCCTGCGTGCGAGGACAGGCGAAAGGCCGACAGCTGGCTGACCCGGGCACTCCAGGTCCCAGCCCCACCCCGTACACAGTAGGTGCTCACTAAGCGCTGGTGGTATGAGTGAGCCCTCTGTGTCCTTGCCTCCTGGCACCGGTTGTAAGTTTCATGCCCAGCTGCAGAATCTTCCCGCCACCGATGAAGGTAAGGCTTCCTGGCAGCACCCGGCTCCGGGTGTTAGGAAACCAGCCTGGGGTTGGGGTCCAGACACCCCAGTTTCCGGGTCCCTCCTGGCCCCCAGTGCCTGCAGTGTGACCTCATGACCGAGGGCCAGAGCCCTTTCTGCCCCCAGCTCTTCCTGTGTTGCCGGGCTTTGCGGAGGGTGGAGGGTGAGCCCTGTGAGGGCCAATGCAGGCCCCGCAGCAATTAGAGCGGTGGGCAGAGTGAGGGCCCCTCCCAAGAAGGTCAGGCAGGTCTGCCCCGCCCCCGGCCCCAGGCTCCGCCCCTGGTCCCTCCCTCACCCGCACTCAGTGAGTTGCTCCACCGACATCTCCGATTTCAGGCCACTCTTGGTGCTCTAGGAAAGAGAAAAGGGGACGGAAAGGGGGAACCACAGAAAATTCTAGGACCACGCCTGCCACCAGAGGCGACTGTAGTGGCCAAAGCAGCCCCAAGGGACCCAGTTTACTCTGCCTCATCCACTCCTCAAGGGGGCCTCCTGGGCAGCCCTCACCACTGGGGCCAGCTTAATTGTCCCTCTTCCCACAGGCCTTGAGCCCCGCGAGGATGGGGACCGCGTCTGCCTCGTTCCCCAGGTATCCCCAAAGTCTGCCCAGTGACTGGCTCACAGGGTATCAATGGACCCGTGTTCATCTGAATAACAAATGAATGAGTGGGTGAATGAATGAATGAGTGAGTGAATGAATGAGTGGGTGAATGCATGAAGGAATGAAGTCACCTCTGATTTACATACGTGTAGACAAAGCCATGACACTGCTCAGTGGAGAATTCAAGTCAACTGTTTTGAGCAAGTAAGAGAGCATTCTCCTGAGTTTGGCTGGACTCAGGGTGTTCTGTCGGGTGGGTTAAAGGGAAGCCGGCTGCTCCCCAGGTACCCAGGGGCTGGGGGAGGGGAGAGCGGAGAGCGGAAGCAGGTGGGGCCTGTTTCTGGTGCCCGGGGTCTGTCTGAGAGAGAAGGCATGGACTCCCGGGGCATCAGCTACAGCAGAAGTCCTGCACGTGCTAGACAGGGAGCACCCCGTGGGTGGAGAAACCCAGAAAGGTCCCTGGAACCTTCATCACAGCCATCTGTCGAGGAATGAGACCATCACGGTGAGAGGGCAGTGGCTGTGGCCCAGTGGTGTGAAGACTCCAGAAAGGCCGTGAACAGATGGTCACTTATGGCCCATGTGGTTGCCGTCAGCCAGGACCTCCGTGATGCCTCAGGTAGGTGCCGTCTGCTGAGTAAGTGGGGCTGGCCGGCCCACACAGACCTCCTCGTGGCCTCACTGGCCTCAGTACCTCCCGCCCACAGCTCCAGCCCAACCCCCCACTGCTGTCCTGGTGGGATCTGGTGTTTCTCATGGCTCCCTGGAACTCACCCCAGTTCAGCCCCCGCCCCGTGCAGCAGGCCCCCATCCAGGGTGTGGCGATACGGCCCCGAGATGTTCAGCCAGCAGGCAGGCATCCTCCGGCACCCTGAGCCTTACCTCCATGATGATCACCTCCACCTTGACATTGGTCGGGAGGGACAGGTCCGGCTGGAAGCACTTGGCCAGGGCCACGAGGAGATGCAGGGTGGCCAGCAGGTCCTTGTTGTAGATGCCTGGGAGGGGAGGGGGCACAAGGTCAGAGCCCTGGGGGACGACCAAACCTGGGGCCAGGTGGTGGGTTCCTTATCGTCACAACCACCCTCTACAGGCCAAGGAGCTCTGTGTCCAGCCTTCAGGAGAGCAGAGGTCCGGAGACCTACACTTGGAACCTAAAAAGAGTCACACTTTGCCCCAGTCATCCCTCTTCTGCAAGTACAGCCCAAGGGCACAATCTACCCTGTGGACGGGGATTTTAACACACAGATGTTCACTGCAGTGCTGTTTAAACAGCTAGATGTCCTACAGCAGGGCCCTGGGTGAACAAATTGTTAGATTTAAGCTGAATTCGACCTGATTCGGGGCCAACATTACAAACATCAATTATTGAATGTGAGACTTGCAGTGGCGAAGGTAGTGGCAGGGGACCCAACAAAAACCGGGTTTGAAAACTGTTACATCCTCACCACCCGACCTTGGTGAAGCTATTCAGTGTCTCTTGGCCTCGGTTTTCTCATCTGGAAAATGGGGAAGATGTAGAGGTTGGAATGGCAGGAAATCATACCAAATGGTCAACGGGGTGGGGCTTTGCACACTCTCATTTCTTATGAGCAGGCACTGCAGATGCAACTTAGCTAAATTAATGAAGCAGGACGGTTAGTGCCCCTCTGACGAGGTAGATGAGGGCGCGTGTGTGATGCTCGGAACGCAGTAAGCAGTGGCCGCGTTATGGACAAGGCTGCGCTTTATCACCCTTGTTCTGTGCTTCAAGGCAGCACCCCCCACAGCCCGAGTAGAAGGCTGGGGCTCTGCCCCCCCACCCTCCCTGACACCAGCCCCACGCACTCTCCACGCTCCACCGGGCCTGCGGCTCCTCCACCTGCAGGCTCTGGCCGGCGGCCTCCAGGACCACGGCGAGCTTGTGTCTCTGGCTAGCCGCGGTCAAGGCGATTTCCTCCACGTCCAGCTTGACTCCAGTCAGCTTCTCTGAGGGCAGGGGAAGGAGTAAGAGGGAGAGAGAGGGTGGGAACAGCTGGCCGGGGGGACAGTTGGGGCCCCTGCGGGGGACCCACAGCTAGTCTGCTTCCTCCAGGGAGGCAGGGTGCTGCCCTTCCTCATGGGCCACGCAGGCTGCATGATGGGGTGAGCTCGGCCCCGGGCCGACCTCACGTTGACCATTCCTGTGCCCCCCACCCCCAGCCTTCCACACATCAACGCGTTCCTCATTCCTGTGGGGCAGGGTGACCCAGTGGTTAAAGCCGAGACCCCTGGCTCCCCTACTTTCTTCACGGTGAGACCTTGGACAAGGTACCAGGCCTCCCAGAGCTCAGTTTCCTGGTCTGTAAAACGGGCATAGTCACAGGACAGAGTTGTTCTGCGGATTAACTGCACCTGCTCCGTGGCAAGGGCTCAGGAAGCCGTAGCTCATGGGACTGTCCTGCAGCCAATCTGCCAAGGGCACCGCAGAGGGCACTGGGCAGGCCCCAGGCTGGCCCAAGGGGAGTCGGGACCACCCAGCCCTCCGGGACTGCCCAGCTTTGGAAGCAGCCACTTACGGAAAAGGTGGTGCAGGATGAGTCCGTCGAAAATATCCTCCTCCAGGCTGCGGACCACGATGTGCTCGGGCAGAAGCTCAGCATTGATCCACTCCATCAGCACCTGTGGGCCCCGAGTGACAGCTGGCCCGGGGCCACTCCTCACCCGGCCTCTCACCAGGCTCAGCTCTGCCCTCCTCCCACCAGCCAACTCCTACCCGTCCTTCAAGGCCAGGAAAAGCATCACCTCCTCTGGGAAGCCTGCCCTGATCTCCCAGGCTGAGTCAGGGGCCTGCTCCGGGCTCCCGAAGACCTGACCACTACGGGCTATTGTTTGTTCTGTGTAAGGTTTTGGTAATACATGGGCGCTGGTGTCCCACCCCCTCCCGCAAACTGCAGCAAAGGCCGAGGGCTGTCCCTGGAAGTCAGAAGTGCAGAGAAGCAGCCCCCCATCCCTTTAAGGGAGCAGCCCGAGCTACACGGGACTTGGTGGATAAACACCCCAGCTCCTCTGCCCCAGCAGGAAGACTCCAAGGTGCCCGTTCCATACTGGCTCCCAAAGGTTCCCAGCCGGCTTGAGCTCCGACAACCATCACCTGCTCCATCACCCACCCTGGGTGTCTCCTTCCCACCTGTCTTACGTCCCTGCTCCCCTTCCTTGTCTCCTGCGATTACCTCCCAACTCAATATTTGCACCTGAATCTTTAGTTCAGGATCAGCTTCTGGAGGAACCCAGACTAAGATGAAGTGTCAGCGCGCCGCCAGGTTTTCCTCTGTGTCCCAGGGCGCAGCAGAGGGAAAAGGAGATGGGGGGATGGACAGAATGGGAGGGAAGAAGAAAAGGATGGAGAATGGGCCACAAATCCTCTAGGGGGTCAAATGTGGTGCAGGCCAGGAGGCCTCCTTGGAGGAGGCAACAGAAAGGCCCCACGGAGACTACAGAAGTAGGGCAGAGGAAAGTGGAGGTCCCAAGCCTGTGTCCAGCTGGTCCTACAGCCGAGAAGAGTACCAAGAAGTGGGTGATGCATGCCTATACCTGCCCACATCGCCAGCTGTCCTCTGCCCTGGGCAGCTGAGCCAGAGAAGGAGCACGAGATTGGGGGCCAACAACCTGGGTCAAATCCCAGCTCTGTCGCTGGCCAGCTATGTGTCCCCCACAGGCCAGGTCACTTCTCCGAGCCTCACTATCTCTCCCTGGGATGCAGGTGGCACAGATCCCTCTCCGCTGCCGTGAAGTGTGCTGGGATCATGCACGTAAAGGCGCACGGTCGGCGCTCAATAAGTATCCCTTCACGCAGCCGCTCAGCACGTCCCCCAGGGGCCGGCGGGATCGCCACCCACCAGCCTGAGGGCGAGGAGGGGAGGGGGCGGGCTGCGGTCCCCACCCCAGGGAGCAAAAAGACTCCTCTAGAGAAAGAGGGTCAGAGAAGGATGCCACACCTTTTGCAGTTCTTCAAGTTTGGGATCCTTCCTGGAAGTGGGTGGCAGGAACTTCTTCTTTTCTCCTGGAAGCAGAGATGAGCATAGGTGCCTGGGGACCCTGCAGGCCGCCCCCAGAGCTGGCACCTAGACCACAAGAGGAAGTCGGTCGCGCTGCTTCACACGCACACACACACATGCACACACACGTGCGTACAAGTTCACTCACACACACGTCCACACGCACAGATGCACAGACACATGCACACACACACACAGACACATGCCGTCATAAACACACAGACACACACACACACACACCCTGAGCACCAAACATCCAAAGAGATTGATTCCCCGGACACACCTCATCTTCTGTACCTCTCTTCCTTTGCCCATGCTCTTCCAGCCTCCCCCCAATGCCCTTCCCCCCCACATTTCCCTCATGAACACCAGCTCATCCTCAGACACTGCAGCATCTGTATTTTGGGAACATACTTAAAGTCGGAAACTATTTCTTGTCTATCTGGAATTCACATTTAACTGGGCATCCTCTGTTTTACCTGGCAACTCTACTCACATATATAAGAAGGAGCCACGGCTCAGATGAGCCCAGATTCCCGGGCTCCAAGGGGCCAGGACAGAGTCCACCGGCATCTGTCTGGCTCCCCCGTATGGGCATGACACTGAGGCTGCCAGGCTCGTCCTATGAGCCCCAAGACCTGTTTCAGCATCTCCTGCAAGTTTAAGAACCTCAGAACCCACAAGGGTCAGGGCCAAAGGATGGGGTGGGACACTGAGCCACCAAGTGGGGCAGCCTTGCCCAAATCCACAAAATGCCTTGCCTCTGTGTTCACGTGGCCCAGCTGGAGACGTCTAGACGTTCTGAAAACCTCTGTGTACCACCCAGCCCCGTGTGTTCTGACGAGAGGAGGGCGGGCCCTTGACAGACGCTTGGGGAGAGAGCGAGCAAGCGTGTGAGTGGCTGTGGCCCTTCCCTGGAGCAGATTTCTTGCCACTCGGAATCGTACCATGTTCCAGCTCTGCCGGCCAGAATTCTAAGTATCTCTAAACCAACTCTAAAACAAAAAATAAATATTTTTTCAAATCACGAAGCCCCACCACCCGAACTGCAATTTTCCTTATGATGCTTTCCAACCTGAAACCACTTATAAACCGAGAGCGCCGGTTAACGGAGCCGGCCCCGCGGCCCTGGACTTGGTGCTCTGCTACGTTACTCCCTGTGCCTCAGTTTCCTTGTCCGTAAAAAGGAGGTAAAAACACCCATCCTCAGAGTAATAGGTGAGATGCTGTGTATAAGAAGTTCTCAGCACAGGCCCAGCCCAGAGTGGGCTCACACAGCAATCAGTATCCTGACTGGAGATGTGCGGTTATGTGGGAGACAGGGATAGCTCTGTGGAAGGTTCCAGAAGCAGGGGGTCAAGTATAAAGCAGGAGGCAGAGGCAGAGGCTGGACAGAACCGGTTGTCCAGCTGACAACTTAGCAAAGCAATGCAGTACCCAGCACGGCTTGTTTGGTTCTTACAATGCAGATCCCGCCCCCATCCCCCGCCCGCACGGTACCTTGTGAGAGTGTCCCCCTGGCCGCTTGGTCCACCCTCCCGGGGAGGTGCAGCAGGTTGTAGAGAGACTCCGGCTCCATCACTGCCTTGCCGGCCCTGGGGACGCAGGAAACAGGACATCACCCTCCGAGTCACTCTAAACTCGCTCTGTGTGTCGTTTCCTCCAGACCAGGAGGCGCAGGGAGAGAGAGGGTGGGAGCTGACTTTGGACGGACAAGTCACCGTGCTGCCTGGGCAAAGGGACGGGGCCCCTGGTGAGAGGGAAGCTCGGAGCCGATCCCTGCGGGACACAGGTGCGGAGAAAGGCAGCGACTGAGGTCTCGACCTGGGCAAAGGCTTGGCCGGGAGATGGGGTCCTTGGTCAGCCGCAGGGCGGCCAGCCCATGGCCCCACTACAGCACACGGGAAGCCCACCCACCCTGGGCAGTAGGACCAAGGGAGCAGCCCACTTCTCAGAGCTTCATGGATCTAGAAGACCCTCGGGCTGAGCTCCAGGGGGAAATCTGGGCGGGCCGCATGGAGCTGCTATGGTTGGTTGCGGTGAACACACCGATGGGTGACATCTGCAGACCAGGAGCTCCTGCGGGCGCGGGGTTGGGGGACGGCAGGCCTGTCCTCTCTGGGCCCCGCGCCTGAGTCGGGGTGACACAGAGGCACCGCAGACTGTGAGTGAGAGGACGGGACTGGGGTGCAGGCTGGGCTCTCAGGGGGTGGCTTGGCCCTGCCTGGCCCCAATTCTAAGCGAGGTTCTCCACAACGGGGCTTGTCACCCCGGCCTGTCGTGGTGGTTTGGGGATCTCTTTGCTCGCCAGGAAGGGCCAGCATTCCCAGAGCCCACAGGTACCCTTCTTCGTCCTTGCCGGGGGCAGGGGCCAGGCTCCCCCCGGGCCCGGCAGATTCAGAACCTCCTTCCTGGTCCCCTGGACTCACTTCCTCTCCTGCTCGGCTGAGGGCCCTGCCCTCCCACTTTCTCTCCTGCCCCTGGGTCTTCCCCAGCACCCCCAACCCCAAGCGGACATTTGGGGCAGGGCCCTCATGCAGCAGAAGCTGGTGGTCAGCTCCAGCTCCGGGGAGGCCTGGCTGGAGCGGCAGGGCGCAGAGCTGCGGAGACACGGAAGCATTCGCAGGGCTGTAGCCACCCTGTCACGCTGGCAGCCAGCCTGGGGACACTGGGGCACTGGCTCCGTCCTGCCCTAAAGTGTGGGAGCGGGGAGAACACAGCCACTGGGCCAACTCCATCCCCTGTATTCCCAAGCTTCCTTTTGGAGGGGATTCGGTTCACAGGGTGTGGCCAGAGAAGAGGAAAGAACTTGGCCTGGGGGTTGAGGGATTGGGTTCCAGGCTGGCACCTCCTCATTCTGGCTGTGTGACTTTGGGCAAATACCCTCCCCTCTCTGGTCCTGATATTTCCTTACAAGGAGGGGCTGGACTCGATGCTCGCCAAAGGCAACTGAGTGGACGCAGAGCTGGGAGCGGCCTCCAGCCATCAGCAGCCCCGGGCAGCCCCTTCCCTGACCTGGGCCTCTGTTTCTTCATCTGGAGACTGGGGCTTGCCTTTCTCTCCCCAACACATCGGATGAAGCTTAGGGGAGATGACAGGGTGGAAAGGGAGACTCTTGGCCTGGCTACACGAGAGGTGGGCCAGTGCCCTTCTGGCTGTCTGGGCCTCTGGGGCGGGAGGGACGGCCGCCTCTAAGCCTGGGTGGCGAGAGGGCTGCCTTGCAGGCTCCCTCCCGGTGGCGGCTCAGCTAAGCCTGTGCTCTCTGGGCTCCATTTCCACGAGGCCCCTCGGAGCCCTCCCTCCGTGTGAGCTCAGGCGGCCGAGCAGAAAGCCCCAGAGGCGAGGACTCACCTGGCTGCTTCCTCCACGCCAGGAAACGAAGACCACGGAGCGCAAACAGGTTCCGGGTTCCCTAGGTCGGCGGGGGCCCCTCAGGGGCAAGAAGCTCACTTCCTCCAGGGCCTGTGGCTTCTGCCGGGCCTGCTGGGCCGCGTCTGCAGGGAGCTTCCTCCTTGCCGGGGCCGTAGGGCCTGATGCTCTGAAAGCGAAGCCGCTGCAGCCCCACCGGAAAGCTCTGCCCCTGGGGCCCAGCCACACCTCCTTCTCTCCCTCTCGCCTCCCCGGTACGCAAACCAAGCCAGTTCCTGAGGCCAGAGGCTGGGAGTCGGCTTCCCCCAGGCCCACCATCAGCAGACTGTCAGCTCTAGCTCCCCGCCCCCAGCCTCTCTCCTGGACCACGCGGGAGCCTCTACTAGCTGGACTCGCGTTGCCAGCTCCACTCACACCCCACCTCCCACCCAGGAGTTGCTCTCCACAGGCGACCAGAGGACCCACTTCACATCCCAACTCACTCAAAAGCCGTCAGTGGCGTCCAACAGCTCTTAAAATGAAATCCACATAACTGATTCACTTTGTTATAAAGCAGAAACTGACACACCATTGTAAAGCAATTATACTCCAACAAAGATGTTAAAAAAAAAAAAAGAAATCCAGTCTGCCCAGCTCAGCCCCTAGGTCCCCATGTGACCCGCCAGCTACACCTCCATCCTCATCTCGTATCCTCTCCCGCCCTCACACCCTCCCAGCCACACTGACAACCTTTCTATTCCCTGAAAGTGCCACATAACTTCCTTCTTCGGGGTCTTCACACTCACTGTGCCCTCTGCCTAGAAGCCCCTATGCCAGCTTCTAAAATGGCTTAGTTCGCATTGTTATCATCAGCTTAAGTGCCTCCTCCTACAGGAAGCCTTCCCTAGCTGCCTTATCTAAAAAGTAGATCCCCTCATGATTCTTTACCACAGCCCCGTTAAGGTTTCCTTTGTCCCAGTGCCTAGAGAAACGCCTGGCACAAAGGGGGCTCAATGGATAAATATTGATGGCTACAATCAGGAAGTCTTTCCAAAGGGGAAGTGGGCTTTGACGGATGTATAAGAGCTTGCCAGTTGAAGAAGATGGGTAAGAATGTTCCAGGTAGAGGGAACGTGCAAAGGACTAGAGGAATTCCAGAAGGAGAGATCCCAGGACAGCGGGGCAGACTCAAGCTGATCTCTAGAGCTTGAATCTTCATGAGCCAAGCTGAAGTCGCGAGTTTCCATAGCGACAGGTGACAGTGCTGGGTGACCGGAAGCTAACCACCCCTTCTCTGCAGACAGATCCTGCAGAAAAGGGGGCAGAGCAGATGAGAAGCGTGCAAGCAGGAAAGGGTGGCTGTTCGTGAAATGTTATGAAGATGACAAAAGGTATTACTGATGTTGCTGTGAATATTTGTTGAGTAACTGACGAAGCAAGCATAATTGTCAGGGCTTTAATTTTACTAGAACCCAGCCTCAGAGGCAGGTGCTTTTATATCCCCACGTTACAGAGGAAGACACAGAGGCGCATGGTTTAGTCTGCCATTCTGAAGCACCCACGCGAGACCGGGATTCGTGACAAAATGCAGTGAGAAGGAGATGTGCCTGGACACCCATTTTGCTGGGGCAGGTGTAGTGGGCACAGCATGGCTACGGATCCCATGCTTGGGTGGCAGCTTCCTGAGCCCTGGATTGCATTCTAGTAGGTGCATTGCCCAGGGTCCCGGCAGCAAAGAGATGGCACGCTCAAATGCGGAAACTGGAGAGTATTTAGTAAAGGGACTGCTGGGGCAGGGTTTAGGGAACCCAGAAGACATGGTACCGCACCCCGAGGCTAGCAGTATAGGAGCTGTCCCAGTTCCAAAGCCTAAGGGGGCAGAGGCAGGAATGGATTCCAGAGCCCAGGAAGAGAATGACACATGTGCTAAGAGGGGCCACGGCTAGGGGCTGTGGCTTCTGGTAAAGGATGCAGCCAACCCCCGTGGCCCAGCAGAGGGGCAGAGCCAGAGGGATAAATACCCTGACCTCACTCTCCTCCAAATGCCTTTTTCCTGCCAGGGCCACCCATTGGTCAAATCCAACTGGAAGTCAGAGGCCAGAAAGCCCACTGATGCAACAGTCCATGCATGAGGTCAGGGTGGAAAACAGTGGCGAGTGGATCTGGGAGGTGAAGAGAAAATATCTGGCCCCGAGATCGTGCCTCTGGAGCCAGCCATCATTCGGGAGCTCCATGGTGGTGGCCAGCGTGCAGTATTATTCTGAGTCACTGCTGGAGGACCCCCTCTGCAGCCTGCTCCCACAAACAGCCATGGCTCTGTGATCACCTGATTTCCTGTGTTATATTCCCTTCTGCTTCAGCAACGAAAGTGGTTCCAGTTATCTGCAGCTGAATCCCAATTAACGTAGGATTGGTTACCAGAAATAATTGCAGGCAATGTACCCTCCTGGGTGGGGATCTGGAATTGGTTACTAGTTCTGGTTGATTTCAAGACAGTGAGGACCTAGTAACCGTCAGAGAATGAAATCTAGTAGGTCAAAGCACACGGTGGCAAAACGATTACCTGTAATCGCCCAGAGCTAAGTACCTATTAAATCCCTAGCTTCGGCAGACTGCGTTGTGGCTTCCATACACAATATGATACGCGTTGTTTATTCAAGAACTGTGGATGGTTTTTTCTTTATTGTCATACCAAAGAGTTTCTTAAAAGTAAATAGTCCCAGGGCTTTAAATCCTCAGTCCATGTTACCTGGTACTCCTCTCTAGTTAGAGTACCAGGGAGTTCTTATAACGGCCCTAAAAGAATTCCCATCTCTTGGGGCTGTTACAGGGATGATACAGCTGAAAATCAGATGCAGAATCTAATCCTGTGTGCTGCAGACTAAATCCACAGCCTCGCCAAGTTTCCTGTGTGAAAGGCAGGGCATCCTCTGGGGGAAGAGAGGGACTCTAAGCATGGAATAGTCACCTGCAGTTAAATCCAAGCACCCAAGCTTGAATCCCGGCAGCAGGAGCAGCCCTGCCCCCATGGCTGACGGGAGAGGCTCTCCCCTCCCAGGAAACTTTGTAATGATCTCATGGAGGTCTACCTTGCAGGGCAAGCTGACTCTTCTCACGCACCATTCCTGTCACCCTCCCAGCCCCCAGACTTAAACAACAGTCAGTTCCAGTCTGTTCTGGAGGGCAGATACAAAGTCAAACCTGGGGGGTGAGGTTTATATCTTTTTTAAAATGGTAAACATTTGCTAATTTATGTCAGCAAAAAAGGGGAAACATGTACGGGAAGGGTGTTGGGCCAGCGAAGAAGAGACACACTTGTAGATCGGGCTGCATTCACTGATACAGATGCACTTGCTGGGGAGTCTGAATCCCGGGGCACCAGTGGGACCAGCTGGGAGTGGTTCTAACCCACTTGCCAGGTTGCTTACTGAAAATGGACTTGGCATTGGCCTCCACTGAATGAAAATGGGATGACAGCCATATTCCTGTATAATGTGGAAGGATATTTGAGTGGATTTGTCACATGTGGCCATCTCCCCTGAGAAGACCCAGAGGACATATCAGTGACCATCCTTGGTAGCCCAGGAATGATGCTGGGAGAAGCTGCCATTGAGATGGGCCCCCCAAGTTCAGTGGAACTGAGGTCACTTCAAAATGGCAGAGGCCAAGGGGCAGCCTTTGTTCATCTAAGGCAGGGTGGGTGTATCAGTTAGTTTCTGCTGCATAACAAACCACCCCAAAACTTAGTAGCTCAAAACAACAGCCGTTCTATTTAGCGTGTGATTCTGTGAGTTGGCCAGGCAGTTCCAATCTGGAACAGCTTGGGTGACCTCTGCTGGGCTCTCTCACGCTTCTGTGGTCAGCTGGTGGCAGGTTGTCCAGAAGGGCCTCATTCAAAGGTCTGGCCGTTGACCACGTGGGCTCCATCTTCCAGCGGACCCACTCAGGCTCATTTACACAGTAGTCTCCACTCAAGAAGAGACAGTAAGCCTGGATGCACAAGCATCTACCAAATCTCTGCTGTGTCACATCATGGGACATCGAGAAAATGATAGACTTTGTTTCACGTCTTGGCTGAACAGGTAAAGTTGCTTGTGGCCAGGGATGGCTGGGAGGATCCAGAAGTAGAGGCTGCAGGGCTACAGCTTCCCTCGGGGTCAGCCCTGACAACAAGGGGAAAGCACCTTGGCCTGTGCCAGTTAAGAGGCTTAGTACCCAAGAGGGGAATACTTTTGCCAGAAGAACACAGCCTGGCCATGAGTGTGTCCTATTGCCACTGGGCCAACGGGTAAAAAAAAAAAGAGGGTTACCATGTTGGATGGGGATGTAAGCCTGATTATTTTAAGGGGAAGTAGGGTTACTGCAACACAGTAGGGGCATGGAGGAGGGGATCTGGAACCCAGGAGAGTCCCTGGGGTGCCTCCTAGAACTGTCATGTCATGTGCTAAAAATGAATGGCAACCCACAGCCCCCCACAGTGACAGGATGAGGAAAGACTCAGAACCCTCGGAAAGGAAGACTGAGGTCCCCCCACAAGGCAACAAACAGTGAGCAGCTGAAGTCCTGGTTGGTGGGCGGGGGGAGGTAGGGGGAAAAAAAATCTGTAGTGAAAAGTAGAAGAGATCTAAACATAATTACAGCCCATGACCAGCCGCAGAAAGGACAGTAACAATTACCCATACTTCCTTCCTTGCAGAGTTATACACACATACACACATGCACATGAAAGTGTACATACTCATACACACACCCTGCAGAACATCTCCTGGGTTCATGTTTTCCTGGCAATGTCTCAGTTTTTGAGACCCCAATTCACAGAATGATTCTATCTCTCAATACCAGTTTTTTAAACTTGAACTTCATATAGGAAACTTATAGTTACTTTATGTAGTTATATTAGAGTTATCTATCATAGCTATGCTTACGTAACTGTATAAAGCATGTACATGATACTTACATCCCAAAATCTCAATACAGGCTTGGTTGCTTCTTCTATTTTTTTAACATTTTACTACGTTTGCCTTTTCTTTCACTTTTTCTGAACCATTTAAAAATAAATTGCAGGGAGGGGCTGTGACACGTCATCTCTAAATATTTCACAATTTATCTCCTAGAAACAGGGATATTCTTCTACGGGACACATACCGTTATGACACCCAAGAAAATTAACACTGAAATAGTAATATTTTCATCCGTATTCAAATTTCCCCAATTACTATTATGCTGTTTACAGGGGTTTTGTTTATTTTTTTTACTGCAAGATCCAATCAGGATCACAGGTTCCACTTGGTGGCATTTGGCTGTCACGTCTCTTTAGAGTCTTTTACTCTGGAACGGTCTTCCACGACATGAATATTTTTAAAGAGCCCAGGTCAGTTGTCTTGTAGAATGCTAACTTCACCATCTCTGTCATTTCTGGATCTGCTTCTATTGACTAATTCTTCTCCTGGTTATGGGTCACATTCTTCTGCCTCGTATTTCTAGTAAGTTTTTAAACTGAGTGTAGACATTAGGGATTTTACGTTGTTGGGAGAATTTCGCTGCATTCCTTTAAACACTGTTGGCATTTTTTCTGGCAGGCAGTTAATTGTGAATTACTCTGATACTTTTAAAGTTTGCTTTTAACCTTGACCTCCTCAAACTCTGATCTCTCCTCAATTCAGTGAAACCACTGGGCTCTCTTTGAGCTCCCACTCCTGCAGCCCCGTCCAGGAATAACGTCCAGGCAGGAAGGCTGGGCAATCGTAGGGTTTACCTCATTTGTCTGCCCCTTTTCTTAAGGTTCATAGACCTGCCCTGCCTCTGGTCTAATGTCTGAAATAGTTTTCTCCTACATTTTTGCCCAGTTTTCTAATTATTTCTGGTGGAAAGTTAACCCTATAACCATAGAAATCCTTCCCCCATGAGATCATTAGAAAGAAGAGGTACATTTTCAGCAGACAAACATGATAAACATCATCTTAACTAAGTAATCAAAATAAATATCCCAAGAAATGGGATAGATCAACGTGTTATGTCTCCTGATTAGAGGAGCTGAGAAGGACACATAGCTTCTGCCGAAAACGCACAACCCGAATCTAATCATGAGGGAAGCATCAGACAAATGCAAGCTGAGAGACATTCTAGAAAATAACTGGCCTGTATTCTTCAGCATCGATGTCACGAAGAGTAAAGAGAGAATGAAGAACTGTTCCAAATGCATTTCTTTGGGGAAAAGGACATTATCGGGACAACTGGAAAAACAGAATTAAGGCCTATAGATTAGATAACGCTATTGCATCAATGTTACTTCCTGGTAATGACACTTGTACTAAAATTATGTAAGAGAATGTTTTTGTTTTTAGGAAACACACATCAAAGTATTTAGAGATAAAAGGGCATAACCTATGTGACTTACTCTCAAAGATTCAGGAAAGACAGATAATTATCTAGATAGACAAATGATACATAGATCTCTATCTACATAGACTGACCTATACCTAAATACCTGCATCTAGATCTATATCGAGAAGATAGAAAAGATAAAGCAAATACGGTAAAATGTTAACATCCTGCATCTAGATCTATATCGAGAAGATAGAAAAGATAAAGCAAATACGGTAAAATGTTAACATTTATGGGGATTGGGGTAAATATAGGAATTCTTTATGCTCATCTGGCAACTTTTCTCTAAGTCTGAAATTATATAAATATAAAACGTTAAACAAGGGACTTCCTCTTTTAGAGGAAGGGGTAGAGTAGTGGGCCAGAACCAAGAAAAGCCCCGTTTATGTGCAGCCTACAGACAATTTAAAGTATGTGTGGAATTCCCTGGCAGTCCAGTGGTTAAGACTCCACGCTCCCAATGCAGGGGGCACGAGTTCCATCCCTGGTCGGAGAACTAAGATCCCGCATGCCGCATGGTGCAGCCAAAAATATATATATATATATATATATGAAAAGAAAAAGGAGGTCTTCACCTTCATCCTTGTTTAGTGTCACTGTAAACGTACGGATTTTTTTTGAATTCAGAGTGCTATACTTTCTGATGCTCAATTGTCCACAACATGGACACGCTTTAAGACGGCTCCTATGTCCTATGACATGTCCCATCACCCTTCGAATACTCCTTCTGGCTTTCTGGCACAATGTCAGTGCATTTAAACAATTGACGTGGTCGGAAATCTTGAGCTACATTCCGAACATGTAGCAAATCAGAATCCTGCACGGGTGT
The DNA here is from genome assembly GCF_059928025.1 of Delphinapterus leucas. Taxonomy (NCBI): domain Eukaryota; kingdom Metazoa; phylum Chordata; class Mammalia; order Artiodactyla; family Monodontidae; genus Delphinapterus; species Delphinapterus leucas. The sequence goes on along the minus strand of NC_143139.1, from coordinate 97,450,287 downwards.
TTGGAAAGGCACACCGAGGGTCAGCAAAGGAGACAGGATTTAGATGTACAATGTGACTTAAATGTTTTACCCTATCATGGCTGTCCTCAGCCCATTGCTGGACCGAGCCACGGGTCCCTCCTAGGTCCGGGGGGGAGGGGGAGGTGTGAATCACGGGTCCTAGCTCAAATCCCTCTGCCTCCAAAGTCTCCCAGCCCACCTGCATCTCTCCAGTACATCACGGTCTTATTTTCTTCCCACAACTTGCCCTGTCTGCACCGACCTTGTCCACACCCTTCCCCCAGTCTGCGTACCCTTCCACGCTCCAGTTTCCCAGGCAGTGGCTGTGTCCACCCTGTTCCAGGCTGCATCCCCAGGACCTAGCTTGGTATACGGTCAGCCCCCAATAAATACTGACTACATGAATGTTCAAGTTCCTATTGTGTGGAGCTCATGGGGGCTCCCACATCCCACCCCAGGGTAACGCCTAACCCTGGTCGCTAGTGAGGATAATAATGATTTATTGAATCAAACGATACCCCCGAAGAGTGGATTTCCACTTAAAACGAAACCTGACAAAATCTGAACTTCCCAAGCCCAAGACGCTGTCCTTGCGGAAGGAACAGCCCCTGTCGCTGCAGTGTCCATGACCCTCCGTCAGTGCTGAGCTGGCTCCTGCCTGGGAAAGGCTTAAACAAGATGACCTCAGAAGGCCCCTTCTTTCTCTGAAATTTCAGAGTCTACAAATTCTGCTGAGGGCAGGTGGCATGTAATGTCACAGTTCCCCAGGGACGGGCCACTCGGCAGGGACCCTGACCGAAGCAGAGATTCCGATGCCCCGCCCCCCTCATCCCCAGCAGCATCCCGGTGGCGAGGGGATGGCTGGATGGAGAGCTTTCCTTAGAGCACGCCACTCACACCAGGGGGTCAGCCAGGAAGAATGGGGACAGAACTTATAAAAGAGAAGGACTACAGCGTGCCCACCTCCACTGCAGTTCGACCTGAGGCGCTGTTCTCATTCCTTTCCCGGAAGTCCTCACTGCCCCTCCCCAGAGAGCATTAACCTCTCCCGGCCACACCCGGGGCCCCTCCATCATCGTGGTTCTCCCTGGGAATTATCCACGCACCTGCCTCTCTCTCCGTGGCTGTGTCCCTGGCCACTTGGACAAAACCAGACTCTTGGGGAATGTCCCCTGAACAGGACCTACAAGAAGACCCCTGGAAGGTCAGGCACCGTTGCTGGCCTGAAAGAACTGACGTCACAGGACGATGCTTTAGCCTCATCAATATTAATAGATTATCCCATCCAAGAAAACCACGGGTTAGACAGGCTCAAGGACTTGGCAATTCACAGCAGCGTTTCTCAACCTCAGCATTTCGGACGTTTTGAGCTGGGGGATTCTTTGTTGGGAGGAGGGGAGCCGGTCTTGTGTATCGTGAGATGCCCCTCCCTCCAAACTGTGTCCAGACGTTGCCAGGTATGGGGGGTGGGTGGGGGAGAACCACCCTGGTCGGAATTTTAAGGGAGGGAGGGGTGAATGGTGAGGGGTGACTCTGGAAAGAGTGGGTTAATTAACTCAGCAGCAGTCACACAGGAACAAAGGCAGATGTAAACCCTGGTGTCTCTCCAAAGCCCAGGATCTTTCTGGCAACAGTTTGTAATTTTTAGCATTTCTTAACAGCATTGTTGCTTCACCCCACAGGCTAGCCATACTTTCACAGTCACAATTTTAACCTTTTGTAGAGAAAAGTTAGATGCACCTGAAGCATCCCACAACTTCTGCGGGGAGAGTTTACAGCAGGGCCAGCGTGCAGCCCCCAAGATCTGGCCGCACTGCGGGTCACCTCAGGGTCTCTTGCCCCAACGTGTAAGGAGGGGACCATCTCCCTGTAGTGGCCCTTTCATCCAGCCCGTGCCACTGGCCGCTGGCATCCCCCGCTCTGGTTTGGAACCAGGTGCATGGGCAGACTCACCTGCTCTCTTCTTTATTATGACTCAGCCGCAGCTGTGACTCCGCCACCCTCTTCCCATGGCTCCCGCCCATGAAACCCTTGGTCGCAGCCCCTCGGGGCCCCATTCCCCACACAGGGCATGAGCTGGCTCCTTCCTCATCCAGCTGGCAGCTCCCAGGGAGCAGGGCTGTGCTGGCATCCTGTGGCCCCAGCACCAAGCACAGGGCTGGCACAACCATGACAGCTAAAGGCACGAAAGAAACCACGGCAGCCAGACGGAGGCAGCGGCCTTTTTTGGGATAAACCACAGCACATCGTCTGGGTGCTGCGCCCCTGGAACGCGCCGGCTCCCGCCGCCAGCCCACGGGCAGGTCGACAACACAGCCAGGGTTTCAGTGGCTTTTATTTCATACCCAGAAATCCAAAGCAAACACTGCTTAAAACAATTAAAAGGACAATAAAATATTGGCACACAAATTGGGGAAGAGGATTCGGTTGCTTTAAAACAACACAGCTCTGTGTCACATCCAGTTAGGACCTTAGGGTGTGTGGGGCTCGGGGCTCTGGGCTCAGTGCTTGCATGAGGCCGTGTGGCTGTTCCGGGGGAACTAGAGCTGCAAGTAAGCTCCCCAAAACCAGTGGGGTGGGTTTCAAAGACACGCCACCCTGAGGACAATAAAAGGACGCATTTCCCGGCCTTTGCCCGTCACCGCACAGGCGCCAACGGTCTTGCTGTCACTTAGTCCCTGAGGACGAGGGTCCCTCTTCAGGGGGGGAAACCATTCACTGAAAATGGGGATCAGTGGAGGAGGAAGGGTTCCAGAACTTTCCTCAATTAAGGACTAAAAGGGAAGCGTTTGCATTCCAAGGAGCCCCTGGCGAGAATCAAGAGAAAGCTGTTTCTCCTGCTCGTTACCCCAAGATGCTCCAGCATGTGGCACCCCAGAGGGGACATCCCAGGCCCTGAAACTCGCGTCCTGACAACTACTGTCCCCAAGCCAACAGGGACGATGAGTGGATCCCCAGAGGAGTCTCCCTACCGCAGAGTTCACCCTGACTTCTGCCCGGAAACTGCTTCACCAACCCTCACCTCCACACCCGTCCAGGCCCCACTTGCAATTCTGAGTCAAGGAGGGAAGACGAGACGCATACAGCCCGAAGAGGTCCTCCGCGGGTGGGTAGAAGGCACACCTACACCTTTGCACCAATTTGAAAAAAAATAATTTGGAGACTAGATTGCATTCTCTGCTGGAGCATGGCCTTAAACAGTCAGCATTATGACACGAAAGTGCCTGTTTATACTTTTCCCACGTATCTTATCATTCCTGTTACTCTCCTACTTGAAACACAGAGGGCTTGAAGTGGGCTCGCTGAACCCCGACCCCTATCCCCAACCCCAGACTAACCAATCCCACCCCTCCAGGGCGTGGAACAGGCTGGAGCCGCCCACCTGGGCTGAAGACCCTCGAGGCTTTTTTCCAAACTCCAACCTCACCTCCGTCATCCCCCCCCAGGGCCCCCAGGAGGCAGCAGCACCCTTGCCAAGCCCACCTGTGGACAAGGCAGGTGGATGGGTCTCCACCAGCCGCAGTCACTGTGATCCTACACGTGTAATGAAGGCAGCCCGGAATGTTCCAGCCCCGGCTCTTTTGTTGGTTCTTAAATGTCACTGCATCCCGCAGGAGACACTGTAATGCCATTTTCATTATTTCTTTCCCCTGCTGGGTAACCACCTCCATCAAAACGGCTATTCTGAACACATCCCCAGCCTGGCAGCTGCCTGAGCTGAGACAGAATGGGAAAGTGTTTTCTAAGTCTTGAGCGTCGGTATTCAATTTAGTATTAACGACTTCCTCAGCAGCTCTGATCTACAGCACGAAGGCGAAAATCAAACAGTAGATTTGAGCTGATGCTGGGTGAACTCAGGTGGGCGGCGTGTCATAAAAACCCCAGCTCGGGAGCCAGGGGTTGGGGGAGGGGGTGACCCAGCTATATAGGACCTGCCTCAGACCCAGCCTATGAGTCCCCATTTCTCTCCTGAGCCAAGGTGGGCGAGGGCTGAAGAGCACGCAGACGGGGGAATCGCATTTCCTTCAACAGGGTGCCCCAAAGGATGCCGACAGGGCTCCAGAAAGCTGGTACTCGGGGAGGAGAGAGGTGAACACTTCACATCTCCCTGTTACAGGCTGAGCTGTGCCCACCCCCCCAGAACCCACATGTTGAAGTCCTAACCCTCAGGACCTGAGAATGTGACAGTATTTGGTGACAGGGTCTTTACAGAGGTAATTAAGGTAAAATGAGGTCATTAGGGTAGACCCCAATCCAATCTGCCTGGTGTCCTTAAAAGAAGAAATTAGGACACAGACACACGGGGAGACACGTGAGGATGCCTGGAGAAGACGGCGTCTACAAGCCAAGGAGAGACGCTCGGAAGGTACCAACCCTGATGACACCTTGATCTCGACTTCAATCTCCAGAACTGTGAGAGAATAAACGTCTGTTGTCTAAGGCCCCCGTCTGTGGCACTCTGTCATGGCGGCCCAAGCCAACTAAAACACCCTGCTTTCTAAAGGCTTTTTAAAATGCATCCATCCCCAAACAGGAGGTCTGGGACTGGCCACTTCCTACCCGAAGGTGTCTGCAATGCCGCTGCCACTCCAGAGGCATTGTAGAGCTGACTCCGACACAGCCCACTCGGCCGTAGCAAGAAATAAAGAAATGCCTCAGAAATCCTTCCTCCCTCGGACCGTGGCAGCTGGGTTCTCTGGGTCCCAGATGTCTGTGCAAAAGCTAAATGAAAACAGCACTGAGTGGCCGAGAAGCAGGGATGTGGGTGGACCCTCGGTCAAAGTAAAGCTTCTGAGACTTAAGAGTGAAGTTTGTAAAACTGCAAAACGCTTTTTAGTAAAAAGCCCTCACCGCCGAGGAGAGCCCTACCCAGGAGATTCCACGGGGACAGACAAGCCACTGCCACTGCCGCAAAGCTCCCTCTCTGATCCCCTGTGGTGACTGACGGCTGTCAGCTGGAACGCCGGGCGCCCCCTCCCAGGGGTTCTGGCTTTTTTCTTTTCCATCTTTTGATCAACAAGGGACAGCACCCCGGGACACCCCTGGTGAAGCCTGGCTGCAAACTCGAGCACTGGTGTTTGGAACCTGCATTTCAAAAGAGGCCGCCCGCTGCAGAATTACAGTGAAAGGAGGTTAAGAGTATCAACCAGAAAAAGGTGGGGTGGGAGCGGGGAACAACCGCGGGCTTGGAGGAGAGGCCAGGGCACCTCCCAAAGCACCGTCCCCGCCGCGGTCTCTGCAGCTCCCCGCCCGTCACTCCAGGTGCTTGTATTTGGTGAACAGGTTGTAAAGAACCCGCAGGGTGGATTTGAGGTCCAGGTTCACCACATCTGCAGAAGGAAACAGAGAGACCGTTTGGTGGATGAGAGAGTGCGCCCCAAGCCTTGGTGCCCCAAGCACTTGGGAGACACGTGGGACATCCTCTGTGTCCCCAAGCGGGGCACTTCTGCCATCCCCCAAGATACAGACTGCCGTGAGAGCCCCCGGGCCGCTACCCGTGGGATGAGCACCTGGGAGGGCGAGGATGCTTCTTCATCCCTTCTAGGATTTGCATTGGACGAGTCTGCGTGGTGTAGGGTCTACGACAACCGAGGACATTTACTGGGGACCAAACACCCACAGGCCCACGGGCCTCCTGGGGCAGGACAGGTGGGAGCTGCTGTCCCACCCCCTCAAGGTCAGGCACAGCGTGTGGCCCAGTAAGTCCCAGCCGCCTTGTTTGGTGGGAAGGGGCTCTGTCCTCCTGGGAGTCAGGGACCTGGTTCTGCTCTCTTGCTCTGTGAGCTCAGACCAGGGGCCTGGGGAGGGCTGTGGGGATCACGGGTCACAGGACGGAATTCCCGGCCCCGGAAGAGCGCTCAGCAGAGGCTGTTGAGCCTCCCAGGGGGGGTGTGCGGAGGACACCCCACCCAGAACTCATGCCGCCACTGCAGGGCGGTGATTCCCAAAGTGGGGTCCCCGGACCAGGAGCGCGAGCGCCGCCTGGCAACTTGTTACAGATGGGACTTGGAGGATCCATTCCACGGCCCCCAAATCAGAAGCTGTGTTGGAGGAAGCCACCCCGCCCCCGGGATTCAGATGCCCATTTGCATTAGGGATTCCTCTATAGGTCATTTAACATAGGAGCCAGGTATGACAGCGAGGCGGGGCTCTGCGGGTCTCCACTGCCATTCAGACCTCATGGGGCATGACTGAGCCACGTCCCTGCTCACGAGCATCGCCCGGGCATCAGGACATCGACCCGGCAGGCATTAAACTGCAGTGAACCTCTAATATCCTTTCAAGACGTGAAGCGGCATCTCTAGTCCGAGCAATGGCACCTGGAGAGGCAATTAAATCCTGAGGCCGTGGAGCAGAGGCCACGTCCTCCAAGTCAAGTGGTTACTAAAGAATCAGCCTTGGTGGCTCTGCCGGCGCAGGCCTCTTGGTCCCCGAAACCCTGAGCACAGGGGACATGTGGAGCTGGGGTCGGCAGAGCCCAGCCTTTGAGCCACACGTGCGGGGCTTGAAGGGAGAGACATGGCTGGCCGGGCAGCCACTCTAAGACCTGGGTCAGGGAGTTACCTTCGGGGCGAGCCTTGGGCTTCTTAAGGCCTCCATCCAACATCAGCTCAAAGGCAAATGACACGTTGTGGACCTGCGGAGGAAGCCAGAGTTAGCACCGGGGCCGCAGCTGGTCCCAGGCCCACCCGCTGCCCCCTGCTTTCCTTCTAAAAGGACGGAATGGGACCAAGTGTGGACAGAGGGAGCCTTTGGAATAACTATGGCCACGAGGACAGGGGTGTCCTGGGCAGAGCGACAGGATGGGCAGAGGGAGGGTGAGGGAGTCTTTTGAGGATAACACACATTCACCTGGTGGTCCTCACTCCCCTCACCAATGATCGGGGGCGGCTGGGACATGCAGGGACGCGGGCACAAAGCCTGCCCTCAAGGGCTAGGGGTCCCCAGGTCCCGACACATCCACATGATGACAAGTGACAGTGACTTCCTTTTACAGATGAGGCAACCAAGGCTCAGAAAGGACAAGTCACCTCCCGAAGGTACCCAGCGCCGTGCACCATCCCCGGCATAAAGCAGCCACCCCCCCATCCGCCAGAAGGGCCTCAAACAAGCTGAGTGTGACAGCTGTGCTCTCGGCAGGACAGCGGTGGCCCCGGTAAGGGGCAGGCAACTGGAACCTGCTGGAACTGATGTCAGGCCGCTGGTGGCTGCAGCTGGGCTCCGGTCCTGGCCCTCACCTGCACGGCCCCAGAAAGGCGGACACATCCCCATCCCCACACGACCTCCCCCTCCAGCACTTGGCCCGCAAGGATGCTCGAAGCTCGCGTTCTGCTAATGGCTGCCGCAGAGGTTAGCCACGGAGCCTTCTCTGCTGTGTTTAAAGTCCACCTGAACCACAGAGGTGCCAGTGATCAACCAAATCACAGGCAGCCAAACGTCTGCTTCGAGCAAAGGCTGGTGCGGGGCAGAGGACCAAAAACTAAAATACCTTGCCAGTGTCGGCGCTAGAAAGGACTTTAGGGCTCTTCATAATCGAATATCCTTTGAACAATAACATTTTCATGATTTCACTGCAAATGAAATCAGAAACACGCTAACAAGTTTACCTGCGATGTGGTTTAATAATTAACCAGGAGAAAGACATCTGGCAAAATAATCCTCAGCTAGTCAAGCCCACAAGAGCTTGGGGTACGGCCGGGAAGCACCCAGGCCACGGTGGCACCGGGCCACGCTCAGAGAAGCAAAGGAAGCCATGGGCTGCTGGCATCAAGAGGAGCCGGGCCCTGGAAGGGGGGACACGGCCCAGAGCGGGCTGGGAGGGCTGCACACGACCAGAGGCTCTCGGGCCGTGCAGAGGCGGTGGGGAGACAGGAGTCAGGCTTCCAGAGCCCCACCTGCAGTGCCCGGAGCCGGCCGGGAGGGAGGGCTGCACTGGGCTGGGCCTCGAGCTGCGACGAGCATGGGAAATGGACAGGAGGGTCTGTCATCTCCCACTTTACAGAGGAGGTCCCGGGGCTAAACAGATGAGGACATCCGTGCCCAGAAAGGCGCAAGGTTCAAGGAGATGGGGCCAGCACTCAGCCCACCCAAGTCTGGATTCGGAACCTGGGCCCTGTCTCCAAAAGCATCCTGCTTCCTCGGCCATCGGCTGACAGCCATCCAGATCCCAGAATTCATACACACACAACAGGCTCTGAGTGGGGACAGAGTCAGGATGGCAAAGAGGGGGAAATGGAACAAATCAGGTTAGACCGTCGGCCCAACGTGGGAACGGATGTCTTCCGTGGCCCCTCCAGACCTGACGGACCGCCCCCAGCACAGGTGTGGAGTGCGGTTCAGTCCATGAGGCCCCGCCCCTGCCCCAAGGAGAGAATAGCTGGCGGGGGGGGGGGCACCCTTCCACGTCCCACTTCTCCGCAGCTGCTCAGCGCAACAGTGATTTGTTTTTTTTAAGTAACAATAATTTCTAGACTTTTTTAAAGATTTTATTTTACTTTATTTTATTTATAGATTTTTGGCCACACCGTGCCGCATTGGGGATCTTTGTTCCCTGACCAGGAATCGAACCCATGCCCTCTGCAGTGGAAGCACAGAGTCGTAACCACGGGACAACCAGGGACGTCCCAACAGTCGTTGTTTTTTTTTTTTTTTTTTTTGCGGTACGCGGGCCTCTCACTGTTGTGGCCTCTCCCGTTGCGGAGCACAGGCTCCGGACACACAGGCTCAGCGGCCATGGCTCACGGGCCCAGCCGCTCCGCGGCATGTGGGATCTTCCCGGACCGGGGCACGAACCCGTGTCCCCTGCGTCGGCAGGCGGACTCTCAACCACTGCGCCACCAGGGAAATTGCCCCCATCCTCCTCTCTCTCAGAGCCATGCCTCACCATGCACAACTTCTCTGCCCTGGCAGAGAAGCATCCCCAGAGCCCAGCCCCACGGACTGGGCACAAAGAACAGCAAACAGCTCCTGCTGAGGATGTGAGGTCACCTCCCTGACCGTGATCCCAGAGTGTGACACACCCCCCAGCCTCGAGCTGAACCCCAAGGCCCTACACTGCTGCTACGAGCCAGCCCACGGGCAGGACCCTAAGTCCTTCCTCTCTGCAATGCAAAGGATTTTCAAAAACCTGGCCAGGTGAGAGAAGAGTAGAGGGTCCCGAAAAGGAGTGGGCTTTTCCAGCTCTGCCCCTGCTGACTGTGGCCCACCCCCCACCATGGCCCCAGCCCCCGTGCGAGGTCCCGATTCCTCGCCGGGGTAGGGAGTCAGACGAGGAGACAGAAGGGAAAGCGCCTTGAAACTGCAAAGCCCTTTCTGGGATTTGCTTCTAGGAATAACCTCCAAGTCTCCAGGACACACTCCATCCCCAGAGAGAGGGACGCTGTGGAATCTTCCAGAAGGTGAGTGACAGGCCCAAGGGACCCAGCAAAGTGGCCAGCACAGAGCAAGGCTCAAACGGTGGGCCTAAAACAAGAAGCCGTCGGTGGTACCCATGCCTCTGAGACAGTTCAAAGGGGCCGTTCATTTGTTTGCAGGAACCTACAGGGTCGGAGACGTCTGGTCTCGTCTTTTTAAAATCCAGTACAGGGGGCTTCCCTGGTGGTGCAGTGGTTAAGAATCTGCCTGACAATGCAAGGAACACGGGTTCGAGCCCTGGTCCGGGAAGATCCCACATGCTGCGGAGAAACTAAGCCCGTGCGCCACAACTACGGAGCCTGCACTCTACAGCCCATGAGCCACAACTACTGAGCCCACGTGCCACAGCTACTGAGCCTGTGCTCTAGAGCCTGCGAGCCACAACTACTGAACCCGCGTGCCACAACTACTGAAGCCCACACGCCTAGAGCCCGTGCTCCGCAACGAGAAGCCACCGCAATGAGAAGACCGCGCATCGCAACGAAGAGTAGACCCTGCTCGCCGCAACTAGAGAAAGCCCACGTGCAGCAACAAAGACCCAACACAGCCAAAAATAAAAAACAGATAAATAAATTTATTTTAAAAAATAAAATCCAGTGCAGTTGTTTAAAAACGCAAGCCCACGACACATCCCTGATTTTGCTCACTGAGTCTCAGCCTCCTGCCACTGCTGCAAAGATTCCCAGCGCCTCGCAGTCTCGGCCCAGGAATGCTCTGTGACGGTCTCTCTGCACATGTCACCACTGCCTGGCCACATTTGGATGAGGTGCCTGGGAGCTCGGGCACTGGGACCAGCCTGAAGTGGGTTCAGGTCTGTGCAACGGGGAAAGGCCACCACCTGCGAGGTGGTCGGGAAGACCTGGAAGTTAATAACCACCATGGCTCACGAGGAACCTCCCAGCGGTGGCGTGATGCCACGACTCCCTGTGGGGAGGAAAGCAGAGAATCTGGGAGCTGGGGGCTAACGTGGCCAGAGAAGGACCCTCCAGAAGGCTCCTTCCGAGGAGAGCTCCAGCAGCCCTTGGGTCCCCTCCTCGAGGGTCGATGGGCCAGCACCACGCTGGGCACGGTCCCCTACAGCAGCCTTCCCTTCCTGGCTCCCAATCAGAGGCAAAGGTGGACTGAACAGGCCTCACACCTCCCAGGCCAGAGAGCGACTGACAGAGACTTTCATCCCGTCTCAAAGGGAAGGAGACCGAGCTGGGAGGGGACGCCCCTGCCCCTGCACCGAGCCTGTCCTGGAAAGAAGCCGAGTTCCAGACGGCCTGACTAAATTCACCCTTCTTGCCAGCCTTCGTACACATCTGAACAAAGAAAAGATCTCTCCAAAACAACGTTTCTGCAGCCAGCCACGTGGCCGGGAAATGCAAGATGAGCCCCGTCACCCAACTGGCTTGTCTTCTTGCTTCCTGACTGGCCCCGCAGAGCCCTGTGCATCCCCGCTCACCGCGGACGCAAACCTGCCAGGACCTCGCTGATCTGCTCTGATTCCATCTCAGCAGGCAAGACGGCAGCGGCATTTGGCCGCGAGCAAACCGCGCTCGAGGTGCCAGAAGTGGGCAGATTGATCAACACTGGCCCTGCTTCCATGTTTCTCTGAACTGCTGCCACCTGCTTGCGTTGTCTGTCTCCCCAGCTCACGGTCTAGCGCATCGGGAAAATGAAATGACAGATGCTCTCGAGTTCAAGCAATACGGCCAGTCCACGAGCCAAATTTCTACAAGCAACGTGCTAAATACTGCTGGGATGGCTGGATCTCGGGAAGCCCTGGCAGGAGGCAAACCACCTGGTCACAAGGGCATCCCAAATGTGAAGGTCATGCCCTTTGAGCCGGACAATCCTCTTTGAGGGATTTTCCTAGAAAACAATCCACAGGAATGAAAAAAATATACACACACATACATATGTGTGTGTGTACCTATTCAAGACAATGCCTTATTGTTTTGTTTTTAAATACTTTTTAATAGATTATTTATTTTTGGCTGCGTTTGGGTCTTCATTGCTGTGCGCGGGCTTTCTCTAGTTGCGGCGAGCAGGGGCTACTCTTCCTTGCGGTGCACAGGCTTCTCATTGCGGTGGCTTCTCTTGTTGCGGAGCACAGGCTCTAGGTGCACAGGCTCAGTAGTTGTGGCACGTGGGCTCTAGAGCACAGGTTCAGTAGTTGTGGTGCACGGGCTTAGTTGCCCTGCGGCATGTGGGATCTTCCTGGACCAGGGCTCGAACCTGTGTCCCCTGCATTGGCAGGCGGATTCTTAACCATTGCGCCACCAGGGAAGTCCCTGCCTTATTGTTTTAATAGTGAAAAAGAAACAAGTTGATCGCCCAAAAGTGGGGAACAGGGAGACTGTGACCTCAGAGCCACTCCATAGACTTTGTGCAGCCACTTAAGATGGGATATATAGGAAGTTCATGAAGCGGCAGGAAAACCAGACAGAATGTCTGTGTGTCATGAACAGGGGAGGGATTTGCAACTCTACTGACCTTTGGCCACAATTATTAAAACCAGCATCGTCCCGGGGGAAAGACCCGAAGAGAACGAGGCACACGACACTTGGATGCGTCAGGCACTGCCCACGGGTTTCCTTCTTTTCCTGAGGGTCACGTCTAATTGCAATACCATTTTCTGGGCAGTACTTATTTTTTGGAGAATGCAGCTAGACTCCAGAAAGAGTGGTCGGGGGATTCTACACTGTGCCCTTGGACGAGCGCATCCCGGGCCACTCCCGGGATGGAGACCATGCATGCACGTACCTTCTGATCGAAGCTGTCCGGGGTCAGGTAGAAGTTGTGCAGGGGTACAAAGTAGTCTTCCAGAAGCCCCATGAGTAGAACCAGGTACACGCCATCTGCAAACTACAGAGGGACACGTGGTGATGTTTCTGGGCCACGCACGGAGCCAGTGAATGATCTGCAGCCACTCGAAAGGAGGAAAATGTTTTAAAGTAAAAAAAAAAAAAAAAATCCATCCCTTGCTGAGGAGAGCGAGCCTGCAGTCAGGTGAAGGACGAGGGTGCAAAGCACACGCTCGGGATCGGATGTGATGACCTGTGTGTTTGGGATGGAGTGCCGCTGCGTGGAGAGAAGCAGACCACTGACCTTGGGGATAACGCTAGCTCCCAACTCTCTGGGTTGTCGTGGGTACCCTGCGGGGCGGGAGGGGGAGGGGTGGAGCAAGGAGCACCCAGCACGCAGGGAGTGCTCCATCAGCGAGCAGGGGCCTGTGGGCACGGTTAATCCACAACCTGCAGGGCGCCCTATGCTTCGGTTTGGGGTTTGCTGCCCCGTTCTGCTTGCTCACTTTGTCAGCTGCCTGAGTTCCTCCTTCTAGCGGTATTCACAGAATAGGAAGAGACCCTCCCGTGCTCCGGTGACGACGAGCTTCTGCGTGCACCAAGCACGCGGGTCCGTCCTAGCTGGGCCCTAATCAGCAGGTTGCAGCCTTACCCCACACCCCCAGCCCCTCAACCTGCTACCCGGCCCAGCACCACCTCCCATGCACGGGAGGGGCCCAGGAATCTAGAGCCAAAGACTGTGCTCTTTGCCGGGGCCCCTCACCCCACTCCGCTGCCCACCGCCCAATGAGCCAGGACAGGGAGCAACTGCTCCTTTTACAGATAAAGTGATGGAGACCAATGAGGGCAGAACAACTTGCCAGAGGGGAGGAGGGGACCAAGGCTCAGGAGGCAGAGCCTGGTCTCTGGGGCATGGACCAGCCCCACCCCCCACCCCCAACCCCCCGGGGCGGGGCGGGGGGGGGGGGCAGGACCCGCCCATCCTCCCAGAGGGCAGACATGGTATCTCTGAGGCCTCCTGCAGATCGAGGACTCGTGAGGACCCCAGCCTCCAGATTCTGGAACTGTGTGGTCCAATATGGTAGCCACTGGCCACATGTGCCTAGTGAAATTTTGTACGAAATTTTTTTTTAACTTATTAATTTATTTATTTGGCTGCAACGGGTCTCCGCTGAGGCAGGCGGGATCTTTCGTTGCGGCACACGGGCTTCTCTCTAGTTGTGGCGCGGGCTCAGTAGTTGGGGCATGTGGGATCTTAGTTCCCCTGACCAGGGATCGAACCCGCTTCCCCTGCATTGGAAGGTGGATTCTTAACCACTGGACCACCCGGGAAGTCCCTTTACAAACTTTTTTGAATGATGTTGGCTTATTTCGGTAAAACGTACGTGACACGAAATGCACCATTTTAACCACTTGTCAGCATTTCAGTCATATTTTGTGGCCACGTTGTTGTGCAACCAATCTCCAGGGCTCTAAGTTTCAATTTAAAAAAATTTAAATAAAATACAAACTTCGGCTCCTCAGGCCCCATTTCAAGTGCTTGACAGCCACACGTGGCCAGGGGCTACTGTGTCGGATGGTGTAGTGATAGGACGTTTCCATCACCAAAGAACGTTTCACTGGCCGGCCCTGGGCTAGAAGGCTGCCACGCAGGACGGCTGGACAGCTGCAAGGGGCCGACACCCAGGAGGCTTTCAGCTTCCTGAGACCAGCAACCGCAGTGGTAAAAAGAGAACCTGCAGAAGCGAGGACGTTCTTATTAAAGGCAACAGCGGCAGCTCCCTCCACCATCACAGCCGGGCGGCGGAGGATAAAAAGTCAAAATCACAAGCCATCAACATCAGAAAGCCCTGTCCTCTGGAAGGGGAAGGGGACGCTAAGAAACAGCCCAAGGCAGACAGACACGATCATAATGCGTGAACGGGCAGGTCCTTCCTGGGCAGAGCGTTCCAGACCCTGGTTTAACGTGATCTGATTGACCCTTTGCCTGCGCGTCACGAGGTTCACGCTTCCACGCCATGCAGACGTCACCTACTCAGCTCCTGTTCTGGCCGACAGTGCTGGTGGAATGTTCTGGCAGCTCTTGCCCCCTCCCCGGTGACACTGAGCCAGCGCACCCCCAAAACCGCTCTCTCACCAACACTGAGCCATTTCCAGGGACACAGAAGAATCCAGCCCCATCACCTGCCGGGAGGCGTAGGGAATGGGTGCTGAGGTGCCAAGATGCCTGGAGAGCCTTTGCTGATTTCCAAGGCATCTTCTAACCCACCCTGGGAGCCCCGTGTCACGGGAGTGTGGGAGAGATGGTCACGCAGAAAGGAAGGCAGGGGAGGGATGGGGCAGCAGGAGGGTGAGGGCCAGGCGGAGCAGGCCAGCTTATCAGCAAATGAGTGGGACCCTCGGTTTTCACACGCGCAAGAGCAGCAGCCCTCCGACGGGGTGCCCTCACTCAGCATCCAGGGTGCGGCTCTGCAGCAGATGGAAATCCCCAGGAGGCCCACTGCTGACTTCATGCGCATGTATTACTGACCTTTCAAACGCATTTTCTCCATTCCAGTTTAAACATGTGGGGAGAGGTTCAAAGAGGAACTGGCTCAGTATCACAGAGCTAGGAAGCCGCCCACAATATAAAAGTGGTTTTAAAAAGAAAGGAAAACACACACACACACACACACACACACACACACACACACACACACACACACCCTGAGCGGGAATTTGAGCCTCTGACTTCCAGGACCATGGAGACTTTAATGATGAACATATTTATAAAAATACCCAGAACCCTTTGCCACAAAAGGAAAACAATCTGCATTTCTATGGCCAGTGATCCTTCCTGGTGGACCACTGGTTCAAAATATTTTTAAGGTATTACTTCATATTGTGTGGTGATAGAAAAAAAAAAATGGACATACTGAGTAAATAGAGATCAATGCAAATTGAAGTTTAGAGTCTCAGCCTAAGATGTCTGGCTATTAATACTGCTGTGCAGGCCCACCTGGGCAGTGGCAGTCGCAAAGAGTTGGCGAGGATGTGGGTTCTCAACAGCACCAATGAGAGTTTCAGGCGGGCAAACCTTCCTGGGCCCTCCGTGTTACCACGGAGAAATGCTCTAACGGCCCCATTTCTAGAAGTTTATCCTGAGGAAGCAGACAAGGGCACAAACAGCTGTGTGCAAAGATGCCCGCTGAACAGCTATCTACAAGATCGGCAAACGTCCCATCATGAGGACTGGTTTTAATGACGCACAACACAGCCTTAGGACAGAATAGAAGGAGCTATTAAGTGACAAACACAGACAGACAGGCCAGACAACACAAAAAGGACTAGACAGAAACACATACCCACTCACACAAGAACATGCCCACACTATTTAGTAACAAAAAACACTTTACAAAACAGCTGTACAGTAGGATCCATTGCCATTTCAAAAAATACACTTATGCATACAAACCATCTAGAAAAATACACATCCAACCATTAACTGTAGTTCATTACCTCTGGAGAGGATGACGGGAGAGTTTAGGGGGAGTAGACAAAAGGACTGCTGCTTTTCAATGAGTACGCTTCTCGACTGTTAAGATTTCAAGCCGCAGATAATCAGAGGATAAATGTGCAATTTTTTAGTAAACTGATAAAAAAATAAGTGTGTTTGCAAACAATGCACAAATAAATGTACACGTTAAAAACAGACCATTCGGCTTTCAAACACAGACCCGTGCTGCCCACGATGAGCTATCCGTGCAGAGAAATGATGTGGAATAAAATCCCCAGCACCGCTATCTCTGGGTGATGGGATTACGGATGGTTTTTATTTGTTTTGCTTATCTGCATTTTCAGACATTTCTACAATGAACCTGAATTACTTTTTTAATTAGAAAAGCAAATGAGAAAAGTTAAAGAAAGAGAAAGGAATGAATGCAATCGCCCAGGGGTCTGAGTAGCATCAGCTGTGCATTAGAGAAATCGGCACTGAGAACGCAAAAGACGCCAAATTCAGGCACGCAGCTAATCCTGGGAAAATTATATTTTGTCTTTAATGCTTGCCGAGCACTTGAAACATATTTTCACGATGGTGCTTCCGCTCTGAGTGGGGGTGGGGAAGTATACCTTCTATACTTACTGTAGGAGAAATACTTTGTGCATATTCATTAGAGGGATATTAGCAAGCACTTGCTAGGTGCCAGCCGCTGTGCTGCGTGTAGGACGGCCACCGACAGCAGAAGCAGAGGGGGCCAGGACATTCCAGACTGAGGGACCCGTACACGCAGAGGCTCTTTGGTGAAGGTGTGATGGCACCTTGGAGGGTGTTATGCTTGAATTGTATCCCCCTCAAAGAAAGATGTGTTGGGATCCTAACCCCCAGAATCTGTGAGCGTGAATTTATTTGGAAAACCAGGGTCTTTGCGGAAGTCCTCACGTTAAGATGAGGTCGTTAGGGTGGGTCTTAATCCAACGTGACTGTGTTTTTACAAAAAGGGAAAATTTGGATACAACACCCACAAGGAGGCCGAGATCGGGATGAAACATCTAATGACCCAAGGAACGCTAAAAATTACCAGCAAGCCACCAGGAGGTGGGGGAGAGCCTGGAACAGATCCCTGCTCAGAGCCTCAGAAGGAACCAGCCCTGCAGACACCTTGATCTGGGACTTCTGACCTCCAGAACTATGAAGACATAAATGTCTGTTGTTTAAGGTACTAGCTAAGGTAGCCCCAAGAAATTAAGACAGAGGGTCTGGGAGAAGGCCAGGATGGCTGGGGCTGGGGCTTTCTTGGCTGTGGGATGGGCATTCCTTGTTAGACGAACACACTGTTCACACGGCCCGCCGGGGATCAGAAAGCCGGCTGACAATGACACCGGACAAAGGGTCCTTCAGCCCAGAACACAGCTTACCTGGGTCTCTAGCTCCGTCACCTCCAAATTCAGCTTGTTCAGGTGCTTGTTCACAAATGTGATGAGAGACTGCAAAGCAAAGAGACACGGGAACCGTGAGCAAGAGATTCAGCTCCCACATTGGGGGACATTTGCCATCACTGGCTTTATGCAACGCTTCCATAATCTCCTCTGTTTGCTAAAATAAAATGCTCGTGTTTAAAGCGAAATGTTCTTACAATAACCCTTGGTTTTAATGGGATAATGCCTAAATCTATCCCAGCTGGAGAAGAAACGTACATCTCTGTTCCCCAGCCCATGTGCACACACGCGATCCACACACATACCACATTTAACAACCCTACAGAAAAATAATCAGTGCCCTCAAGAAGGATATAACTGTCAGGGGGAGATAAATGCTTAAATGTAGGCTAGATGTAACCTTGAACTACAAAAGACCGAGAGAGAAAGGCTGCCTGGGGCCACACCCATCACAGTGTCAGTAAAGGATGAAACGCCAGAGATTTTCTGAGCCCTGGTTTATATGTACATAGGGCCACTGGCTTCTCCTCTCTGGCAAAAGTTTAAAACTTGCCACGTGTAACTTTTCTCGGTAATCAAACCCAACTTTCATGGAAACTCGACACCAACCCACCTCTGCCTACCCTGGACATGATGTCATCCGTTTTTCATTCCACCCAAATCTACCATGTGCCAGGCACTTTGCTTCTTGCTAGAGACACGAGACAGTAACTAAGACAGAGCCCCACCCTGAAGAGTCCGAGGCACAATTCTCCACATACACACCCAGCGGAGGCCACGGAGAATCGAGAGAAACAGCAAAGCCTGTGAAACACACAATGGCGGGGCGGGGCGGGGCGGGGCGGGGCGGGGGGTGTTGATGAGAAGTGCGTGGGTCCCTGGAAGATGTGGCGCGGAGGGGTAGCATTTGAGCTGGGGGGTGAGCCAAGTGGGAGATGAGAGCGTGGGGAGAGGGCGGAGCAGCCACCCAGGCCACGTACACACGTGCGAACCCTCCGGCACCTTCCGGCTGCGGCTGGATGTGGGCGGGATGGGAGAGAGTAGGAGGGCATGACCTTGGAGGGACCTGGAGAGGTGGACGGGAGCCCCGAACACAACAATTCCCAGTGTGGGAGTGGGAGAAGGCCCGACTGGAAGCAGGAAGCTGTCGGGAAACTAAAGGGTTTTGTCTTGGTCATTGCTGGGGTCCCCCCAGCGTTCCTTTTCAAAGAATATATCAGCATCAGATCTACTGAAAGACAACATTACTCCGCATCGCATTCAACTCCACCTGGCAACTATCTACTTCGAGCCAGGTCCTCGCACAGGGAGGTCGCATCGTATTCTCACAGCGTCTGCCTCTGTCCTGACAGATGGGAAACCTGCCGCGAGGGGTTATAATCTGCCCAGGTCACACAGCCTGTAAGTGGGCGGAGGGGGGATCGTGGCAGACATGAATCCTCTTCTTGTGCATCCACTGAATACGTTCCGTCAGGTTTCTGGGGGTCGGATGTGGCCGGGGGCGGGTCGGGGGGCAATGCTCTGAGGCCCCAGGGTATGTCTCTCGTGACCCGAGAATGCTGAGACAGCTCCGCCCCAGAAGGACCATTGGGATGGTTCTGCCAGCCTTTTGCAAAGTGCTTCAAGAACTAACAATCTCATTGTCCCAGCCTGGACCAACATTTTCCAAACATGGGAATTCAATATGTTCTATCCCCAAATAAATGAACAGATCTCACTACGGACAAACATGCTTGGAAAATGCTTCCTACTAAGCCCCCTCTTGGAGAATTGCAAAGCATGTCAGCATATTAAAGGCTCTGAGAAGTCCTGCATTAAGAAACCTGTGTGGGGAAATTGTCCAAGACAGAGAGCTCTCTCCCCAGGGTTAAGGGCTCAGATTTTATAGGCTCAGATCCATCCCACTGCTGCCTTCCTGAATGAGAGGTCTACAGATGCTCAGATAACTCGATGTGCAGCGAGTCTTGATTCTTTTGGACGGAGAGCAAGGCTTCCGGGCAGATCCCCTTGGAAGCACGCTATTCCCCAGCCTGACTCCGGAGCCTCGTTCACACGGTTTTGTCCGGTTTTGTCCATCCGTAGACCGACCAGCAGGCTGCCTGGGCTGAGGAAGGGCCTCTCCTCTGTGCTCCCGTCTGGGAGAGACGGGCCAAATGCAGCTCCGAACAGCTCTGCTAGCAACGCCTGCTCGTTTACCAGGCACGTCGTGAATGCGGCTTCAATGTAACGAGGCCAGCACGAGCCAGCAAGCTGACACGCTGAAAAACATTTCCACATTGAAAAAAAGCCTTGATTCGGAATGAACCGCCACCCGGTGCTGGTGGGGTAATTCACTCCACAGCAGCGGGGTGGGTGGGCAGGAAGATACCCAGGAGCAGAGATGCTGAGTTAAAAGGTGCTAATTTTATGCACTGCAGTTACGCTTTTGAATAATTACACTTCAATCCATGTGGCAAACATTTCAGAGATTTCAAACATTTTCCCACCTTCTTCCCTGCATGGGGTGTTCATGCCGTAAGAAAAGCCCAGGGACAGAGGGAAACACAGCCGGATGGAGAGCTCACCTTCTTCACGACACTGAGCTTGTCCGGGGCGTGGTCGAACAGCGTGTCAAAGGCGTCCCGCTCTGCAGAGACACAGAGAAGGGTTTAAGGAGACACCAGTGCTGCTCTAATCCCCACCCGCCCGGGGGCCAGGCAGCTTCTAATCCCTCTGATGTTCAGCCTGCCTAGAATCCTTTGCATTCCTGCCAGAACCGAGGGGCGGGTGCTGATGAGAAGCAAAATCAAGGAAAAGATGCTCTGAAGGGTCCTTCTAACTTGGTTTCTATCTTTCAACCTACAATACGGGGGTAGCGTTTGGACAGCTGCCCCCATCACATCCTAGGACTTGAGGCGTCCTTGCCTCTCTCCCTTTCCCCACACTCCTTGTCTTACTGGTAAATCTTATGAATAAATCTGACCACCTCAGCCCCCCACCCGCGATGGCTGCCACCCCCATACAAGCCCCATCTCCCCTCACCGGGGGGGGCGGTGGGCAGCTACAACTTCCTGCTTAATCGGTCTCCCTCCTACACTCCCAGCCCCTCCCATCCATTCTCCCTCGCAGGCACAGTGAGCCCCTTAAAGTGTAAACTGGGTCATTTCTTGCCCCTCCCCATCCCTGCCCTGACTAAAACTATCCACCAGCGTCTCATCACTCTTAGGATAAAATTCACTCTCTCTCTCATGGGCCCATAGGGTCCTCCCCCCTCAACACACTCGCCCTCCCTGACCTCACTCCACCCACCAGCTTGCCCCTGCTCCTCCATCACACGCCCACCACAGAGCCTTTGCACCTGCTGTTTACCAGCCTCACCTCCATAGGTTGCTCTGAGATGTCACCTCCCCCGAGGGACCTTCCAGGACCATCTGCTTCTAAAGGAGCACCCCACTTCTGCTATCTGTCCTCTTACCCTGGTGCAATTTTCGTAGCACCTGTTCGCTACTTGAGAGCACATTTTATTTTTCTTTATCTGCTGGACTGTCAGCTCCTTGCAGGCCGGATCACTGTCTCACTTGCTCCCTGCACTGTCACCAGCCCCAGAACAGTGAAGGGCCCACAGCCAGTGCTCAGAACAAAGGAAAGAGCCAGGAAGTCTGCTCAGGATCTCTCTCCAGCTGTTCCCCCCCGGGGTGTCCACCTCTGTTGGAGCACCTGCAGGGCCTGAAGTGACCCGTTCCACTGTGTCCCAGGGACCTTCCTTCTGCCAGGGACCCAGACCCGCTCTAACTGCCACTCCTGGGCCCAACCGTGTCCTCCGAATTAACACGGGGTCAGCCCTTCACTTTCAGCTGTGAGGCCGCGGGAGGCCGAGGCCACACAGCTCTCAGTGGACAAGACAGGAGCAGGGCTGGCTGGGGGCCGGGGGCCTGGTTCTAGCCAGACGCTGCCATGGCGGGTCACATGCGGGCAGAGCCCATTGTGCCCTGGAGCCCAGGCAGGAGGGCTGAGGTCTCCAGGGTGGATACAGCACTGTGGGGAGTCACCGCCAGGCCCGAGGGGCTGGGGGAGGAGGGCATCTGGAAGGCCCTGGGCCCCCCACTCCTGTCCTCAAGGAGCCACCCATCCCCCCAGGCTGCCTGTGGGTGGTATATGCTCAGACGACCTCGGCCAGCAGAGACGCCCTCTATTACTTGCTGGGGCTTGGACCCAAACGCTAGCATGGAGTGCTGGGGCGCTGGGGTAGGAAGACCCCTCCACGTGTCTGGAGGGGGCTGGGGCCCAGAACCAGAGACAACCCAGGGCCTGCTTCAGGACAACGCTACCTGACCCAGGGAGAGGGGTGTGGGGAGAAATGGCAAAGAGCAGGAAGGTCGGGACTCGGTGAGCCGGAGCTGGGGCTTCTGGAGGAGGCATCCCAGCCATTCCCCCGAGGCTGCCCCAAAAGGCAGGCCCTCAGCATCCACAGGCCAGGGCCCCGGCAGGCAGCTCACGCCCTCGTCCAGCCCAGACCAGGCAGCTGCCTCCTCGGCCTCGGGGGCGGGTGGCAGGAAGGAAGGTGAGAGGCAAAGAGGAAGGCGTGTGTGTACGGTGTGTGTGGTGTGTGTGTGGTGTGCACACACACGTGTAACACATGGGTGGGGAGTGCGTTTGGGAGAGGGGCACGCCACTTTTTCACCTAAAGGCCAACAGCGACCAAGAGGCCCAGCCCCTCAGAACTCCCTCATCCAGCTTGTCTACCGCAGCAGCTGTAAATTATTTTTATAATCATCTAAGTCGGATTATACTCAAAAAAACAGTCTGCTAAGAGCGGGGGAGAAAAGCTAAATCTTTACAAAGCAAAACACAAACTTTGAATGCAGCTTAAGAAAACCCCCAGGAGGAGAGCAGCCTTGACGTCAGCTGGGTATATTTAGCCGGACCACCGCTGGGCTGGCAGAGTCAGGGCGGCAGGGGAGCCATCGCAGGGTCTGGAGGCCAGCGCTCCTGCGCCCCGCTCACCTGCGCCCGGGGGACCAAATGGCATCACGGCCGGGTGTGTGTGGCCTTGGGAATGAAAACAGATACAGCTGAGAGCCTGGTGCCCGTGACTTAGGCAAAACGCTTCCCACCATAAGGCCGGAGTGAAAACAGTCCCGAGGCTCACCGTCAGCGTAAGAATTAAGCAAGATGGTGAATGAAGGGCCAAGCCACCGCCTGGCAGGTGTGTCACGGACGCTCAGTTCACTGACGCCTTCTCATCCTACCCCGCAGTCACAGGGGTGAACAGGGAGCCATCCCGCCCCCGGGAGGGGCACAGGCTGGGGGAGACAGTACAAAAGCACGGGTACCAAAAAGGCCTGAAAGATGCAGAAAGCGGCCAAATCAGCCAGGGGCCCCCCAGTGGCTACCCAAGTTCAACTTTCAGGGACGCTTAGTTTACTCCAAACAAAGTGGTTTTTGATTGAGTCAACATTTTTAAAATTGGAAGATCTGTCCAAAAGTTCTGAATTTCTGGACCCTCTTGAAGAAATGGAAGCTGAGGCAACAGTGAACCTTCTTCCCCGCTCTCCCCAGATCAATGAGCCGCCCGTGGAAGCGGGGGCACAGACTCCCCCGTTTGCCCCGGACCCCAGAACTCCCCACCGCACACAACACAGGGGCTGAGGGGCAGCCCTTCATCATTCGATATTCCAGCCACTTCCCCCTTCCGTGTGACCGGCCTGTTCTCTGAGGCACCTGAGCCTGGGGACGTGGACACAGGCCCGGGGTCAGAGGAAGGCTTCACACGGGCGATGTTTGAGCCGGGGCAAGAGAAGAAGCAAGGGCGTTCCAGGCAGAGGGAGCAGAAAGCCAAGAGTGGGTTCCAGAGGGTGAGGCCTGCGGGGGGTGGGGGGTGGGGGGGAGGCTAAGAGGGCTGGGTCCATCGACAGGGTGAGCAGCTGTGGAGGGTGGTGACCAGGAATGGCGTGATCCAGCTGCGGTGTTAGCAGAAATGGGGAGATGTGATGGGGAGAGACCAGGGGCTACAAGGAGACCAGGAAGAAGAGGAAGAAAGCTTCTCCTCTCTTCTCCCCAACTTCCTGAAGCCCGGGAGGGGGAGGGGCGCCTGCGGAGGAGAGGCAGCCAGCAAGCCCGTTGCCATGGAGATCAGGCTGCAGCTCCCCAGCTCCCCTGGGGAGAGAAGGGCCTCGCATCCACTTCAGCCAGGACAGTGATGCCAGCAGGAGGCGGGAAGGGGGAGGGGGGCTCCTGGGGGAGGTGCAGCGTGGAGCCCCCCATCCCCCACCGAGGCCGAGAACTCAGCTCCTAGTGAAGCTACCTGCCCCCACAACCCCTGCCCCGGGCAGACATTAGCCAAGCAAAGAGGGTCTGCCTGTTGTTTCGGAAGCTCCTGGAACGTGTGCAGCCCAGGGCTGGGGATGCACTCGGGGGAGACATGCTCCAGCCCACAGGATGCTCACAGCTCAAGGAGCCACATGTGAAGGGAAAGAGCGAAGGGCCAAGCGAGGGTCCCCGACTGTCCAGACCCCCTGAGCCTGGCAGGCAGGGCGCAAAGCAAAGTGCTCCCAGTGAGCAAAGAGATGAATAAAGAAATCATTAAGCAGGTGGGCAGGGGGTGGCAAGCCAGGGGACGGATGGTGATGATTCAGGCCGGGGGGTCAGGGAGGGCCTCCCTGGTAAGTGGAGCTGGAGATGCTGAGGGAGTGAGCCACGGAGGGATCTAGAGGGAGAGCATTTCCGGCCGAGGCTACTGAGAGTACAAAAGCTGGAAAGGGGGGCCTTCCCTGGTGGCGCAGTGGTCCAGGAAGATCCCACATGCCGGGAGCAACTAAGCCCTCGTGCCACAACTACTGAAGCCCACGCGCCTAGAGCCCGCGCTCCGCAACAAGAGAAGCCACCGCAGTGAGAAGCCCGCGCACCGCAATGAAGAGTAGCCCCCACTCGCCACAACTAGAGAAAGCCTGCACGCAGCAACAAGACCCAGCGTAGCCAAAAATAAACAAAATTAAAAAAAAAAAGCTGGAAGGGGGAGCCCCGGGGTGCTGTTGTAGGTGACAGACATGCAGGCGGAGGAAGGAGGGCAGCGAGGAGGGGTGGTCTAAGGGGGTCTGGGAGGCCCCGGCAAGGGCTGCGGCTTTAGCTTACGGCAAGCTGGGGGCAGTGAGAAGATTGAGGGGTGCAGAGGAACCAACTCGAGGGACCATCGGGGGACCAGCACCCCGGAGGGAGGTGATGGGCTCCGACCTCAACCTCAGCAGGGCCGTGGGGCTCTGGGGGCCCCGAAGGCTGCCGCGGGAGAAGGGCCAGCGGAAGCTGCCGCATATCTGGGTAACCAGGAGGCCTCGGGGCCTGTGTCAGCAGAAGCCAAAGCTGGGGGCAGATGAGTCGCCTGTCACCCACTAATTACCTGTTTGCATTTCACGAGCATGGGCGGCCTCGAAAGTTCTGAGAACGACTCCAGACTCCTCGGCTTCTCAGGGTGTCACAGTCCCCTGACGCTCCGCCGTCTCCGGTGGCTCTCAAAAGGAGCCACCACCCTGTCCACCAGACCCTCAGGGGCCCCTTCTCAGGGCTGCCAGGGCCTTCCTGGCCGAGCTTCTACCCCTCTGCATGGGAGGCCGCGCGTAGCCCCCAGCTGAACTGAGTCTCCCCGAGCCCCCCAAACCTCAAACCAGGCCCATGCCGCCCACGGAAGTGAAAACACACAGAAAACGAAGCAACATTTAAAGATGCTCCAAGGGCCCCGCTCAAGTCAACGCTGGGCCTCTACAGGCCCACGGGCTCTGAGCCCCGCCATGCAGAAAGGCCAGGGAAGCGACAGAAGGGTGCTCTAGGCCCCCCTCCCAACGGGCCCCCACCCAGACCCAGGGCAGGGCCAGGCCGCCCACGTCGCCCACTCTGCGCGCCCCATGCCGCCCTGGGAGCTGCCCTCCCCACCCTGTCTGCACCCTCAGCAACTGGACACAGGAGGCTTCCTTTCCTCTCCCTTTTAAATGCTTTTTAATAATAAAGCCATTAAAAAGAACTGAATTGCTACTTCAAAAAACTAGTGAAGACTGAATTTGCCCAGCACGGCTCAAGAACTACTTAAGGACATGTAATCGCTGCATTTTCTCTGGTTCAAGACCTTTGAGAACTAAAGAGCCGCATCCCCTCTTTGTACATGACGGGCCGCGGTGCCATCCGTCCCCATAATCGCCATGAGGTCGCAGAGGCCGCATGGCCAAGCCCGTGGGTGCCTCTGGGGTGCACCCCTCACCCCGAGGCCCCCGCAGCTAGGGACCAGCTCCAGCTGGCAGGCTCACAAGGCACGGGGGGGAACCTCTATTTGGTTTCCACTTCTCCTTCTAACAGCCACGCTCCCCTCTCTGCTCCCTGGAGAACACGGTATCTGGCGGGGTGGAGGGCTTCTTGTTTTGAAATATTCCCCAAAGCGGTGAGCCTGGCGCAGGCTGCTTCTTGCTGCAGCCAAGAGCTTGGGGCTTCCCATCCCTAAGGGCCTATACACTGCCACAAGCGGCCCCTTTATTTGCCATCCCTCGCTGAGATGAAGATGGGGTCGTGGGTCTTTAACGGGGCACGGAACAATTCTTTGGGAACAGCAAGAGTTTATTATTACTAACGGTAACAGTAATAGAGAAACCAACACGAATAGAGAGAGAGTCGGGCCCTGGGCCAAAGAGAGTGAACACTGATTGTCTCACAAAATCCCCTCAACAACCCCGAGGTCCCATCTCACAGATGGGGAACAGAGAGGTGAAGGAGCAGGCCAAAGGTCACCCAGCTGGGACCAGAGCCAAGGCTGCCTGACTCTAAGGTCTGTTAAGCTGGAGATTTTAAGGTGGAAAACTATATATGAAAATACATCCCATAAGGAAGGTCCCTCCGGCTAGCTGACTATGCTCTATATTCACTGGGACATCGCCACCCTCCCTTTTATCCTGGTTCACCCCCTCCACCGTGCTTTGCTTATCCCCGCCCAGGCTCCCACAGCTCTGAGAAGCAAACCACATGCCAAAACCCACCCGGGGCCCTGCTGCCCCTGTGTGACTGCGTGAACCCCGGGGGCTTCCTGGGGCAGCCCCACAGTGCCCGGCGACCTCAGACTCCCCAGCACCTCTCCCCGACCCCTGGGTTACTTACCGAACCGACCCATCATCATCCTGCAGGCAAGAACAGAGAGGACCGTCAGACGGGTGCTCAGAACCCCGTCTAATGAGCAGCACGGTAGACGGCGGCGGAGGCGACCGGCAAGTCGGAGCCCCTGCCGCCCAGTCGAAGGGCTGTTCACATAAATATAAGTCACATTGCGATAAATTCTCTCCCGCTCTAAGTACAAATGAGAGGTGCTTATGTGGATTCTCACTGTTTGCACAAGACCTGCGGCAAATAGCCACCATTATTTAAACCACCCCTTTAATGCCATCTGGGGACTGTTTCATCACGGGAGTGGTTAACGCAAGAGAGCATTTTAGCAGAAAACGGGTCTTCCAGCACCGTGAGTTTAAACCTTGAGTTTAAACTTTAAAATACAAGGGTGCAGATTACCCAGAGGTCACATTTCTGGGAGCGAGCACGATGTACTTCCAAGGAATCACAAAACTAAAGGATGCTGGAGAACCACAGGCTGGGCCCTGATTCAAGGTGAGAGCCGAAACCACGAAGGACAGGCGGCTGCTTCCTCCTTGAGGATCTGAGATCACGAATGCCCTCTGTGCACTAGCGTCCTGAGAGGCAAAGAGACCTTTGCTTGATCCCCAAATCCCTCGAGACTCAAGTTCTTCGCCTCCATATTATTTAACAAAGAGTCTCTCGAGCACCTACTATGTGCAGGCCACGGAGATACAGAAATAAACACCGCATGGCCCCGCCCACATGACGCCTGATGGTGAGAGAGACTCATGAGCCCACATTTCCACACAGCCCACGTGCACCAGAAATCTGACATACAGCAGATGCTATAGGAACTAAAAGGAAGGCAGCCACTCCTGCTTGGCAAACAGGGAGGGCTTCCTGGAGGAGGTGACCCATAGGACAGAGCAAACCTGGAGCCCGGGAGACCAGGCAGGAGGCTGGTCGGCCTCTGCTGGAAACCTCTCTCCACTATGACTTCTGGGTGCTCCCTCACCCCCGAAATTGCCTGAGGGTCACACGGCACTTCCCACAAGGCCCCTGGGTTGGGTTTCACATTTCTACAGACACAACCTCTCTTGACAGCTAGACCTCCAGCCCTCAAGGAGGGGAACTGCGTCCTCTCAGCCTCTGGGCGTCCAAGCAGGCCCTCTGCCCGGGTGCTGCTGTGAATCGTTGAGGCCACGCTCCCAGGGGCCGGCTCTGGTGACAGAGCTCCTACTGCCCCCCGCCGCCCTCTCAGGGCTCCTTCACCCTCTGTGAGACCGGGAAGGCCAAGCACAGCCTCTTCCCATCGCTGCACAACCCCCAACATGCCCCCCACCACGGGCCTGGCCGTTGCCCCCTTCGGTGGGCCATCTGCCTTCCCCCTCCTATCCAGGGTGACCACTGACTTGCTCTGACCCACAGAAGGTGGGGACACAGCATGCGGGGGTCCAGGGACCTGCAGCTGCCCTCTCACTCTCTGGGGACCCTGTGGGCACTGGGGAGGAAGCCCAGAGGATGAGAGACACAGGGAGGGACAGTGGCCCCCACTGGCCAGCACCACCCACAAGACTGCTGACCCCCTGTCAGCAAATAAAATGACTGATGTTTTAAGCTCCTTGGGTTGGGTGGTTTGTCACACAATGATGGGTAAGATGCCAGTGCGCCCCTGCCTCCCCCAAGCCGCCCTCCTCCTGCTCCTGAATGGGCCGAGCGGGTTGCCCGAGGCCCCCCGTGCCAGGCTCAGCACCACGTCCCCCTCCCCCTCCCGTGGGCCTGGAACAGATGTGCGCACACGTCAGGCCGCATGCCAGGCTGCACGTCTCCCCATCTACCTGACAGCTCCCACGCCAGGAGCGGTTTCCTGTGTCAGCTCGCTTCTTGAAAGACCATACATGAATTCATGACACAGTAATTAATCACTCCGTGAACTGAGCAGGTGGGTGAGCTGAGACGATCCATTTTTAATGCTCTGTTTCATCTGAAACAGGTTTAGTCGGGAGGCACAAAGGCAGTGAATTTTAAGGATACTTCACAGGGTATGCCTCCTAAAAACCACACGCAAAATAGAGCCATTTGATTTGCTATTTTCAACAGATCTGAAGCCTTTTAGACTTCTTAAAAATTGCCCTCTGGCCTTCTCTAAGAGGCAAGGGACGGCTCAGGACTATCTCATCAAAGGAAGATTCTAGTTTAGAGGCGTGGCTCCCTCCCCCTGACGGGGCTAAGACAGACGGCTAGATGAATGAGGACAACAGTTCCCTTGGACCATTCTAAACACCTCTCCCCCACCCCTCTCTCAACATTCTTAAAGCTCACCTTCCAAAATAAGGAGTGACAGTCCAAAGTCTTTGGAGAATAACTTAGTCCCAACATTAAAATCTTTGAAGTGTTTAGCATACCTACCATATGAAAGTTCACTGTTTTAAATTTCCCCTCATCCTTTTCTTCCTTATAAGAGATTCTGAATGTGCGCAGTTATATTTTTTCTTGTTTATTATTCCCGGTCTCTTTCCAGAAAAGACTTCAGGCAGCGTAAATAAGTTCTAATGCCTATGTCACACATATTTGATCATTTTTCTATTGGGGAAGAAATAAAAGATCTAGAATTTCTCATTTAAATACCAAACCAAACTGCTATCTTGCCCTTCCTCAGCAAAACAAAAACAAAAACAAAACAAACTTTGAAGAAAGTGCATGGAGGATAGAAAGCTAGGGTGGACGCTTGCGATAAAATCCCATCTCAAGGTCAAGGGACATGGAGGGGAAAACGGCCCCCTGTGTGTGCGGGTCCCCGGCTGGAGCAGGGCCTGAGGGCAGAGCAGCGGGTCCACTTACTCGGTGGTCGTGGTCAGCTCCTCCGTGACGTGGCTGGAGTGCAGCAGGCCTTCCCGCTTCTGAAAACCCCAAAATGAACGAATAAATCAACACCTGGGCAGACAGACAGAGCAGGCGGGCAGCTGAGGCCGTGGACAGATGGCCCCGGGGCCGGGAGGCCAGCCTGGGGACAACAGAGAACTAAACAAAGGTTTGGCACCACACCCGAGCTATGCTCGGGGGATGGACTGCAGAGGACCACACGGGTGACCCTTTGGTGGCTGGAACCTGCTCCACCCCCGCCCCCCCTGCTCTCCTGCCCTCTGAGAGCTGGCAGCTGTGGGAGGTTTCAGGAGATACATCTCCGCTCCCAAAGAACTCCTCGACACCCTGCAGTTGGGAAAGGCGAAGAGCATGAAGGGACATACGTAACAGAAGGGAGGCATCGGATGAAACGACACACGTGCACTGGGTTGAACAGGGTCCCCCCGGAAGTCACGTCCATTCAGAACCTCAGAATGGGGCCTCATTTGGAAATAGGGTCTTCGCAGATGTAATGAGTTCAGATAAGGGCATAACGGACTAGGGTGGGTCCTCCCCAGCGACTGGTGTCCTTAGAAGAAGAGAAAATAGAGACATAGGAACACGGACCAGACGGAAGAGGCCACGTGATGATGAAGACAGAGACTGCAGGGATGTGTCCACAAGCCCAGGACAGCCGAGGGTGCCGGCAGCCGGCAGAAGCTGGAGGAGGGAAGGAAGGACCCTCCTCTAGAGCCTGCGGAGGGACCCTGTCGATTCCCTGATTCGGACTTCAGGCCTCTATTATGTGAGAGGACAAACATCTGTTTTAAGCCACCCAGTTTGTGGGATTTTGTTACAGCAGCCCTAGGACACTAACACGGTGTGCGACACACCTGTCCCAGAGCCTGGTAGGTACGGAGAGGCAACGATGGTGGGGGAGAGGAAGGAGGCGGTGGCGGTGTGCCCCGGACCTCAGGGTGGAGCGCAGCAGCCTGCTAACCCAACCGCCACCGTGAGCCCCTACTTGAACGCCTCAAGGAACAGGGGAGCTCACTACCTGCTGGGCAGCCCACCTGGACGCCTCTCGAGATCCAAGATCCCCACGCTTTCCTGAGCTTGGCCTCCCAGGGAACTCTCACCACTGGTCCTAGTGAAGGAAGAGTAGCCAGGCGTTGGGGGCCGTCAGCTTTCCCACGGCCTCACCCCGGCTGATTCTCAGGAGTGCCCATGGGGGACGGTGGCGGGGGAGGCCCGGAGACATTTTGTCCACTTATTCACACATCAAATGTGCATCAGGCACCCACTAGATACCGGGCCCAGGGCTGGGTATGGGGCAGACGAGGCTGAATATTTTTAATTAATTAATTAATTTATTTTTGGCTGCGTTGGGTCTTCGTTGCTGCATGCAGGCTTTCTCTAGTTGCGGCGGCGCTGGCTTCTCATTGCGGTGGCTTCTCTCGTTGTGGAGCACGGGCTCTAGGCGCTCGGGCTTCAGTAGTTGCGGCACGAGGGCTTAGTTGCTCCGGGGCATGTGGGATCTTCCCAGACCAGGGATCGAACATGTCCCCTGAATTGGCAGGTGGATTCTTAACCACTGTGCCACCAGGGAAGTCCCAAGGCTGAATATTTTAAAAGTCTGTAGTAGAATCTCAATTTTTTTGAGGAAAGCATTGCAGCTCAGGAAAATCAAGTGATTTCTCAAGGCCACACGGCCAGGTAGCAAACGCGACCCTTCCCTCACTCCATTCCTCCACGAACTGACACACTTCTTACATCTCCCCATCTCAACTGGATAACCAGGCGCAGAGGGACAGGCCAGGGGCAGCTCTAAGACCTGAGACCAGCCAGTCCCCGGGGGCCTCCCCTCCCCGCTTCATCCCACTCTGGGAGTGGCCCAGAGAGTCCTCCTGTGACCTTGGTCAAGGAAGGACGCGCCAGCGGGTGTTTGCCCGGGCGAGTAGAACGTTCTGCAAACCCCAAAGATTTTCTTGGACCAAAGTGCAGGCCTGAAAGGAAATACCCCAATTACTGAGCTGCAGAGTGCTCCTAGGGCCCAGAGTCTGACGTACATGGGTTTGGGAACCATATGCTCATGTGTCCTTGGGAAGCCTTTCCCCGCCGACCATCCTGAGTCCAAGACGAGGGTGGCAGGAATGGTCCCCTGTCCCTGACACCGCCACCGACCACAAACATTCCCCTTTAGGAGGCAAACGGGGCCAAACGGCAGGTAACCCTTGCCTGAGGCCAGAAAGGAACATTCCTGCCCATCAGGTCGGAGCCAAGCTCCCGGGGTAAACGGAGGGGTCAGACGGCTTCGGAAAACACAGGATCAGCCAGAGCCTTGCAGACCGGAGAGACCACGGGACTGATAAGTTTAAAAACCAGAGGAGAGTGTGGAGCCGGACATCTCCAGGAACAGAAACACGAGAGACATCCATGATCCGAGCGTAACCTCGACGCTCTGGCAGAAGCAGCTGGTCCTTCGGGACCCGAGCACGCTTTCCTCATCCTGTGTCCCCGGTAACCAGGGCGAGGGGAACAGGGACACAACAGGCGCTTAATACACGCTTGCTGGACAAGACCGCACACACGAAGCCAAGGCAGGATCTGTGCCCCTGAACGCAGGGGAAATCGACAAGAAAGGTGTCTCCACCTCCGTCAGAAGGACCCTGGCTCCCAGTTACGTTCTTCCAAGTGGAGCAAGAGAGTCGACCCTCAAGAACATGACGGGGGATGATGGATGTCATTGGGAGGGAACAGAGAGAGGCTCTGATTGGGGGTACTGGGGTATCTGTTTCATTCCGCTGGTCTCAGCCCTCTCCAGTGAGTAATAAGCTCATTCAACAGGCCTGAATTCTTTGCAGGGAAATGAATGCTCTTTTGCAAAATGTGGAAAAGTAAACCTCCACGCACTCACGCCTTTGAATCTGCCTCTCTTCAGATCAACGCCACTGTTTCTGCTCCATCATTTACTCTGAAGCCAGAGTAAGGCATACATTTCGTCAAGAGGAAAA
Source organism: Delphinapterus leucas (assembly GCF_059928025.1). NCBI lineage: Eukaryota > Metazoa > Chordata > Mammalia > Artiodactyla > Monodontidae > Delphinapterus > Delphinapterus leucas. The sequence goes on along the minus strand of NC_143139.1, from coordinate 97,418,228 downwards.
AAGAGAAGGTAGTCTCTTAACGGGAAAAGGAAGAAAGTATGCAAACTAGAGGAGGAACGAGCACCGGAGCCTCTGGGGCAGAGCCGCGGGCAAGCCAACCGCGATACTTACCCGTATGACCACCACTTGCACGGAGACGTGTTCGGGAAGGCGGATCGGGGCCCGGAAGTGCATGGCCAGGGCCACGAGGAGGTGGAGGATGGCCACCAGGTTCTTCCCATGAATCGCTAGTCGGGGAGGGAGGAAGGGGGCTGCTTTAGATCATGAGACAGGAACCCCGAGCCCACGTCCAAAAGGCGGTGAAACCAACAAGGACCTGCTGTATAGCATGGGGAACTATACTCAGTATTTTGTAATAACCTATAAGGAAAAAGAACCTGAAAAAATAATATATGTGTGTGTATAACTGAATCACTTTGCTGTACACCTGAAACTAACACAACATTGTAAATCAACTATACTTGAATTGAAAAAGAAAACAAGGGGGCGGGAGGGGGGAGGCAATAAAGACGCTGAGTGAAAATGAGACCTCGGAGGAAAACCACGGGCAGAAGCACAGCCCATGGAAAAACGGAGAACAGCTGATGGGCAGCCTGGGTGAATTTAGTGCTGGCTTCTCATGTCTTCTTTCCTGTTGACCTCAGGTGACTAATGCAAGCACTTTCAAAAGCATGTTGTCTGTAAAAGGAATGAACTGGGTGGTGAAGAGAGGGAATGAGCAGGAGGATACAGTCAGCGCAAGAGAAGCGAGAAGACTGGGAAAAAAGGTCACCTGGGCACTTACCCACCACAACGATGTGCATTATTATCTCGGGTGCTTAAAAGTTCTCCCTCTATGCAATCAACCGTCTACACAGGGAAGGCTATGCAGGGGGTGTTAGACGTGCCTCCTGCCCCACCTAGGGCCCTGGTTGCCAGCCCCGGCCACTAGCTCTTCTCTAGGATGTGGACGGTTATCATCATGCCGTCCAGGGCTTTACTGATTCCCTTCCCCCAGCCCTGCAACCCAGGAGGTGAGCCTGGGTCTGTCCTAGGTCTCGATGCCAAGAAGCCAGGGGTGAACCTGACTGCAGCCTTGGTCTCACCCAAGAACAGGGGCCCTTGGCGGCACGGAGAGCATCTCAGCCGCTCCTGGCGGCCCTGCCGCGGGGACGGTGCTGGGGAAGGGCAGCAGGACAAAGCCCTTTCCAGTCTGTCCCGGTCGGTGCCTCACTTTTCTGGGTTTATGTCCTGCCTGGAAATACTGTGGTGCCGCGTATCCCCAACGCCGGTGCTCTTGGAGACACACACCGGGGGCCAGCCTGAATCACCTCTGAGGACCCGCATCGGTGAGTCACCAGTAGCACAGCTCACTGGGTGTTGGTGCCATCGGTATCCAGGGTGGAGGGTCCTTCCAAGAACCCCACAGAGCTTCTTCTGTCTTATAACCCAAATCTGGAAGACTTCCGCTGGAAGTCTCTCTTGATCCAGAAACGGTGCCTCTCCGTCCTGAAGCTTGGGGAAACCAGAGCACTGCCGGCGTGACTAAGTCCCTCACTGACACACTCCTCCTCTCCTGGCCACCTCCCTCAGGGCAGGCATGTGAGCGGATTTGATACACGCGCTACCAAACGTAAAACGGGTGGCTAGTGGGGAGCGGCCGCACGGCACAGGGACATCAGTCCGGCGCTCCGTGACCGCCCAGAGGGGTGGGATGGGGGGTGGGAGGGAGACGCAAGAGGGAGAGGGTATGGGGATATACGGATGCATATGGCTGATTCCCTTTGTTGTACAGCGGAAACTAACACACCATTGTAAAGCAATTATACTCCAAGAAAGATGTCAAGAAAAAAAAACCCCACAAGGCCAGACAGGAAGACGAATGACATGGCAGGAAGCTCAGAGGCCGGGCTCCCCTCCCCCATCCTGGCGGCCACTCACTGTCCACGGTCCACTGGAGCGCCCGGCCGTGGGGCCGCAGCAGCTCCTGCACTGCCTGAAGCGCTGTCTGCAGCTTCTGCTTCTGCGCTATTTCGGACTGGGTCACCTCGGCCACGTTCAGCTTGCAGCCCGCCAGCTTTTCTGCAACAGAAAGGACAAGGGCAAAAGGCAGAGTGTCAGGAAAAGCTGGAGGGGCTCAGGGCCGCCTGGCCAACCGGCTGCACTGAGGTCTCCCCATCCTCTGTGGGGCTGCAAAGTGGAGCAGGTCATCGCCAACAGCGGGGACTGCCAGGATGCTGAGCCACGGAACTCTGAACTTTCAAGTCACTCCTCTTCCTTAGAAAATCACTCCAGGGGGCTTCCCGTGGTGGCGCAGTGGTTAAGAATCCGCCTGCCAATGCAGGGGACACGGGTTCGAGCCCTGGTCTGGGAAGATCCTACATCCTAAGCCCGTGGACCACAACTACTGAACCCATGCGCCACAACTACTGAAGCCCGCGTGCCTAGGGCCCGTGCTCCGCAACAAGAGAAGCCACTGCAATGAGAAGCCCACGCACCGCAACAAAGAGTAGCCCCCGCTCACAGCAACTAGAGAAAGCCTGTGCGCAGCAATGAAGACCCAATGCAGCCAAAAATAAATAAATTTTTTTTAAAAAAAAGAAAGAAAATCACTCCAGGATGAAAGGGGGGCGGGGAGTTCAAGGATTAAAGTGTGGGCGTCCCACCCAGGAAAAGCATATGCACAGAGAATGAACAAGATAATTCAAGGTGCAGCTGGGAGGTAAGGAGGTGACCTGCGGGGAAGGGACCGGAGGTGAAGAGGCTGGGCCAGTGGGTTCCCAGAGGGAAGAGAACTTTGGTGAGAAAATAGAAAGGGCCTCAGGGGTTGCCTCAGCCTCCCTGCACTCGTTTGCTCCCAATTCTTCTTTCCCTAACAGCTGGACCCCACGGTAAGAAGGATTATGAGATATTCAGAGGCCTGTGACAATTTTCTCACCAAGAGTGAGCGGGGAGCAGTCTGGAGGAGCTGACGAGCACGGTCACATCTGCTCAAGACTCAGTTACTGAAGCTGAATCCCAGCCCCAGCCCGTGCGCCTTCACTCCCCTCCCCTCCCGAGCGGAGCAGGAGGGATGCCTCACCCCCACCCGCTAAGGGGCAGGCGAGGAAGGCTCCCCAGGCGTCCCGCCTATTCATTCATTCCAAGACTCGGGGTTCCCCGATAGATCTCCTCTGCACAACAACAGAAGCCACGTCACAGGACACGGCGAGATCAGGAACCGGGAGGGTGATGACAAAGTGCTGGGCACGGAGCCTGACGCGCTGTGAGCCTCCGGCACAGAGCTGCTGCCAGCACTCCCCAGCAAAGTTCTGTGGAAGGCGCTTTCTCCGGAGGCCCCTGCTCCGTCAACACTGTCTCCCCCATCCTCCCCTCCCTCGATGAGAACAAGAACAAGCAGTTTCGATATCCCCCCTTCAGGATCCTCTCATTACACAAAAATATCGGCTGGGCTCAGGGTTAGTCCAATCATTCATTCATTCATTCGCTTACAAAACAGTTACTGAGCACCTACTGTGCACCAGGCACTGTCCTAGGACCAGATGCAGCACAGACACGGGAGACAGAGCTCTAGCGGGGAGTCAGCCACACCTGAAGAACCTCAGCTTGGGGGGCAGGGAGTGCTCGCGGCAAAACAAAGCAGCTCAGCAAAGGAGGGGAATGATTCCTGTTTACGCGTTTTGATGTCCCCCCATCTGTTTCTAATAGGTCTTAGCTGAACCATCCACAGCTGTCTGCCCACATGAACCCCCCCGAAAATACACAGCAGGTCCCCAGGTGCTCGAAAGCCAGCGACAGGACGGAGCAGGGGCCCCTGGGGAAGGAAGGAGGCTTGCAGAGAGCCAGGTGGTCCTAGAGCCTCGCCCGCTGGGAGTGACGGGGAGCCCGGCACTTCTCTGCTGTCCCTGCCGCCAGCCAAACCTGGTTGCCATGACACCGGGGGGAGGAGGAGTCGCGCACGGAGAAGGGAAGGAAACGGTATCAGCCTGCTACAGCTGCCTTAACAAAGTACCGCAGGGTGGGTGGCTTAAACGGTGGAAATTTGCTTTCTCACAGTCCCGGACGTCAGAAGTCCAAGATCAAGGTGTCAGCAGAGTTGGTCTCCCCTGAGGCCTCTCTCCTAGGCTTGTAGACATCCTCAGCTGGTCTTCCCTCTGTGTGTGTCTGCATCCTAATCTCCTCTTTTTTTTTGGCTGTGTTGGGTCTTTGTTGCTGCACGCGGGCTTTCTCTAGTTGCGGCGAGCCAGGGCTACTCTTCGTTGTGGTGCGCAGGCTTCTCACTGCGGTGGCTTCTCTTGTTGCGGCTCTAGGCACTTGGGCTTCAGTAGTTGTGGCACGTGGGCTTCGTAGTTGTGGCTCGCGGGCTCTAGAGCGCAGGCTCAGTCATTGTGGCGCACGGGCTTAGTTGCTCTGCAGCATGTGGGATCTTCCCGGACCAGGGCTCGAACCCGTGTCCCCTGCATTGGCAGGCGGAGTCTTAACCACTGCGCTACCAGGGAAGCCCTCCTCTTCTTATAAGGGCACCAATCTGACGGGTTGAGGGCCCACACTGACTTCATTTTCACTTTAAAGACTCTGTCTCCAAATATAGTCATATCCCGAGGTCTTACGAATTCTGGGGGGGACGCAACTCAGCCGATAACAGAAACCAAGGAGGCTGGCCGTGCCTGGGTGCCGCCTGTGACTGCGTCTCAGGTAACTCCCCCAAGTGGGAGAGGACGAGGTCCTTGGCCGCCCTCATCACCAGCATCACTCTGCCCGCTGATGGGACTGCAGGGGCAGCTCAGGGTTTTGGCGTGGCCAGGACCCCTATCTTCCTAGCATGGAAACAGACAGAGGAAGATGGGGCGGATTCTCAGCGGTGGCTGGAAAACGTGAGTGATGGCCGAATGCGGGGCTGTGAACACTTACTACACAAGGAAGGGCTTGCCTTTCACGAGGAGAAGCGTGTGTCATGAGTCAGAAGCAGGACAACAGCCAGCCCGGGAGCTGCCTCAATGCTCCAGTGTGGGCGTTGTCACTGCCCACAGGTGGCTCACCTTGACAACACTGCAAATGCAGGAGAGTTACACCCCCTGAAACTTGCCCTGGCAGAGGGTCTGGCAGCTGCCCCGGAATCTGCTCTTAAGGAGAGGGGCACATCTGGGGACCTACTAGCGTAGTGACTCAGAGCTGGCCAAACCCAGAGGCCTGTGCTCTGTCCTCATCGCCCTCACTCCTGTCTTCTCCTCCTCTCTCCCTCCTGAATGCAATGCTCCCCTGGCTCCTCCTCTCTCCTGGCTGGACCCTCCAGACGCCTGTGCTGGCCCTTCCTCTGACCACTGACCATGCCCCCGGGCCCAGTCCCCAGACCTCTTCTCTCTACAGATGCACAGAAGTCAGCTTTGGCCTGGCATTCGGCCAAAATCTCCTATTTCGTTTTAGCTTCTGCCTTTGAAAAGTAAAGAGCTGAATGCCTCCATCAGTATCATTCCTGGCAGCCCTGGGCCCCAGGATCACGTGATCACGTAGGTTACTAATGCATCTCATCAGGGTAACAGCACATCATTAATACGACCAGTGACGTTCTGTTAATATCTGGATATTCTCTTCCATTGTTCTCTTCTTCAAACAGTGGTATGTCAAAGCACTGGACACACAAGAGACTTCAGAATTGCCTATCTAGGAGTACTTATGCAAGATATTCAAACAGGATGGAACTGCAGCTACTTCACGCTAAAAAGGCTGCCTGAGCCAAAGTCAGCCTCTTGTTAGACCTCACAGGTAACAAAGCGGACGTAGCAGGACTCAGTGACAACCACAGCCACTGCAGAGCAAGAACCACATCTGCTGGGGCCAACTGAAGAGGGGACCAAAAGGATGTGCCTTGAGCAGGCAAGGCTTTCTTACAGGGTACTGGCTCTAAGATACCCCTGACACTCTACTCCAGAGAGGGCACTGGCGTCATTTATAGGCGTCTAAGGCTGAGAGGCAGATGCACATCCAGAGCCGATCTTGTGATCCTGAGAGACAGACTTCCACGACCACATCACTAGATCTAAGGCTTAGGGATCCAAGTTTTTCAAGTGACTGGGTGAGTGAAGCCACAGCTGCATGCAAAAAGAATCAGAAATAAAAGTGTAAGTGAGCACGACACTCTTATGTTTGCTTCTGAAAATATCAGAAAGTATCTCCTTTGGGCAGTGAGCAAAGCAGCAGTTCAAAGGACTGTTTCAATAAACAAGCATTGTCACCAACAGCCAAGTCTTCAAGTCCAAGAGTCAGAGGGAAGCTAGGTCTTTACATAGAGAGGGAGGGAAGCTGATAACCCAGGGCAGCTTCGCCATCAGTAGAATCCTTGTGGGCAGTGCCAGCCTAAGAGCCATGCCTCCTCCATCCTTCTCTGCTGAAAGTGTCCGTCATCACAAATGTCTGGCTCAGTGACCTCGAGAGCAATCCAGCACCTGACAGGCTGAGAATGGCTGGACCAATGATACACTATGAAACAACAAAGCTCCAACCAACATTTTTGTTTTTAAGATTTTTAAAATTTTTTTATTCTTTTTATTTTTGGGTGTGTTGGGTCTTTGTTTCTGCACGAGGGCTTTCTCTAGTTGCGGCGAGCGGGGGCCCCTCTTCATCGCAGTGCGTGGGCCTCTCACTGTCGCGACCTCTCTTGCTGCGGAGCACAGGCTCCAGACGCTCAGGCTCAGTAGTTGTGGCGCACGGGCCTAGCTGCTCCGCGGCATGTGGGATCCTCCCAGACCAGGGATCGAACCCGTGTCCCCTGCACTGGCAGGCAGATTCTCAACCACTGCGCCACCAGGGAAGCCCCAACCAACATTTTTAATAATAAAATTGTGACAGTTACTAAATGATCTTGATAACATTTCAGATTTATTCTTGTACTAAAGAAGTTCATTTTAAGATGGGGGTTCTCAGCTTAGATGAACAGAGATTTATTTAATTCTTGGCCCACGGCATTCAGCCAAACACTGAATTTGGAACATCCCCTCCGGGTGAGGCCACCCGGTCCCATGGCATTAACCATCTCTGCACTGCTGGTCTCCACCCTTACCCTGCAGCTGACGCGGGCAGGATGGGTATCAGCCCTCTTAGCAGATGCAACACCCACCTCCTCATCCCCGCCCACCACGCCACTCCCAAGGGCTTTCTCACTCACCAGCTGTTCAGGCCACAAACCTGGCCAGCGGTCTTCATGCCTCCATCAGCTTTAACCTCCCACATATCCTCCACTTCCATCCTGGACCGAGCCACTTCCTCTGATGCCCGGGCTGCTGTGACAGCACCCTGACTAACCTCCCAGGTCCCCCTCCTAACCCGCCTCCCCATTCATTCTGTACCCAGAAGCCCAAGCAACCTTTTAAAACGCTAACTCAGACCTTGTCACAGCCCTGCTCAAATCCTCTAGCGGCTTCCTGTCACTTGGAATAAAAGCCTTTGTCAGGACTGGACGTGATCTGGCCCCATCTGTCCACCCCGGCCACCTGCAGCCACCTTTCACTGCCCTTTAAACACGGCAGACTCTTCCTCTCTGCAGAGTCTCAGCCTGGAATGTTCTTTCCATGACAACTGTGCAGAAGCCTGCTTGGATGTCAGCTCCCCAGGGGGGCTGCCCCTGACCGCCCGGTCCTTCCACCCGACCCAGCCCCGCTGCCCCAGAACCTCTCTGATTCTCTCCCTAGCACTTGTCCCTCTCTTAGAGCATCTATTTGTGTTTCAGGTTGAACCACCACACAATAGTTCTCTTTCTCCCCTCTGCCAAAACGGGTGTCAGCAGTGGGGCACGGGGACTTCCTTCTTCCTGTCACCACTGCATCTCCACACCTGCCACACAATAGGCCAAAGGATATTCATTCAATCAACGAAGGGATAACCAAAATAAACACAAAATCTTCTCCTGCCTAACGTGCTTTTTGAGGACTGACTGAACAAGGACAAAACAACGTGTGGGCCACATCCATCGCCATGTCCTCAGAGCCAGGTCTACGTGACGAGACCCTGCAGGTTTCCCTCCGAGATCGGACCGTCTGTTAAGAGCCGTTGTGCTGAGTGTGCAAACTGCCCGCAGGGACCCGGGGCTGAGGAATGACACAGAGGCTGGGCCAGGCCACGATCTGGGCAGCTGCAGGGGTGCGTCCTGCGGGCCAGCCCTCCCCGGATGCCCCTCTCCAGCCCCAGCCCCTCCTGTCTGCTTTCCCTCAGTGTCTCCCCCCCACAACAGCACCCCGCAAACTCCAGGTGCCTGACTCGGGTTCCCCAGCACACCCCTGTGGAGCAAAACATGATCCCACCCCAGTGCTGGCCCTGGCTGGAAGGAGTGGCCCTCCAGGCGGTCTGCTGGGAAGACCCTTGCACAGGACAGCGCTGGTCCGTGGGGTCATTAAGGGGTGAAGAGCGTGCGTAGAAAGAGCCCAGGGAGCAGGTCTGCACCCCGCCAATGCTGGGGGCAGGGCCTCCCGGGGACCTTCAGGAGGTGAGTTATCCTAACGGACAAGGGGACACTGAGTCCGCCGGGCCACACCCACAGGGATCTGGGGACCCTATCCAGGGCCTTTGCACTTCCTATAAAAGGAGCCCACGTCCTTGCAGGTAGGAAACGGCAGGGCTTTCTTCACTCGCTCGGTCAACGCATGGTTGCCGTGTGCCCGGTGCTCAGAGGAACTCGGGGGACCCACCAGCCCTGCTTGCACTCTTCATCTCTTTGTCTTTGTCTTTGTTGTGTTGTTGCATTACCCCTTACTGACCCCAGGCCCTGTGCCCGGCCCCATGCTAAGGGCTCTACAGATGTTACTTTGCTGAGGAACTCTGTCCACAAGGGACAGACATAAAAAGAGCATCTGCAGTCAGTCTCCCTCCTCGCCCCTCCCCCGCCACCCCCCATCTAAATCGTGCCCCTGAAGGGCACGGCTGGGGGCCACCCCCTCCAGCACCCTGGCCCCGATGGGCCTGCACAGGCTGGAGGTGCTCACAGCTGGACGGGAGCAGGCCAGCAGGGAGGGCTGCCCCAGAGAGGAGACGGCATCCCGTTCGTGCCCCATCACCACGCTCCCCTTGTACACATGCATCCAACAGCAGAGGCCACAGACGGTTCTGGAAGCTGTGAATGACCCACTGCAGCCCCGTGACTGGGAGCTCCAGCGGGACCCCCACCCGAGAGACGACGAGAGGGCAGGTGACCCGGGGCCCCAGGGGCCACCACCTGGGAGCCATGGGCTCAGGGCTGCGGCTTACAGACGAGTGACCGATGTCGCCATCGGTAGAGAATCTTGTGGTCCAGCCTGGGGCCACCCCTCGTGGTGGCCGCCCTTCCCGTGGACTCACCCAGGAGCTTCTGCAGCACCTGCCCGTCATACAGGTCCTCCTCCAGCTGCTTTACGATGATTCTCTCCCCCACCAGCACGTCGTTGACCCAGTCGATGAGAACCTGCGGGGTGGACAGGCGTTACGGCCTCGCTCGCTGGTGCCACGAGGGCCCAGGCGATGACCAGAGCAGGAACGGAGAGCTGCTGGACACCGAGACACCCCCAGTGCAGGGGCCAGAAGAGCACGAGGGGATGGGCACGCTTCTCCCACCCAGGCTGCCGGGGCTCCCATGGGATTCACAGGAGGACTGGTGGAGGGCGGCACCACGGGCAGACTGGCCTCCTCCCAGTGGGGACTTGGGTACGTGTGGGAACTCAGCCAGAGGAAATGATGATGTTCACCACGGCATATACAGGCGGGCGGATCAAATGAGGAAACGTCAGTAACACCGCCCCCCACGGCCCGAGACAGCACAGGTGAGCCATAAAACGTCCACCCCCCTCCCTCCCTTAATATTTGCACTAAAACCATCCCTGATAGCCCCGAGCCTAACGCTGTGGACCGAAGGGGATCCCGAGGGGCTGTTACTGACAGGCTCTGCGAGCCTGCTCGCAGCGGCACCCTAATTTTTTCAAGGCTTTACTGAGATAGAATTTACGTTCCACACAGTTGTTTAGTATACTGACCAAGCTGTGCGACCATCACCATAATGCACTGAAGCGCATTTCCATCGCCCCACAAGGAAGCCCTGTATTGTCGGCAGTCACTCCCCCTTCTACCCTCCCCCACCTCCTCTCAACCACAAAACCATCGTCTCCATGGATCTGCCCGTTCGTACGAAAGGAATCACGTCATACGTGATCTTTTGTGTCTGGCCCCTTTCAGGTATCATGATGTTTTCAAGGTTCACCCAAGTTGTAGCACGTGTCAGGACCTCGCTCCTTCTCACAGCTGAATCCGTTGTACGGAGAGACGCGTTTTACGGATTCACTCCCCAGCCGATGGACATTTGGGTTGACACCACTTGGGTTGTCACAGCGCTGCTGTGAACACGGACGTACAATTTTTATGTGGACACACGTGTTCGTTTCTCTAGACCAGCCTTTTCTCAACAAGTTTCCCTTCAATTCGCTGAGTAATATATCATAAAAGAAGACAGCTTCAATCGTGAAAATATCTACGGAGAAATAGGGTTCCCACTGAACAAAATTCCATTTGGCTGACGCTGCGTAAGGCAAAATGAAACTTCTCCGCAAGATGAAACGGATGTCTGAACAGACTTGATCAAAAATACCCGTATTACATGGTTTCCCTGTGCAAGCAAAACCAATGAAGCTAACTAATTGGTCCCAATAACCTCCTGGAAATGGGCACTGATTGGCCCTCTCAGAGATAAACAAAAGGACACAAACCAGACTAGAGTATCCTCTGTCACTCTCTGATACGGATGCCACCTGCAAAATTGGCCACAAAGCAAATTTCTGTGAAATTTCTATTTTCCCACTAACTCGAAAACATTCAATCAGACAATCCCATGAAGAACAGAAGTGGAAGTAAATTAAAGGGATTACACTCAACAGCAGCCCTGTAACCGAAACTGGGGTCCAGCTACTTGCTGCTCAAAAGCCAATAAAGAGGCAAGGATGGTGGAAAGGAAAGTTGGCTTTATTTTGGGTGCCAGCAACTGGGGGTGGGAGAGGGTGGACGCCTGTCCAAAGGCCAGCTCCCTCCCCCCACAATGACAACCAGGGGGCACGAGCTTTTATAGACAGAGGGACGGGGCTCCACGCAGAAACAGCACGGGCAGCTCTGGAAGTCATCTTGAAATTGGTCATTGGTGGTCCGACCAGCGTCCTCTTGATTGTTTTAACTACAATTACTCTTTAGTTCCAGGGTCAGTTTGTTCCCATTTCCTTGAGGCCAATTCTTGGAATTGTGGCAGCTTAGGTCGTGGCTACAGTCTGGTCATCATGTAGTTCACTTCTTCCACCTGGCGGGGGGTTTCAGTACCTATAAGACACCTCACAGGATACGTGCGGCTCAGAATATTATCTGTAGCCCTTGGGGAGGAACTAAAGGTCCTTGACTATGCTTAATGCCTAAACAATTATTTAGTCTCGTTAGACTGCTCTCCTTCGTTTCTGCATTTTCTCACTTCTCTGGTTTAAGGTTTGGCTAAAGTTTCTCCACTGACAAAAGGCGGGCAGAGCACACGGAGTCAGGGGAAGGACCACAGAATCCTGCTCCATCTCAGCCCTGTGGCATTCTGGTTTTGTTGAAGCCATTCCCGAAAGGTCGGCAGGATGGAGCTGGCTCCACGCTGCAGCCCTGCTCTGTCTCCCTCCCTGGGGGGCGAGCATCCTGGGAGGCTGGGAGCTGGACCTCGCCACCCAACTGCCTTCTCTCCCACCTCGCAGCACCCTCTCCCGTCACCCAGCTCCCACCCTCCTCTCTCACCACCCTCCCAGCTTCCTTGTGTCGGAGGTCCTGCTTGACACCGCCTTCTCCTCCGGATCTTTAAAGGGCATCACCCTGGATGGCTCCTCTTCCTTCTCTCCATCCTCCTCCAGGGCCAGCTCAGGCCCTCCCACGATATCCAGTGCCCCCCCCCACCCCACGTCCCAGAAACCCCTCAACGTCCAGCCCCGCCTCTGCACCATCCTTCTGCTCGGGTGTTCCATGAGTATCTCTAACTGAACCTGCCCCTGCCCCTCCTCAAACCTGCCCCTTCTCTGAGAAGGAAACATGACACCATCTTCCAGCTTCAGGAGCCTGGATTTCACCCCTTCATCCACTCAGCCCACTTCTTAATTGCACACACTTCCCGCCATCTCCTTTCCCACCGCCCTTGTCCAAACCTCCTTCCCGGGCCACTGCCACAGCTCCACCAAGCACCCTGCCTCTTCACCGGTGTTTTTCAAATCCCCAAGCCCGTCTCTGCCCCAGGGCCTTTGCATGTGCTAGTTCTTCCACCCTGAACATACTCCCCTCCATCCCTGCCGGGCCAGCCCTCACTCATCCTTCAGGTCTCAAGCTCCGTATCATCCTCTGACCTCCCCCCACCCAACCCAGGCCACTTCCCTTCATCATGGCTCTCACCGCACCCAAGGGCCTTTTCCCTGACCCCGTTCACGTTTGCAATGGGAACACATCTTCATTTGTAAGGATCTCCCTGCTGGACTTTAAGCTCTGTGAGGGCAGGAACTATGACCTCTCGTTTGTGGCTCTGTCTCCAGTGCTCACGGCCTGGCACTGGAGCTCCATAAGCAGGCACTGAGTTCATCAATTAACTTACTGAGCACCTACTATGTGCTAGGCTCTGGGGATAAAAAAGACGAGAGAGGTCTCTGTCCTTGAAGACCTTACCTTCCAATCAGACATTAAAAGACAGACAGATACACACACTTCCGGGCTGTGATCGATGTTATGGAGGAAAATAAGTCAGAATAAAGTGGAGAAAGCTGACAACCACACCTCAGCCGGGTAATCAAGGTCAACATCACGGTGATCAATCACATTGTCGTGTGTGCCCTGATGTCATGGGATGAATGCACTTCACTTCTGTGGCCTCCCTCCCCAAACCCATAACCACAATCTAATCTTGAGAAAAAACATCAGACAAACCCTAACAGAGGGGCACCCGACACAACCCCTGCCCAGTCCTCCACAAAACCGTCAAGGTCATCAAAACCAAGGACAGTCTGAGAAACCATCACAGCCCAGAGGAGCTCAGAAGACAGGATATCACGTGGGATGCCATGTGGGGTCCTGAGACGGAGAAAGTATATCTAGTAAAAACTAAGGAAATGTGAATAAATGGTGGGTGTTAGTTAATAATAATGTATTACTATTGGTTCATTAATATAACAAATATACCATGTTGGGGCTTCCCTGGTGGCGCAGTGGTTAGGAATCCGCCTGCCAATGCAGGGGACACGGGTTCGAGCCCTGGTCCAGGAAGATCCCACATGCTGCGGAGCAACTAAGCCCGTGCACCACAGCTACTGAGCCTGCACTCTAGAGCCCATGTGCCACAACTAGTGAGCCCACGTGCCACAACTAGTGAAACCTGCGCGCCTAGAGCCTGTGCTCCACAAGAGAAGCCACCGCGATGAGAAGCCCGCGCACCGCAACGAAGAGGAGCCCCCGCTTGCCACAACTAGAGAAAGCCTGCACGCGGCAACGAAGACCCAACGCAGCCAAAAATAAATTAATTAATTAATTAAAAAAAAAATGTACCATGTTGATCTAAGATGTTAATAATGGGGAAAATTGGCTGTGGAAATATGGGAACTCTTGTACTATCTTCGCTATTTTTCTGTAAATTGAAAATGGCTCTTAAAAATAAGTCTGTTGAGAAGAATTAGGCAGAGTTTGGGGATGGAGAGGGCAGAGGGGTCACGGGGATCAGTGGGTCAGGGGGCCTCTTGGAGGAAGTGGCGTCTGAGCAGAGACAGGAAGGAGGTGCAGGGTGAGCCCTATAGCCACCTGGAACCACCTGGGAGGTCAGGGGGTGGGGCTTCCAAGGCCAAGAGGGGTGGGGGGGCGGGGCCAGCCCTGGACTCTCACCTGGGCCAGGAGGGGAGGGGCAGTGGATGAGATGAGTGACCGCGGGCACTAGGGGGAGTGGGGACTGGACGTGGGGACCCCGGAGGGGCACGGGGAGGGGGTTGGAGAGAAGCAAGGTCTGACCCTGACCCTGGGTACGGGCAGATGCAGAGGGGGAGCTTGGGCATCTCGGTGGATGGAGCGACAGGAGTGGGCGGGCGGGGCAGAGAGGAAGCCGCCAGGCCAGGGGCTGTAGGTATCAATGAACAAAGGGGAGAACCAGGAGGGGTGGCAGGGCACAGTCGGCAGTACGATGACGGAGGGGGGTCTGGAAGCAGCTGGGAGGACGCCTGCCCCGTCCAGGCCCCGACATCACGGAGCAGAGATCCACCTAGCTCTCCAGACCCCAACATCCACCTTCTGGGCCCCGGTTACACGGCCAAAAACAGCAGATTCGGGATCACAGACAGACCTGCCCCGTAGCTTCACCTCTCGAGCCACCAGCACCAGGCTCCTCGCAGGAGCGCCATGATCCTCGGGCCCTTAATTCCACAAAGCTCTAGGAATCTGCTACCTTGGCCTTTCATCAGGGATTTCACAGCAACTACTGGAGCTGAGTGGCAGTATTACACTCAGCTCCACGGCTGTCACTGAGCGCCTTCCTGGTGCCAGGACGTGGGGACAAAGGAGGCGCGTCCCCCGCCCTCCGGGAGTCCAGGTCCAGCCGGGAGACGCAGCAGAGAGAGATGAATGGTGAGCACGAGCCACCTCAAAGGATTCTGACATGAGGGGTCACGCGGCCCCGGGAGCAGAGGAAGTGGCCTTCAAGGGCGGGATAGGAAACAGCTGAGCAGAAGGAGGTGCCCGGGGGGTGGGGCAGGCGGGCCTAGTGGCGGGGTGGCGAGATCCGGGCCACGGAGTAGTGAACCACTATCCCAGTGTGGACCCGGCAGGGAGGCCAGGAGGGGCTGGTGCCCATCAGAGGACGGAGCTGCCGCCCAAACAGCCTCCACATTGGGCCTGTGTGTGCTATGGGACCCAGCAATTCCACTTCCAGAAATTTCTCCCAAGGTACCAATCCAAATGTGCTCCTAGACGTTTACCAACTCGGAAATGATTTCAAATTTTGTGTAGGAAAAGCTGAATGCACAAAAGAAAAAGCCTGGAGGGACACGAATTTAAAAATGACCACTGCCTTCTGTTTGAGTTTTCTGTCTTCCAGGTTTTCAGCAGTATATGTTACTTTGGTAATTAGAAAAAATAATAATAGATGTCACTTATAAAAATTAATCACTATCCATGTGGCTTCTTTGCTGAAACTGACAAGCAAATCCTACAATGCAAATGGAAAGTCCAGAGACCCCCAAAAGCCAAAACAATCTTGAAAAGGAAGAACAAAGTTGGAGAACTGACACTTCCTGATTTCAAACTTTCCTACAATGCTAGAGTATCAAAACATGTGATACTGGCAGGAGGATACAGAGGTCAATGAAACAGAAATGAGAGGTCAGAAATAAACTTCACATTACAGCCAAGTGACATCCATAAGGGGGCTAAGACAATTCGATGGGGAAAAAAGTCTTTCTAACAAATGGTGCTGGGACAACTGGATACCCACATGCAAAAGAATAAAACTGAACCCTTACTTTACACCATATATAGAAATCAACTCAAAATGGATCAGACCTCAGTGTAGGAACTAAAACTATAAAACTCTTAGAAAACGTGGAGGTAGGGCCTCCCTGGTGGTGCAGTGCTTGAGAGTCCGCCTGCCGATGCAGGGGACACGGGTTCCTGCCCCGGTCCGGGAAGATCCCACATGCCATGGAGCGGCTGGGCCCGTGAGCCATGGCCGCTGAGCCTGCGCGTCTGGAGCCTGTGCTCCGCAACGGGAGAGGCCACAACAGTGAGAGGCCCGCGTACCGCAAAAAAAAAAAAAAAAAAAGAAAACGTGGAGGTAAATCTTCATGACCTTGGATGAGGTAATGATTTCTTAGCTGTGACACCAAAAGCACAAGGAACAAAAGAAAAAATAGATAAACCTGACAAACAAAATTTAAAACATTTGTACTTCAAAAGATACCATCCAGAAAATACAAAGACAACCCACAGAATGCGAGATTTTGCAAATCATATACCTGATAAAGGATTTGTATCTAGAATATATAAGGAACACTTAAAACTCAGTAATAAAAAGACAAATAACCCAATTTAAAAATGGGCAAAGCACAACTACTGAAGCACGCACGCCCTGAGGCCCGTGCTCCACAAGAGAAGCCACTGCAATGAGAAGCCTGCGCATCGCAACGAAGAGTAGCCCCTGCTCATTACAACTAGAGAAAGCCCGCACGCAGCAATGAAAGACCCAACGCAGCCAAAAAAAAAAAACTTCCTTCCTCCCCCAAATTGTATGACCTTCAGGTCAAACAAACTTTGGGAAAAAAAAAAAAAAAAAAGGGCAAAGGATCTGAATAGACATTTCTCCAGAACAGATTTACAAATAGCCAATACATGAAAAGATGCTCAACGTCATTAGCCATCGGGGAAATATAAACCAAAACCACTACGAGAGGGCTTCCCTGGTGGCACAGTGGTTGAGAGTCCGCCTGCCGATGCAGGGAACACGAGTTCGTGCCCCGGTCCGGGAAGATCCCACATGCCGCGGAGCGGCTGGGCCCGTGAGCCATGGCCGCTGAGCCTGCGCGTCCGGAGCCTGTGCTCCGCAACGGGAGAGGCCACAACAGTGAGAGGCCCGCGTACCGCAAAAACAAAAACAACCACTACGAGATACCATTTCATACCTACTAAGGTAGCTATAATCAAAAAGAGGAACAATAAGTGTTGCCAAGGCTGTAGAGAAACTGGAAGAATTTCCATACACTTCTTTGGGGGATGTAAAATGATGCAGCCACTACGGAAACAGTCTGGCAGTTACTCAAAAGGTTAAGCACAGAATCACCATATGACCCAGCAATTTCACTCCCAGGTATATACCAAAAAGAACTGCAAACACAAGCTCATACAAAACTTTGTACACGGATGTTCATAGCAGCACTATTCAAAATAACCAAAATGTGGAAACAACCCAAATGCCGTCGAGAAAGAACAGATGAACACGTTGTGGTCTATCCATACAATGGAATATTATTCAGCCATAAAAAGGAATGCAGTTCTTTTTTTTTTTTTGGCTGCGTTGGGTCTTTCCTGCCACGCGCGGGGGCTACTCTTCGTTGTGGTGCGCGGGCTTCTCACTGTGGTGGCTTCTCTTGCTGTGGAGCACGGGCTCTAGGCACACGGGCTTCAGTAGTTGTGGCACGTGGGCTCAGTAGTTGTGCTTGTGGGCCCTCAAGTGCAGGCTCCGTAGTCGTGGCGCACAGGCTTAGTTGCTCCGCGGCATGTGGGATCTTCCCAGACCGGGGTCAAACCTGTGTCCCCTGCACTGGCAGGCGGATTCTTAACCACTGCGCCACCAGGGAAGTCCAGGAATGGAGTTTGGACACCTGCTACAACATGGATGAATCTTAAAAACACTATATGCCAAGTGAAAGAAGCCAGATGACACAAAAGTCATGTATTGATATGATTCCCCTTCTATGAAATATCTAGAATATGCGAATTATAGAGACGCAATAATTCTTTAGAGACAAAGTGGTTGCCGGGGGCCAGGAAGGAGGATACAGGACTGGGTGCTGGTTGTTACGGGGTTCCTTTCTGGGGTGATGAAAATGTCCCTGACTGATTGAGGTGATGGCTCAACAGCTCTGGGAGTTCACTAACAACCACTGAACTGTACGGTATGGGAATTCTATCTCAATAAACCTGTTATTAAGCAATGAACCTCTAGAATGCAGGTGCTAGCATCTACCTCTGCTGGGCTATTTTGAGGATTTGGTGAGATGATCTATTGGCCAGTGCTAATCAACTCTAGTGATCTACACAGATGTCACCGTCACCACCCACGGCTTCTCTGCGTGTCAGAAACCCCTTTCTGATTTACTCAGCCTAGCTAGCAGCACCTAGGATATGTGGACAGCACCCGAGGTGTTGGAGCTATAAAGAAACATGACCTAGTCTCTGCCCCACGTGGGCAGTTAGGTGTCACAGCTGCTTGCCGGTCCTCCCACGTCCCTGTGGCCCCCCAAACCAGCCCCGGGAGTCAAACACCATTTCGCACCCCTGCCACCTCTCTGATCTTACCTCCGATCACCCTCGTCCTTGCTGTCTAGGCTCCAGCCACGCTGCCCCCCTCGCTGGCCTTCACACCTGCCAGCACGGGCATCCCAGGGGGCTTCTGCACTTGCTGCCGCCCTAGGTACCAACCAGCAGGTCTCGGCTCGAATGCCAACTCCGACCACCCCACCAAAAACAGAGCGGAGAAGGAACCACCCTGCTTCTTGCTTCAGTTTCCTTCAATGCGGTCATGCCACCTGGAAACATGCTCATCCGTCCCTCGACATGTCTGTCTCCCCAGCTGGACCGCCAGCCCACTCAAGGCCATCACCGCAGGGGCTAAGCTAGGAACAGACCCACGCAAGGCGCTCAAATCAACGGCAGGGCTGCCTACAGACCTAGAAAAGCCTCTGGGGCATGCAGACATTTGGTTCTAGAGGCTGCCTTGCCCAGAGCAAGGTCCTGTAGGAAAACACACAAGAGATGTTTCTGCTATGAAGAAACTAAAACTGGCTCTCTGACCTGGTCAAAGTCCAAATACGAAAACAACAGACAGAAGGGGATGAAAATCACATTTCACGCCGCGGGCCACAGAGGTCAGCTCTGGGAAAGCAAAAGCAAATCCGCCGCCAGTTTCACTGCTGCCCCCGCGGAGATGCAGTCCCCTCCTGGCCACCACCAATCACCCTGTCCTTGTACTGCCCAGGTCATCCGTCTTAATCTTCTGGTGCACAAAAGACTTTTTAAAGATGGCACCCGTCCTTACTTTTAGGGACGTACTCATTTGCAAACCCCGAGTCCTGCAGGCACGTGTCTAGGACGTGTATTAATGATGCCCTCGGCACAGTGCTCTTTGCATAGACTTTTCACAAGCTTGCTTTAGCCAGAATAAAAAATTACTTCCCCCTGAGTTCCTTCTAAATGATAATGAAGATCTGCAGCCTGTCTCCCCCAAAGCTATGACAGTTATGTTTTAGTCACTTCCAGACAGGCTTGCCGCGGCTTAATGCACTGAGGACGCAGGCTCATTGCAACCGGCAGGAGAGCATCCCGGCCAGGTGCAGTGCCAGCCACATCCCCGGGCATCTCCACACAATGATGATAGCACCGTCTTCTGCTCAGAAGACCATCTTTGTGCAGCTGAGTTTCTTCGTAGGGGCAAAGGAAGGGAGAAAACAGAACTTAACAACCTGAAGGAGCCTTGTCCAGTAAACTGGGAGATGAGATGCGAAATCTGCTTGTGGGGAGAAATGCGTACCCCGGTGACGACACGGCCAGCCTGCCTTGGACCAACGCACCCGCAGGTGCGGAGGCCCCTCTCTGACTATTCACTCTGGAAAGCACGAGAACTGCCATTCCCTCTTTCAAAGATCATTAAAAATATAAAGGATCTCATCTGTAAACTGCTATCTTCCCCAGGCGGCACCAGCCGTTCACCCTGTTAAGAGATTCAGGGCACTCCTGGAGGATGCTAGCGAAAAGGACCACAGGACAAACACCTGCATACAGGAGACAGGATACGTCTTTCAGCTCCTGAGCCCACAGGATACTCACTTCTAAACGGGAACCACAGACCTGCCCATGCACCTCCCTCCCAGCTCTGCCCTGTCTGTGCCCATGTTCCAGCGCCCGGCACAGCACCCGCCGGACAGCAAGCGCGTGGCATCTGACGTCACCCTCATGCTGGCAGACGGGCACGACTGTTCTGCTTTAATCCGAGCCGGGATTTGAATCCAGAGAACCAATTCCACAGCCCATCACACCCACCCCTTCACCCCCTCACACTGCATTACACACAAAAGATGCTCGAAGAGAGGGTTTCAATGAGCGGCTTCATTCTTAATGCCTGGCTTAGCCAAGGCCAGGCTTTTTGACAGGAAGCAGAGAGCAGCTCACAATGTTTTAAACACCAACAGTCCTGAGGCAGGAGGGTCAGTGTGGGTAAGTCTACAGAGAGAGACAGGACAGGGGCCAAGACAAGAGGTAACAAAGTGCACATGATGGAGAACAGAGAACGAAAGCCGGGGGACCGACCGTGCTAACTCAGAAAGGTCCTGCTGGTCCCAAGACTGGACGTGGCCAGTGGTCAGGATGTCAGCCAGACCTCACCCTGACAAGCTCAGGCCTGCACGTGGTCCACGCCCTGCACCAAAACAACCTGCACTTCCTCCTCGGCTGATTTTAACCTGTGTCCTCTCACCGGAATAAGCCATAACCGTGAGTATAACTGGAGTCCTTTTAGCAAAGTGTCAAACCTATGGGTCATCTTGGGGCTCCCAAACTTACAACCGGCATCAGAAGTGGGGTTGGGCTTGGGGGAAACGGGCTTTCTAACCTCACAGCCAGGTGGGCAGGTGCTCAGCTTGCTCAAGGAGGGAGGGGCAAGGAGGCTCAGGGGCCGGGGCACTGGAGTTGGGGGTGGTGTGGGAACTGAGGCAGCAGGGCCTCCAGCCTGGAGCACATCTAAGGGTGTCCGGCTCGGCGGCACCCCCGGGCAGGCCACGGGCAGCTCACCCCTGACTGCGCGTACAGGCTGCCTGGCCCTGGGGCCAGTTCCTCCCCACGCCAAGAAAAGGAGGTGCTGACAGCCCCCTGTCGTGAGGGAACCCCGACTCAGGGATACGCTGAGCCTCCCCCTTACCTGACAAACAAGAACAACCCAGGGTAGCTGGCGCTCAGCCCAGGCATCTCCCAGACCCCCACCAGCACGCGTGCGTCTCTGTTTAAAAGCCCTGTAGTCAGTGAGTAGTAGTATTTCACATACATTCCCGCCACGTGCCACAAGCCACAGACAGACAGCCTGATGGCGCTGTCCTGCTTGCTGTGTTTATGTTTATTTTAGAAGATAAGCCACCAGCCTCGAGGTACGATTTGCAGTCTGACGGCAGGGGGAACCTTCCAGAAATTGCCCATCTCCAGGCGTATGTGCTCCAGGCTGGCGGGATGGCCATGGGAGCAGACTTCTATGTGTCTGGCAGCTGGCCCTTCCTGGGAACTGGCAAGGCAGCAAGGCCGGCCCTGCTCCCAAGGGGACGGGAACCCTCAGCTACAGCTAAGGGATGCGGCGGTTTAGGGACAGGAGGTAACTCGGCCTGGTGTACTGGTTTCTCCGGCTGCTGTAACAAATTATCACTAATCTGGGGCTTCCAAACCACCAGGGTATTCCCTCAGAGTCCTGGAGGTCAGAAGTCCAAGGCCAGTTTCACTGGGTTAGTGCCAAGGTGTCAGGAGGGCTGATTCCTTCTGGAGGCTCTAGGGAAGGCTTCCTGGCCTTTTCCACGTTCTAGGGGAGCCCACATTCCTTAGCACGTGGCCCCTTCCCACATTTTCAAAGCCAGCAGCGTGGCATCCCGTATCCACCCTCATGTTGCCACCATCACCTGCAGTCAAATCTCTCTCTGCCTCCCTCTTATAAGGACACTTGTGAGCCCACCAGACAATCCAGGGTCATTCCTCCCTCCACACCCCTAGCTTAATCACATCTGCAAAGTCCCTTTTGCCATATAAGGAGGTAACAGTCACAGGTTCCAGAGGCTAGGACGTGGACATCTTTGGGGGCCATGATTCAGCACACCACACCTGGGTTCCCCAGGAAAGAGAGCCCAGGGCCAAGCTGACTGCTGCTGCTTTTGGGGGGACCATAGCCCCAGACTAGCAAGAGTGAGGGGAGAGGGAAGGGAGGCAGGTGCGCCCCTGAGCCGCCCGCAGCTTCGGAAGAAAACCCAGCCGATGCCCAGCACACAGCCAACTTCCTGTGGAAGCACGGCTCTCAGAACTGCCCGTCGGGGAAGAAAGGGAGAGGCGTGCATTCCCACTCCCTGGGGTCCAGTCCTGCTTTGCCCCACAGGATGTCAACGTCCACGCTCCCAGCCCCTCCAGTCAACACGCTCCATGCCCCAGACGTGGTCGTTCATCTGAACCCGGAATCCGGGGCTGGAGGGGCTGCCAGAGCCTCCGCAGGTCCCGTCGGGCTGGTCCCGGATGCAGAGATGCCGTGGTCCCTCTGTGTGGGAGAATAAAGGACACGCAGCTGCCCAGCCCTCACCCGGTAGAAACCAAAAATGCCTGTAGTCTCCTGAGGCAGAGGCGGGAAGGGCCGAGTGAGTGGGTCCAGGAGGAGCGCGAAGCGGATCTGGACCCCGTATAGCAGGGAGGTGACTGGTTCATCTTGCAGCCCCAGGGCCCAGCACAGCTCCGGACCCTCAACCGGGGCTCAGCGAATGAGGCATCAAACAGACTCATTCAAGACCGGCCACTTCACTGGTTCGGAGCGTAACCTGGGGGTGGGGGAGTTACTTCTCTCGGAGTCCCCGTATGGAGGTGAGGGTGACACCAGGCTCCCTGGGTCTTGTTTCAAGGAGAAGATGCTCACGTGCTCTCAAGCTCTGCTTACATGTCGAAGAAGGAAAAATCAGAGCGGGGCACGTGATGGCTGATTTTATGTGTCAGCTTGGCCCGGACGGGATGCCAAGGTAGCTGATTAAACATTCTTTCTGGGCGTGTCTGTGAGGGTGTCTCGGGAAGAGATTAGCATTTGTATCGGTGGCCTGCGTAAAGCAGAGGGCCCCGGCCAGCGTGGGTGGGTGGCACGCAATCCAGGAAGGGCCTGAATAGGACAAAAAGGTAGAGGAAGGCTGGACTCGCCCTCTCTTTGCCTGGGATGTGCAAGTCCTGTCCTGGGCTCTCAGGCCCTCGGACCAGCTTTCCTGGTCCCCAGTTTGCAGAGGGCAGATCATGGGTCTTCTCAGCCTCCATAATCACGTGAGCCAATCCTTATAAGTCTCTATAGATAGATACAGAGAGAGACAGAAGAGATATATATATAGAGAGAGAGATAGATAGACAGAGAGATGGAGAGAGAGATAGAGAGGTAGAGAGATAGGGCCATCTCCTGTGGATTCTGTTTCTCTGCAGAACCCTGACAAAAACAGGGCATCCCCTTCTACTACTTAAATATCGCCCGTGGAGAACATTTTAGTGGCTGACGTGCAGGGTTACTTTTCCTCACCGACAATCTTCCATTCAGAATAACAAAGTGGGTATTCAGGAAAAAAAGAAATCTTAATAAACTAGGCAGTTTAAGATGCTCAGAATCAACATTATGGGATGGGCCTGAAAACAGACATTTTCCATTTCAATTCTTTAAAAGCTACAACTTGCAAAGGTGTTGTTTATCCTGAAGGAGCCCTCGTGAAAAGGCAGCGGTGCCCTCATTGGGCCCAACCGCAGTGGTTAAGGTGGAGAAACTTTTGAAAAAGCCCTTTTCATAGGATATGTGTGTGGCTCTGCCCTAAACGGCATCTGCACAGCCCAGGTCCACTGGCCTCTGGGCTCGCAGGTGACGACGCTGTCAGAGCCCTTGCCGGCCCAGGGATTACCTCTGACGCCCTGCTGTGGTTTAGATCAGAGCATCAAACTGCAACCCACGCTCGCTCCAACAAAGGTTAACGCTACGAATGAAGCCTCACCGCTAAGGCTCGAGAGACCAGTGGGGAGAGACGCGCAGCCGCCACGGCCCCGAAGGAGCCCAGAGCCAGCGGCCCGGGCTGGCCTTGCTTCCCTGACTTTCCGGAACCAGGCGGCCATCCTCTGGCCTCGCCGGTCCCCACACGTCCAGACGCTGCAGAACCTGACCGCTGCCCAGCGCAGGGGCACCAGCATCCAATGAGGATCCACAGGTGTGGCCAGAGGGGACCCACGTGCCCGCTTTTCAGAGTTTCCTCTGAACGCCGCCCCTCTCGCTCCGGAAAGGGTTTGAACGCCTTGAACCCGTCTGCAAGGCACCGTGAGCGTTCACTGCAGCTGCTCATTCCAAGTGTTAAGAAAAGGGTCCCCGCATAACTGGGTCCAGCACACGACGGGGAGCCGGCCGTCGGAGAGGCCCTGTGGGGCTGGGCCCCTGGGAGATGCTCCAGGCCGTCCAGCCTCATCCTTCACATCCCCCCACCAAACGCAGCAGTAAGGCCCCTTGACCAGCCCCCAGCTTTGCTCCTCTGGCCCACAAGAGCCTGAACCCCAAGATCTGACCTCCCAAGAACATCCCAGCCAGGACACTCGTCCTCACCTTGACCAACTCTCTGAATCTGGGGTCGTCCCTGGAGGTGGGGTCAATCACCATGCGCTCCTGGTTCTCCTCTGCAGGGACAAAGGACAGGGGGGGTTAGCGTCGCGGGGGGCGGGGAGCCGGCTTCCCTTGCACAGATGGGGGGAATTGAGAGCAGAGACCCCGTGGCCCTCTCACTGAGCAGCCCTGCAGCCATTCACACGGCCCGGGAAGAACTGCCTCCCAGGGTGCAATGGAGCATCCACCCCCATCTTTCAGGAGGGAGGGGCGTGCACACAGGCCTGAATTGGATCTGTGGAAAAGCCACCATTAATAAACCCGGGGAAGACCTGGCGTTCACCGAGAAAGCTCGCCACTACATAAGGTGATACGGACAAAAATATTAGAAAAAGCAGGGGGAAAAAAGGATGTTTCACAGCAAAGTGTGTTTATCCATATTCTGTTTCTGTTTATCTGTTTTCCCCTCCGTGTCTGGCCTCGATCCATGGACCACGGGCACCAGTGAGCTTGTACAGAGGGAGTGACGCAGGGGTAATAAGTGGACGGCAGAGGGGAAAGACCCACAGACAACAGACACGTCGCAGAACAAAACTGAGCAGGGGTGTTAAAAGGACAGAAAAGAAGCATAACCTCTGGCCCCTAGGACGTGCAGGCATAGATGACCAGGGTCCCGGGGCCCATACAGGCTCCCACAGCTGGGACCCTGTCCACGTTGGTGGGAATGAAATGGCTTTGAGTGACAGAGGCTTCACAACAGCGAAAATTCTTTTTTTTTAAAGTTTATTTGTTGTGATTTCTTATGAGATATTTCTATATATATATATTTTTTAATTTATTTATTTAATTTTGGCTGCGTTGGGTCTTCATTGCTGCGCATGGGCTTTCTCTAGTTGCGGAGAGAGGGGGCTACTCTTCACTGCGGTGCACGGGCTTCTCATTGTGGTGGCTTCTCCTGTTGCGGAGCACGGGCTCTAGGTGCGCGGGCTTCAGTAGTTGCGGCTCACGGGCTCTAGAGCGCAGGCTCAGTAGTTGTGGCGCACAGGCTTAGTTGCTCCGCGGCATATGGGATCTTCCCAGACCAGGGATCAAGCCCGTGTCCCCTGCGTTGGCAGGTGGATTCTTAACCACCGCGCCACCGGGGAAGCCCAACCAGGGTGGTTCTTATCAAGGTCACAAGAGCTTCAGGGGCCAGCAGAACCTTACAGAGCAAACGGAAGAATGCCAACTCCCAGCCCAAGAGCAGCTACTTAGAAAAACGTAAGACAGGCGGCTTAGGGTCCAGGGAAAAGCAGGTTCAAGGCATACTGACAAAACAATAGCCTGCCACACGTTTACAGTAAATCTACTTTCTAGCACTCCTGCTGGTCTAAAGCAGGGTTCTCAGCCAGAAGCAATCAAGTCCCCCCGAACCCCCAACCCAGGGGACTCGCTGTAATGTCTGGAGACGTTTTTGGTTGTCCCAGCCGGGGGTGGGGGTGTGGCGGGGCGGGGAGTGTGCCCGAGGAATCTAGTGGGTGGAGACCAGGGATGCTGATCAACACCTTGACCGACTATAAAGAATTATCCGGGGCTTCCCTGGTGGCGCAGTGGTTGAGAGTCCGCCTGCCGATGCAGGGGACACGGGTTCGTGCCCCGGTCTGGGAAGATCCCACGTGCCGCAGAGCGGCTGGGCCCGTGAGCCATGGCCACTGAGCCTGCGCGTCCAGAGCCTGTGCTCCGCAATGCGAGAGGCCACAACAGCGAGAGGCCTGCATACCACAAAAAAAAAAAAAAAAAAAAAAAAGATCCGGTGCCAAATGCCCACAGCACGGGGTGGGTTCAGGAGAAACCCTGTTCTGAATCAGGGTAATTTCCAGACAGTGTTCATCCCCAGTTTCTCCTGGGAGAGGGTCACTTGCCTGGGCAGCGGCTGCAGCCAGACTGAAGACAAAACACAACAGCATCAGTGAAGGGTCACGCTCTTCCTAGAGCAGAGGGGAAGCCGCAGGGGACGCCGGCGGCACCTCTGAGCCCGTCCAGCGCTTGGCTGCAGGTTGGCCGCCTGGACGTGCGTTTGCATTTCTTCCCCATCAGCTCTTGCTGGCCTGGCCTTGTCGTGGGAACCACAACAGAGGCATCAACCGGGACTTCCCTTTGAACCAGGCAGGGTTTGGAAAGAAGCGGAATGTTCCGAGACTGCCTTCCAGATCCATCGGATCCCAAAACACGCTTTAAGGCAAGTGTGTCCAGGCCGTCACCTCATCGGTGCCGGCTGGGATGCGGTCCTGAGGAGGCGAGTGCAAGGCCGGTACCACTTGGCAGGTCCCACCTAGCAGGCCCCTGGCATGGAGGCCACTCCGGCTTGTGCAGAGATGGGGGGTATGTTAATTGTGTTTCTTATTTTCTAATGTTTTGACATCTTGGGGCCTTGGGTACCTAGAGGGACTCCGCTCTCAGAGCTAGCTGATTCCCAAAACAGCAAACGTGTCCCCTGGGAGTGCCTTCCACGCGCAAACAACCAACCCAGAGCCCACACCCCCCAGACACCTCTCTAACTGAGCTCACACAGGGCTCTTACACACCCAGCCAACAGCCCCTGCCCTAATCACCTGGGACCAGGCACAGACAACTCGGGGCAGCCCCTGTGTCCCAGAGGCCCCTGAAATTACCCAGACCAGCCCATCCAAACCTGCTTATGAACCCTGCCTCACTCACTCCTTCCTGTGAAAACCACAATAAAGGCTTCTCTTCTGCCCGTGCCTTCCCGTCACTCCTTCTGCCTCCTGCCCGAGGCTGCTGCCCTCCCCGTCACCTTGGGAACCGTGAGTTTAACAAACCACCTTTTCCGTGGCAGTCAGCTCCTGATCCGTTGGCCTCATCATACTTAAATCACAATAAAACTGACATTTGCAATCAGAAAGGCAGTAACCTACAAGGGAAGGCTTGCTTTTTTCCTACAGACTTTATTCTAAACGTGACCTTGAGCTGAGAGCCCCATGTGACGTCTGAGTCTGATCAAAAGGCCACGAATGCTCCTTTTCAGCCCCTCCCAGACCAACCGCAAGCTGGGAAGCTCAACTCGCCCACGACAAGGAGCTGGAGAAACCGATAATACCGAGCAGGATGTCTTCAGGGTGGATCTCCACCGAGGCAGGGGACATCGGCAAGTTGATGGCATTCTTCCCTTCTTCCTGCAAGTCACTCACTGTCAGGCAGAAAGAGAAAGGAAAAAGCCAGTTAGTATAAATGGAATATTGTGGCCTCACACGTTGGCAGTGGAAACAGAGAGAAATCAACTCCTGTTTTTTAAGCATTTAACAAACATTCCTAAATGGCTGGTTGCCCAGAAAGAGTCCAAGGAAAAATGCCCCGAACCCAGAATACATTCTGCAATTCTTCACCCACACCGGAGAGTTCCCGATTCTCACCAAGCCCGGCCAGGCTGTCTTCACCACCCTTTGCAACACATGACTATGTCATGGAAGCTTCTGGGTGCTTCCAGATCCACCCAGCGCTGCTGAGATGGACGAAGCTTGGATCACAGCGACAGGGCCTGAAAAGGGCGGGCTCCCCTCCCACTCCTGGACAGCAATGTCCTCGGCCGTGGACTCTGGGTGTGAAGACCCTCCCGGCACGCGGCAGGCGAGGCAGTGCCGTCGTCCGTGGCCACGTTCACGGGACAGAATCCGGCGGGTCTGATGCTAGGTAATGCCCAGGGTCGGGAGCAGTGAAACACACAGCAGAATCTAACAAACCGGATCCGGAGACTTGGAGCTGGGAGCACAGGACCGTGTCTAGAGGGCAGACAGGGTGCCGGGGGCTGGGGAGGAGGGCGCCCTGAACAGTCGCAGGGACCGCAGGGCTGGCTACGCGATGAGAGGGGCGGCCTGGATGCCAAGGTGCAGAAAGGATCCCTTGCCCCCCGCGCTAGACACCTTCCAGGAAAGCATCTCGACTTACACTGGCCAGGGGGCCACCCCGGGACACCAGGGGCTAACGGCGCATTTCTTCCACCGGCCATAACTGTATGGGACTCCAGGCTCCAGCCCCCATCCAGTGGGTGCAGGGGGCGCTGGGCACCTTTCCAGCCCTGGCTGAGAACCGCTGGGTGACAGTCCCCGACCACACGCCCCCAAACCAGCCTCTTCCTCGGTGAGCTCCAGTGACAAGTGCCCAGCCTTCCTTCTCCTCCTTTTTTCTTTTTTTTTTTTTTAAATCGTAATTGAATTACAACGTTGTGTTAGTTTCAAGGCCTTCTCTGTAATGAAACGTCCTCAGAGGTGGAAACCTACTTCCTCTTTCAATACTGCAGTCACCTCGAACCTCGAATATCTCCAATTCCGGGACCTGAGGGGACAGGGGACAGAGTAGCAAGGGGACAGGACGTGATGGCCTTGGGACAGGCAGGCCAGGGTGACCCAACCCCAGGCACGCCTGGCAACCTCTCTGCCTGTTTTCTCAAAACATCAGGTCCCCTGGAAGGACTTAATGAAACGATGAACATCAGGTTCTGAGGCCGGAGCTGGGCACACAGTGGGCTCCCTGGACGCAGCCATAGACCCAGCTTTGGGGACAAGCCACCCTCTGTCCCTCACAAGGAACACGGCAGTGGGGCCCAGGACGTTGGGTTCTAACATCAGGAAGGCCCTGATACAAGACTGTGAAAAAATGGGCTCTCTTGCACACCCACACCCTTACAGCAGCAATGACTTACACGATTCACAGCCAAAAGGTGGAAACGGCCCAAGTGTCCACTGATGGATGAACGGATAAATATGGTCCATACACACAATGGAATGTTATTCACCCGTAAAAAGGAAGGGAATTCTGACACACACTACCGCATGGACGAATCCCGAGGACAGTATACTAGGTGAAATAACCCAGACACAAAACGGCAAACCCTGTATGACTCCACTTACAGGAGGTCCCTACAGTCAAATTCACAGCGACAGAAAGTAGAATGGGGGGTGCCAGGGGCTGAAAATAGGGGGAAATTATGGGGAGTCGGCGTTTAATGGGGACAGAGCTTCAGTTTGAGAAGATGAAGAAGTTCTGGAGATGGAGGGTGGTGATGGCTACACAACAACGTGAATGAACTTAATGCCACTGAACACTACACTTAAAAAGGGTTAAAACGGTACATTTTATGTTATGTATATTTTACCGCAATTTAAAAGAAGAGGGAAGAAAAAATGGACCCCTCCCAACAATACTCCAGTCTGGAGGCCAGCCCTGCACCTGGAGACAGGCACAGTCTCCCTGCCGCCCCAGATCCCAGGAGCTGACCCCACGCACAGCCATCTTTTGATCCCCCAATCCTTAGCTTAACTCTGTGTAAGAAGCAGACGCGTGTTAACACCTTCACGAGCAAAGGACTTGGAGACGCACCCCGCCCGGCCCCGCTCCCCATTCCAAAGATCCCCTCCGGTCACTCAGTCCCGCTGAGAAAACAGACCAAATCTCAGCAATTATTTTTACTATATAACAAGTTACAAAGGGTCTTCTAACCAGCAAAGAGCTTTCCAAGGCAGAAAAGGGAAGGAGGAAAAGGGGATTTTTCACAAAAGTTCTCGCATATTCTAGAGGCACGTACGTGAACTGTGTGAGGGGGCGTGCACAGCAGCCGTGGGCTCCTCTCTCTGGTTTCCTGTGCCAGCGTCACAGAAGGAGGACAGAAAGGCCAGGGAGGTCCCTTCCGGTCAAGGCCGTCTGCCATGGTTATGTTCACGGCCGAGGAAGAACAAAAGGCCCCGGTTTCATATGAGTGGAGGGTCGCACAGGTGGGCTTCAGGGCACAGGTGAGCCACGCAGGTGCGTCCTTACTGTGAGCCCGTAGCTCCTCCCAGGAGCCCCAGAGCTACCACGCGGGTCATCCGCTGGCCTGGACATGGGCCGTGGGCCAGAACAACTGGTGGCAGATGGGGGTGTGGGGTGCAGAGATGAAGAGATGCTTCCAGGAGCCCTGCTGCCTGGTCTCAAAAACAGGGAGCGGGGAGGAGAACAGGAACGACATTTTCAAAGCAGAGAAACTGGGTCACATAAAAACAGAGGAATTTCCACACCGCCCTTTGCAACATCAAAGATAACACTAAACAGGGCCTAGGATCTCTCGGCTTTAATAGATGAGAGATGCTCTCACAGACCCACCCAGACGGCACATTCCACAGGCCTGTTAAGCATAAAGCCCGGAGGAAAACAAGGAGGGTCTGTGGCCACGAGCCCAGGGCTCGGATCTCTCTGTGCCACGTGCTGGCATGTGGCCTCCAGCAAGTCCCTTCACCTTGCTCAGCCTCAGTTTCACCAACTAGAACGCGGGGGTGGCAGCAGTACCTACCTCACAGGGGCTTCTGAGGAATCAGTGAAGTTCATCCCAGGGAAAACCAGGGAAGGCTTCCTAGAGGAAGCAGGAATCCCGGAAAAAGGGACTTTGGGACTCCATGCAAAGCCTGTGGGTGACTGATCAGAGCTGGGATTCCGGAAGCCCTCTGTGGCGGCCACGTCCATGCTGAACCGCAGCGGGGTTCAGTGAGGCCCCTTTGGAGCTCCGCTATTGTTCACGGCCTGGGTTCCCTGAGGGACACGGCCCCTTCACTGAGGAGCCTTCAGTTGAAATCTGATTTTGGTCTTCTGAGGGTCAGTCCAGGGTCTGGAAGGAGGGGCTCCCCTTGGACCACAGCTTCTCCCCGAGGACCCCACTCTGCCAAGTCAGTGGCTTTTCCCTAATCCCAGGAATGTCTAGGTTTTGAAAGTACTCGTCCATTTGCCAGAAAGTCAGACACTTCAATGACTGGAAATGCCGACTATCTGTGTCACAGAGAAAGATCCAGGGGCACCTGGTGTGCACCGTGGGTGTGGGCGTTCCAAGGACCTGGGGCTCGATGTGCCGGGGCCGAGGATTCATCGTGGTCCTAAGTGTCTGCCCTTGTCCACCCTAAACCCTACAGCCAACAAGTGTTCCCAAGGCACCCAGGTTCACCTTCCCGCGGTGACACTCTGGGCCGTCCGTGGGCCACACGGGGACATGCGGGTGGGTAAGTGCCGGGAGGGAGAGAGGCTGGAGGAGACCCAGGGAGAGCGTGTGACAGCTCCAGTGCCCCTCTGAGGACAGCCACGCCTCGCTCAGCCCCGGGGCGCAGAGTGGGCTGTGCAGACGCGGTCGCCACATCACAGGAGCTTTTCCAAAAATGCTGGAAATTCTGGGTTTTGTGTAGAATCCCCCAATTTATAAATGTGAGCAATAATTCCAATTCTGCGGGCCAGCCAGGGGCCACCGGTTCACAACCCCCGGTCGCAGTAAAAGTCTAACCCCCGTCCTTGCCTGTCAGTGGGAGAGGGCCACTAGCATTTCCTGAGCACCTACTACGTGCCCAGCACCTTCTCTGTCTTCTGTTCATCTAATCTCCTAACAAGTCTGTGAGGGAGTGGCTGGTCCCGGCTTGGTCAATGCTGGGCCAGCGTCTATGAGATGTGAAGGCATCTGATATACACCAACCATGAGTCCTAGAGTCAGGACTGAACCCACTTCAACCTGGTCTTCACTCGCTATGCTCAGCTGAGTCCTACCCACCTTCAAGCCTCAGCTTGCTGGCCGCCTCTTCCAGGAAGCCATCCTGGGTACTCCCCTCCCATCCCAGGCTCCCCTCTGCCCAGCTCACATCATGCAGCCAGCCCTGTAACTACCTCTTTCCTGGACTGTCTGCCCACACCAGTGCTAACTCAGCTCCTGCACATAGTAGGTCTTTATATCTGAGGGGCAGCACAATGAAGGGCTTAGAAACTGGGAGCCAGTCTGCTGGTTTCAGATCCCAGCTCAGCCACTGACAAGCTGGGTGATCCTGGGCAAGCTACGTATTTGCTCTGTGCCTCAGCTTCCATCTGTGAAATGGGGCCTGATGCAGTCCAAACACACAGAACAATGTCTGGCGTGCGGTACTCGCTCAGTAAGCGTCAGCTTCCAGCTTCTGCCGAACAGAAGGAGACGCGTGTGTTTCCAAAGCCCGTTCTCTTTCCATCACTCCACCCAGAGACCGGGCAAGGTTTAAAAAACACACCACCTCTCCTGATTGGAACGACAAATGCATAAAAAGGAGGAAAGAGAATCAAAATCTAAAACCTCAAACGTCTCACGAACAGCCTGCCACTTATACCCCAGGCCGAGCGCAAAGGTTCCATCCTTGATTTTTTTTTTTGAAATCTTTTTCTCTGTATGGGTTTCGCTTATTTATTTATATTTAATTTATTTATGCCCAGGCTCTTTCCCCCTCAAAAAAAAGCTTTCAGACAGTTTTTTTTTTCTTTTTACATCATTAGGAAAACACAACTCTGAAAGCAGCCTGCTTTAAAAGAGCAAGGCTACCCGCAAGGGAAAGCACAGATCGGAAAACACAAAGTCTTCTCTCTCCACGACGGGTGCCAGGGCAGGAGGGGGCAAAGATGGGGTGCGGAAAGCTCCCTGGGGCTCACCTGCGGGGGGGTTCGGCGAGGATTAAAAAGACCCCATGGTGGGTGAGCCACGGCCCTTGGAGACTGAAGCAGTGACAACACCAGAGAAAACCCCAACAAAAACAGCAGCGCTGTCCCCACCCGGCTCCACAGCTGAAAGAAGAACTTGGCAATGGCAGGAAAGCTGCCTCAATTGTGGACGCTTAACCAGCCCTTTTCAAGACGTACCCACTTCCAGCTACAACTGATCCTACTCAAAGAAACGGAGTGGTCCTCAGAGTTGCCAGGAAAAATAAAGGAGGATAAAGGACGGAGTGTCCCCACGTGAGTTCACGGCGCCCAGACCGCGGCCCCCTACCACCACCCCGCCCCAGGCTGGGGAGGGGGAGTTGGGATCAGCTCCATGTGTGCGAGAAGGACCTGACAAAATAAAATCCCTGCTAAATGAGGCTTTCCAGGCTTCCCCGGGGAAGGGAGAGCTTTCTAGGAATCTCCACCACCCATCTGCACTCAGAGGGATCGCATCTTTGCAGAAGTTACAATTTATCAGGATAACTAAATTCATCAGCCATGAAGGTCTTCTTAACAGAGCAGTTCTTCTAAAAATAAACCAAACTGTACTTCATGTAAAGATCTCACAGCTCAGTGGAGTGAAAACAGGGCCCAAATAAGATCTCAACGATGATATCCACAGACCGGACAGCCATGGGGTGATGCTGTAGGACAACGCTTCCTGACATCCAAAGACAAGGTGATCAAACGACCTACCAATCACAATTCAAACGCATCATCCTTGTAAAGGCCTTGAGATGGGAGGCCCGGCCCTTCCCAGGAAGTCAGGACTCCAGGCTCCGTCTCCCAGATTCCTGGGATTGCAGTGGATGGATGACCGCATCCTGCCCAGGGTAAAAGGCAGGGAGGGCTATAACCACCTTGGAGACAGCAGCTGCCCTTCCTGACTGGGATGTGGGGACAGAGTGAAATTACTTTCAGTGATCCATGTAGCAAAACATACATGAAGGGGCCTCTTAACCTTTAAAGTGGCAGATCTGGTATGTTTTTACTGAGGAAGAGATTCTGGCCTTGCCATGGGGATGCCAGCCCATAGTAATGAGCTCGGTATATTTATGTACATTTAACTCACTGTAATTTCTCGGCGGAAGATGAGATTCTGAACTGCTCTGACAAGACCATGGGAACAAGAAAGCACCGTGACTGTGAGGGCCACTCAGCCTGAATATCTGATTTATGGTGTTTGCTCTGCGGGGCCACGAGATTCCACGCCATTTCTCGAGATGAAATAAGTTGAGAGGCTAAAATAAATATGTGAGCATTTCAATAAGGCAAAATGCAAAGGAGGGCGACAGGCGTTACTGACCCCACACGATGAGCTGACAGCTAAAGATCTGTCCTGTTCAGGCAGCGGCAAGCCTCGGGCTCCACAGGGTGCCAATCTAATGAACACTGGTTAAAGGCCGACAGAGCCGGCACTGGCGCTGGGGGGGTCTGGCACAGGGTGCAGACATACGGAAGGAGGTGTCCTGGCCACTTCCACCCAACAGCCTGGCCTGGCCCCTGGCACAGAGAAGTCTCTTGAGGAACAAACGTACAATTAATTAAGTGCAATACATGTGATGGTGTTGACTTTTTTATTTTTGGCTGTGCCACACAGTATACAGCATCTCAGTTCCCCTACCAGGGATCGAACCCATGTCCCCTATGGTGGAAGTGCAGAGTCTTAACCACTGGACCACCAGAGAAGTCCCGGTGTGGACTTTTAAAAAGCAGGTTTCAAATAATACAGCAGGATATTTATGTAAAATACAGAATCAGAAAACTCAAAACTGGGAATTCCGTGACAGTCCAGTGATTACAACTCTGAGCTTCCACTGCAGGGGACGCAGGTTCGATCCCTGGTCGGGGAACTAAGATCCTGTAATGCCTTGCGGCACAGCCGAAAAGCAAATAAATAAATACGTTTTTAAAAAAAGAAAACTTAGAACTATGTATTTTTATGTGTACACAACTAAATTCAAAGGAAAAGGAATGAAAGGATGTGCCCCAACATGACAAGAGTAGCATCACCTCTGGGGGGATGAGTGACGGAAAGAAAGGAGATTGCGAAGGCTTTGTCATGACTGTGTTCATATGTTACTTGTGAAAATTAAAATAAAGTTAAAAGAATAGACAACAAATAGACGCTCTACAGCAGGGACCCAAGGGAGGTGACAGCCAGTTCTACAGGGAAGGAGACCAGAGCGGGCAGCAGGTGAGGCTGCCTGTGGAGCTGAGCCTGTCCTGAGGCACTCAGCCCCTGGGGTAGGTTTCTAAAGGCAGAGACGCAGGATTCAGAGCCCAGGCCATGAGCCATCCAGGCCTGATGGTCCCTATCTGCCTTAGGTGAAGCCTTGGCCTGGAAACCTCAGACCCTGGGCTTCCTTGCGGGAGGGTCTGCAGGGAGAGAGATGGTGTGCCTGCTGCAGAGATCCCAGAGGAAGTCAGAGGGCCACACGGGCCACGCTCGAAGCAGTGAGTTTGCGGCGTGGAGTCACTGATCTCCCCCAGGCAACTCCATCCTCACCTCCAAGTTCAGGAAAACCGCTGCTTCTAATGCAAGGGGCATCCACACAGCTCAGAGCCTAGGAATCGCCTCTCCTCAGGACCATTTTAGCCCATCCGTGCTTTCACTGAGCAGGTCAATCCATAGCGTCTGTCTCAGGTGACGCTGAGGCAGTGCAGTGCCGCCTGGGTGTGCCTGGGGAAGTTGTGTGAGGGGAGCTGAGGGCCCCGCGTCCTCGGGGAACCCAGCACGGGAGTCCTGTAGGGCAGGAAAGGACCAGCTCTGGGACAGCACCCATGAGCGACCCCATCACCATGGGGACCTCCCTGTCATCTCCCCTCCCATCACCAGCGGGAACCAGCCTGGGAGCCTTGGCTAACCATTCATCCTCCTAAACACTCAGCCCGGACTCCAAACGTCAAAGTACTTAGGCTCCCGGGGGCTAACGGGCGGATTCTTACCCAGCAGGTCT
This sequence comes from Delphinapterus leucas, assembly GCF_059928025.1. Classification (NCBI taxonomy): domain Eukaryota; kingdom Metazoa; phylum Chordata; class Mammalia; order Artiodactyla; family Monodontidae; genus Delphinapterus; species Delphinapterus leucas. Next base: position 97,382,705 of record NC_143139.1, on the reverse strand, counting down.
GGGGAGGGTCCAAGACTCAGCATCGTTAACCAGCCCCCAGGTGATGTTGATGCTGCCCCACAGACCACACCTGAGTAGCAACAACTTAGAAGACATTCCCACGCCCCTCTGCTCCTGAAACCCAAGCTGGTAAGCGACTCTGTGCTCCTTTTAGAGATCGACACAGGGGCCACGTTTCAACAACTCCCAACCTGGCCAGCACCCGCCATGGCTCCGGTATTCAAGAAAGAAGGACTGGGCACCCACCTCACACGCTATCATGCTAAGCTCCCACGACAGCTGAGGTCTTCCCTAAAAGACTGAGTCACACCCAAGCCGGCCCAGCTGGCCAGGGATGGCTCCAACCCCCGTGAGGCCTGCGGTCCCCCAAAACTACGTAGTCTCTCAGCTTTTGGGGGGTCAAAGGAAAGTACAGACCGCTTCCTGCCTGTGGGGAGAATCCAGAATTCCATTCTTTCTCCATGAATCCCTGTTATCACTCTTTTCTTTTCTTTTTTTTTTTTTTTTTTGCGGTACGCGGGCCTCTCCCTGCTGTGGCCTCTCCCGTTGCGGAGCACAGGCTCCGGACGCGCAGGCTCAGCGGCCATAGGCTCACGGGCCCAGCCGCTCCGCGGCATGTGGGATCTTCCCGGACCGGGGCACGAACCCGTGTCCCCTGCATCGGCAGGCGGACTCTCAACCACTGCGCCACCAGGGAAGCCCCCTGTTATCACTCTTGAGCCAAATGCAGAGCTGCCCTCTCGGCGGTAAAACTAAATGCGTTCACCGGCCACCCTGGCTTCTCCCAAGACCCTCTAGTTTAAAGGGCTGGTTCCCATGTCCCAGCAGAATGGGTTCAGCAGCGGAAATGGCTCTGGGATGCAGGGGAGGCTTGGGCTTTTCCCAGCAGCACTGCCAGCCTCAGGGGACACAGTGACAACCTAAAGGGAAAGAGAAGCTGGGAGAGGGAACCACACATCACAGCCCCGACCACCCAAAACGACTCATGCAAAATGATAACTCGATTCTAGGACCAACACGTACGCAAGTGCAAAGAGGAAAAAGGTAAGGACCAAGACGCTAGACCTAGAACCAGCCTCTGCAGATTTTGCATCTCGTGTCCTGTCCTTAGGGCAACCAGGGGATCTCTCACCAGGACAGCCGGTCGGCCTCCCGCAGGCTCTGCCGTGGCCTCTTCCCACCCCGAGCCAGCCTCTCCCCTTCTGCAGGAGACCAACTGGACTCTGCTGTCCCTCCTCCCCAGCATCCATGTGCCCTTCCTCTGGTCAAACAGGACTCAGCATCCCAGACCTCAGCCAGTGGGCACACTGCACTCTCCAGCATACAGCCAGGGATGGGCTTGGCCCAATTAGAGCCAACAGAACAAGGAGAGTTTCCTAGGAATGCAGAATGACAGGCACTCTTTCCCTCTGGCCTTGACCCAGAAAGGATGCAGGTGGAAGCTGCCCCATCGTCTTACCAGCACACAAAACCTGGAAATGCAGGCACTGGGTCCACAGAGCTAAGAGGACAGAGTTTAGCCGAGCCAGCTGTCTGCTGGATCAAGCCTTACCTGAGGCTGGCAGCCTCTGGACCTTTCTGTCAAATGAACCAACGAATGCCATTTTGTCCTTAATCCACTTTGAGTTGGGTTTTCTGTCATTTGCAGACTGAGTGGCTGGCTGTCACTCCCTGGGATAGAGCACCCCAGAGCTCCTACCGGCTCCAGGGTATAACCCAAACCCCTCAAAGTGGTACCTGAAGACTCTTGATGAACAAACCCCACCTCTCATCGACCCAGATGCAGCTCCCACGCTTCTGCATCACCTTTCAATGAGGCCATTCCTTTGCCCCCACTATCCCCACCACCTGAAATGCCCTTTTCATTATATCTAGCCAATTCCACCCGTTCCCCAAGATTCTTCATTAAAGCGTTCTCTGTAACCCCACCCCCTGGGCAGCATTAGGGCCCTTCTTCTAGGTTCCCACAGTTCCCTGTGCACGTGACAGCTACAAACCCTTATCCCCCGACAGGAAGTGGTGGGGTGTGCCCTCTGCCCCGCCCCCGCCGAGTGGCCAAACGCTGACCAAAACCCAGCACATGACAAGCATGCGACAAACATTCATAGAATGAATAAATGACTGTAAATGCGTTTATGTAGGCAAAATGGAGCCGAAGAGAGAATTTAGGTAAGAGACACAAAGTCAGAAACACTAGGAACAGGCCGTTCTTGCAAAACATGCCACTTCCAGCCACTCGGGTGGACAAGAGCATTTCCATTAAGGCTTCCATTAGCCTGGCAGTCGTGGGTCACCAAGAGCCCAATTACTGCAATGGGGCCGTGCGGAGGGCGAGGCCTCGAGAGCAAGGACTCTGCTCTGCAATTAGGGACTTACTGGGACAGGCTGCCTCTGGGGCAACATTCCCAAACCTCGCCCACTGGAGCGAGTTCCTGCCGGCCAAGGGCAGGGTGGAGGGATGGCACCAGGAAGGAAGCGATCGCCCCCGGTTCCTGGACACTGGGTCTTCCTAATACCAAAGGCTGCTTAGGTCTAAGTATGGAAAGGCTGGGGCTCAGAAGCCAACATCAAACGGATGATTCCCTCTGGCCAGAAGCAGTCCTTTTCCTCCCCTTTGCCCTGCGTGATCAGAAAAATGTGAGAACCACAGAAAAACGAATTGTCTGTGGGAAGGAGAACAGGAAGAAAGACTTCTAGGTGATCCTTCAATGTCAGGTTTACCAAATAAACCACCCGGTGAGCAGAAACCAGGACACCGGAGGGGCTCCAGGCTTCTTGCTCTAAAAAGAATGACTGATCCTTTAGGGACAAGCGATGATTTGGTCGGTTTTTCAGGGGGAAAGCAAGTGGGTCAACTTATTCAAGTCACCTCTCAGAATGCATCAGGTAGAAAGAATCCCTCGGGGGCCTGAGACTGGGGATCGATCTGCGGATGGCCAGGTGTCTGCTCCTGGTCTCACCCTCCTCCGATCCATCCACCACAGTGTCTCCAGACTTCGTCCCCAGAACGCAGGCCGTGGGGTCACTCCTCTGCCCATGGGCTGTCCTGACACTCCACCACTCCCAAAACAAAACCCACACCCTTCCCCTCACATCTCACCCCCTCCTCCAGTGCAGAGCTCAGGGCCAGGCTCGGTCACCCCTCCGGGCCTTTGCCAGCCTGCGCCCCCTCCAAGAGCTCCATGTCCAGAGCCTGAGCCTGGAGGCAAAGCCCGCTGCAAATGTCCCCTCTTCCGTGGCCCTGTCCCTCCTCCAAACCCCTGGCCCAGGGTCGCGGACGGTGCAGACAGAAGAGCGGAGAGAACGGAGGCTTTGGAGGGCTATTTCGAAACATCCTGTGACCTTGGGCTTTAAGTCCTTCGTCTTTCACCATCTCTCCTCTGCAGAGGGGTTAGAACCAGACCTGTCGTCATGACAACTAATTTAACAAGATGGCGCCTCAGGCAGCAGTCACGTGGTAAATGCTGGGTCTCTCCCTTCTTGTTCCACCACCCGCACCAGTGCTGGGTAACCGGAAGCGCTTGGTGTCCCAGGGTCACCCACTCGACAAGTTTGCAGGCGCACCAGGCACATGCCACAGCTGCAAGGTCGGACAGCCCCTGAGCGCCCACGTTTGCCAATCGAGCAGATGTGCCATGTCTCACTGCTACATTATAGCCTCCCAGAAAGGGACTTCCCTGGCGGTCCAGTGGTAAAGAATCCGCCTTCCAATGCAGGGGACGCGGGTTTGATCCCTGGTCAGGGAACTAAGATCCCACATGCCGCGGGGCATCTAAGCCCGTGCGCCACAACTACTGAGCTTGCGTGCCTCAACTAGAGGGCCTGCGTACCACAAACTACAGAGCCCACACGCTCTGCAACCCACGCGCCACAACTAGAGAAAACCTGCATGCCACACTAGAGAGAAGCCCGTGCGCCGCAACAAAAGATCCTGCATGCCGCAACGAAAGATCCCGCATGCCTCAACGAAGATCCTGCGTGCCACAACTAAGACCCAACGCAGCTAAGAATTAAATAAATAAATAAATAATACAATAAATCTTTTAAAAAGAAATAAATAAACTCCCAGAAGGCAGAGCTCAAGTCCTATCACCCCTGTGCCCCCAGAGGTGGGCCCTGCACACAGAGGAGACCCTAGAAAAATGTGCTCACCTGAACAGAACAGAATCGAACCAGATCCCGAAAGCCTGAGTTATCTGCCAGCATCAAGGGGGAAACAGCCTCGCTAATTAACTGTTGGGGATGACAAGGGGCCACGTATCCCCAGGTCACCAATTCTCGAAGAATCCAGACGTTGAAACACACCCTCCCAACTGCAAACCAGTCATATCTAACCTCGAAGACCCTGAATGTACAGCTCAGACATCACCACAAACATCTCGCCAGTCGCTGAGCATTTAAAACAGACACTGTAACGAGGCCAGCAACACAGCCTGACCCGAGCCCCCCACGCCCATCCTGAAAAGTGTGAAGTGCCCCCCAGAGTCGGCCAGCAGAGAGCCAGGCCAGCTGCCATCAATGGGACCAGTGACCGGTGTCCAGGCAGGAAGCTCAGAGTCTGCAGGAGGCTCAGAAGCATTGCTTAACTGACTCGGAGTGAAATTAAAATGCAGCCGCACCAGAGGCAGAGGGGGCCGATCAGGCCGGGTCAGGAGAACATGCTTGTCCGGGGATATGCAAGGGCACCAGCCGCGCCGGGGACCCCGAGGGCCACCATCGTGCAGCGGGCTCTCCTGGAGCCCCCGGGCACGTGTGCATTACCCCACCCCTCTGACGAACAGCTGGACCACACTCGTGAGGCCAGTGTCCCCCGAACCCTCGGGTTTTCTCAGCCCCCTTAGCTCAGGTTCCTGGGACTCACGGCATCCTGGCCCCGTTGGTCCTAACCTGACGGTAGATTCTTTGATGTGAGCGCTCTGTCCCCTGGGTTTGGGAACGGCCTATCTGCCACATGTCTACCAATCAATCGTGCTGGTTCTAAGTGAGTAGATGAAAGCAATTTCAGTCACTGGTCATGAAAATCTATCATTAGTTAATGATAATGGAAAAAGGGTCTAGAAAAGGGGCATCTGCCTGCCAATGCATGGGACGCGGGTTTGAGCCCTGGTCCGGGAAGATCCCACATGCCGCGGAGCAACTAAGCCCGTGCACCACAACTACTGAGCCTGTGCTCTAGAGCCTGCGAGCCACAAATACTGAGCCCACGTGCTACAACTACTGAAGCCCGCGTGCCTAGAGCCTGTGCTCCACAAGAGAAGCCACCGCAGTGAGAAGCCCGTGCACTGCAACGAAGAGTAGCCCCAGCTCGCAGCAGCTAGAGAAAGACCGCGCAGCTACGAAGACCCAACACAGCCAAAGATAAATAAATAAAATTTTTTTAAAAAAGAGTCTAGAAGAGGCAGAAGGTGGGAGCAGAGGGGTGCTCTGCTCCCCTCTGCTCAGAATTATCAAAAAAAAGCCACATCTCTTTTATATATAGTAGCGTGTATCTGTTAATCCCAAACTCCTAATTTATCCTCCCCCCCCACCGCCTCTTTGGTAACCATAAATTTGTTTTCTATGTCTGTGAATCTGTTTCTGTTTTGTAAATAAGTTCATCTGTATTATTTTTTTAGATTCCACATATAAGTGATATCATATGTTATTTGTCTTTCTCTGTCTGACTCACTTCACTTAGTATGATAATCTCTAGGTCCCTCCATGTTGCTGCAAATGGCCTGAAACCAACACAGTATTGTAAATCAACTGTATTTCAATTATAAAAAAAAGTCACAGTGATGTCTTGTGTTTGTCGGTCACGGTTCCGGCCCCTTGGAGCCGAGCTGTGTGATGTGTCCCACCCACGGGGAGATGCAAAGAAACCTGAACAGGACCCGCCCGATCAGGTTAACACCCTCAGAGAGAAATGTGCTTCATAAGAGAAAACAGAAACCGCAGTGGGAAAAATAAGTCCGCTGAAGCAAACTGGGCTGCTTCCTGTGCGGTGAAACTCGTATTAATTAGCCTGATCGTTACTGTCCCATCGTATCCAGGCAAGCCCAAAGTGTGCTCTGCTGAGAAAATAAGAAGATTAAATCGTTAAGTCATTTTAAGAAAAAGAACCGATTCTCTGTGCACCTGCGCCGAAACAAACGCTCCACCGGGAGAGAACTTGGGACCCGCAGGCAGGAAACGCCAGGAGCACGGCGCCCTCTAGCGGCCCATCTGCCCCTGAAGATGCGAGCCAGGCACGGCCTGCGAAGGTTTCATCTCAACAAGAGAATCTGCTGCAGGGCAGAGGGCTGCCTTCCAAAGGCAGGCGGCTTTGGGGGCGCTTGAAGCCACGTGCCCCTGGGGCTGGTAGCTCCACCCGGAACGGATGCGACACTCAAGGGAACAAAGTACAAGGGCCTTCGGCACCCACTGGGGTTCCCGGGGATGGGCCTTTGGAGGGAGGGCCCCAAAGGAGCAAGTGGGAGCCACAGGCACGTGGAGACTCCCTCCCTGCCAGCCAGGACGAAGCCAGGTTCCCCAGCCCCCCCGACCCCCGGCCCCCACTGCTCCCTGTTCCATTCCTTCCTTCCCAGCCTTACCACATTTGAGGCCCGCTTGCGTCTGTGCTACCGGATTCGTGTCCATAGCTCCGTAAGGGCAGGCAAAAGGCCTGCCTGTCTCCCCAGCTCCCTGCACAGGGCGCAGCCCACAGGAAGCAGTCAGTGACACTTTGCGAGTTAATGGTGAATAAATGAATTCATGAATGAATGAATGCATGTTGCAGAACTCAAACATTCCTTTCTGGTGTTTCTTTTTGGAACTCCTAAGAGCTCTTTTCTACTTCTTTGGGGGCCTCTGTGGTAGGCTGAATAATGTCCCCTGTCTCCCAAAGATGTCCACGTCCCAATTCCTGGAAACTGTGACCTTACAAACAAAAGGGACTTTGCTGATGTGATCGAGTGAAGGGTCTTGCGATGGGAGACGATCCTGGATTATCCGGGTGGACCTAGTGTCATCACAAAGGTCCTTAGAAAAGGGATGCGGGTGGGTCAGAGTGAGAAAAAGGCAACGTGACAACACAAGCAGGGAGAGATTGGAAGATGCAGGGCTGCTGGCTTTGAAGATGGAGGAGCCTCTAGAAGCTGCAAAAGACAAGGAAAAGGATCCTCCTCTGGAGCCTCCCGAGGGAGCGTAGCCCAGCCGACACCTAGATTTTAGGACTTAGGACCTCCAGGGCTAAAAGATAGTAAGTTTGTGCTGTTTAAAGCTACTAAATCTGTGGTAATTTCTTACATCAGCACATTAGCAAACCAATACATTCTTTGGCTGCACCTGCTTTACTGAGCACCTCCTCCGCACAAGGCACCAGGCTAAGCTCCGAGGGCACAACCGTTACTGGAACAGGCACGTCCTTGGTCCCACGAGCAGCAGAAGCAGAAGCACAAAGAACGCATCCGATCAACACCGAGGACGAAAACACAACTGCCCCCACGTGTCACTCGCGTGACAGTGAAGCCGGGGAGGTTGGCTGCTTGATGGCGAATCCACTAAAATGTACTAAGTTAGGTGCAAAAAGAGCAGGACAGCCTCACGATCGGCAAGATCTGAAGTCGCTTCTCCACCAGTGGCTTCTCAGCCCAGCCACCTCAGGCGAAGGCTGAGTGGGAGGGGAGGGGGTCAGACCCCCACCACGCTCCTCCTCGGCCTGGAGTAGCCAGGGATGTGCTAATGGCTTGACCTCTTCAGCCACACTGTGTTTCACAACCCCTCCCAGCCCTGGACCTCTGTGTGTCCTCTGTCCCGGGAACACCTGGCTTCTCCATCCTGCCAACGTCCTTCCAGGAATCAACCCACCAGGTCCTCAGGTAGCAGACTGGTCATTTTCAAATGCTTGCAGGGTCCACAGGCTCTTGCGCCTGGTCATCATTCAAGTCACTAAAAACAGTAAATACCAGCCCAGACATCAGAGTCATCGCCAGGGCTCTGGACCCCGGCAGGCCCATCTACAGTACACCTGGCGCGGTGAGCACATTAGCAAACCAATGGGGAAAAGGACGCTCATCGCAGGAAATCAATTCCCTTTTGCTGCGTCCAGATACCTCCCTCCCTTCTCCCACGTGTGCCCCGACACGAGAACGCTGGCCAGGGAAAGAGGCGGGGCTCACTCGGTAGTGAGGATCCAGGTCTAACTACCCATCTGGGTGTGTGACCTTGAGCAAGTTCGCTCCTCCCAGGGCTGGTTTTGCCATCAGTAAAAATGGGGACACCACCTTAAGGGGGGGCTTCTCTGGAGGGAGGGCAGAGACCTCCTGCCAACCATGTTTGACAGCATCGCCTCTGAAGGATGCAAGCAGGACGTGCAGGGCGTAGGGCCAGGACCCGGGGCCCGAGCCTGGGACTCCAATCCAGCGCTCCCACCACGCAGCTCTGCACGACGGCCCCCGACTTTCAAGGACCCTGCTGTTTGTACTTATGTCACAACTAACGGCCTAACAAGCCCAGGTATCTTTTCACCGCCCGTCAAACAACTGCTTCCCCAGCTGTAAAGTTTAACTACCTGCCCATATTCTCTCTGACTTTTAAAGTTGTGAGCAGACCACCTTCCTATCAACGCAAAGAAGCAAGGAAGCCCTACAGTTCCCCAAACACCCGGGCAAGTTCGTGGTCCCCAGGTGTCCACCTGATGCCTCCCTTCTCATCCCCCAGGAGGACCCCCGCCAGGCCTCGCGAGCCGACTGCAACCTTCTGTGTGTTGACCCGGCACTCTGGGAGCAGGCAGGTCTGGAAGAGCTCACCATGCATCATAGGGTGAACTGTATCCCCCAGAAAGACATGTCGAAGTCCTAACTCCTGGTGCCGTGAATGTGGCCCTATTTGGAAATAGGGTCTTTGCAGATGTGATCAGGTTGGGATGAGGTCATTAGGGTGGTCACACTGATGACTGGTGTCCTTAAAAGAAGAGGGAGGGAAGACGGCCACATGAAGACAGAGGCCGAGACGGGAGTGGTGCAGCCACAAGCCAAGGAGCACCCGGAGCCACCGGGAGCTGGAAGAGGCGGGCAGCATCCTCCCCGGGAGCCTCCAGAGGAACCACAACCCTGCCGACACCTTGATTTTGGACTTCCGGCCTCCAGACTGTGAGAATACATTTCTGGGACGTCCCTGGCCGTCCAGAGGTTAAGACTCTGCGCTTCCATTGCTGAGGACCCGGGTTCAACCCCTGGTCAGGGAACTAATATCCCACAAGCCACGCTGCACAGCAAAACGAACGAACAAACAAACAGTATGAGAGAATACATCTCTGGGGTGGAAGCCACCCCATCTCTGTGCTTTGTTCCAGCGGCCCCAGGACACTAAGACCCCAGGCTGCTCCAGGACAGTGGCACCCAGCACGGCGTCGCATCACAACCATCACAGACAGTGACAGGCCCGGCACGGCGGCCAGGCCACCCACGAGCCATCCACGAAGGCGCCGGAGATGGAGGGGAGGGAAAGGGCCGTGATGCGTTGACCTGCCGTCCCGTAGGGCCGACAGGTCTGTGAGGGCTCCTGACCCGTGTCATCCCCTGAAACGGGGCAGGCACCTTGGCTGTTCTACCTCACGGGTGGCACACACTGCAGGGATTTAAGGGCATCTGCATGGATCACCGAGCAAACGTGTGTTTCTGACCAGGCCTCTGGCCAGTGTGGGACTCACTGACCCCTCCTGCATGGAGCCAGTCCCACAGGGCGAGGTCCCAGTGTCCAAAACGTATCCCGGGCACCACTGCGTGTGGCCCTGAGCACTCGGAGGGCACTTCTCTGTCTCACCAGCCCCCCAGGGTCTCCAGGCCTGAACGAGGTGAACACAGGGCATTTCTGGGCAGACGGGCTGGCTGGGCTCCGGGCAGGCTCACAGGGTGAGGACTGTGGATCGGTGGCAGTGTCTACAAGGACAGGGGTCCTCCTGACTCAGCTGCGTGGAGGCCGTTCCTCCAGGGAGGCTCAGCACCGTCCCCCCTCTGCCCCTCCTCCCTCCGCAGCGCCCTCTCCAGGCTCTGCCCTCCGGGCCTCAAGGCTCCAACCTTACGGGGTCTGGGCTCCCACCTAGGCTCAACCTCGCATCCCCGGTCAGCACACCTGCCCTGCACACCTGCAGGTTGTTCAGGAGCTAGAGGTGAAGGATAAAGAAAGAGCGCTCATCCAGACAGTGGAATATCCTCCAGCACTAAAAAGAAATGAGCTACCAAGCCACGGAAAGGCACGGAGGGACCCAAATGCATATTACCAAGCGAAGAAGCGAATCTGAGAAGGCTACGTACTGTGTGATTGCAACTCCATGCCACTCTAGAAAAGGGAAATCTATGAGGACAGTAAGATCAGGGGTCGCCAGGGATTGGGGGAGGGAGGGATGAATAGGGAGAACACAGAGGATTTTTACAGCAGTGAATACAATACACCCTGTATGTTACTGTAATGGTGGATACATGACATTATACATTTGTCCAAACCCACAGAATGTACAACACCAAGAATGAACCCTCATGTCAGCTACGGACTCTGGGTGACGCTGATCTGTCAGTGTGGGTTCACTGATGGTACCAAGTGCACCACTCTTCTGGGGGTAGGGAGAATCGGGGAGGCTGTGCATGGGCAGGGCGGGGAGGTATATGGGAAATCTCCACCCTCTGCTCAGTATTGCTGGGAACCTCCTAAAACTGATCTAAGAAGTAAAGTTTATTATTATTTTTAAAAAGAGCAGCAGGGGACCCCTTCCGGGTCACAGGGGGTGCAGGTGTGTGTGTGTTCCGGGCAGATCCTGGGCACCCAGGTACCGAGGGCCCTGGAAAAAGTGCTCAGTGGTCGCCGGGAGTCCTCCCTTCCCTTGACCCCCTACTCCTGGGGTGGGAGCTCAGGTGGGGTCTGGTGGAGGCCCTAAGGACACTATCCATGGGGGCAACCTCCTTCCAGCTCCGTAGTTCTCAGCCAGGGACAGTTTGCCCTCCAGGGACGTGTGGCAGGGTCTGGGGACACTGGAGGCAACCACGTCCGGAGCAGGGGGTGCCACTGGCATCTGGTGTGTAGAGGCCAGGGGTGCTGCTCGACGCCCTGCCGTGTCCGCCACCCCCCGCCCCACGGGGAATCAACCCTGCAAAACGTGCAGGGCGCTGAGGCGGAGAAGCGCTGCTGGACCCGACTCGGGAGCCCAGAGGCTAGACTGCCACGGGCTCCCGACACTGCACAGCCGCGCGGCACCCACAGGGAGTCCGGCACCTTCCTTCACACCTTCACACAGGCCGGAATCCCACGGCACCACGGCCTTACGCTCCCCACTTCCTGGCGTCAGCATGCGGTTTAAACCCCATCCCGGCTGTCCTGGCTCTGCCAAGCGTAAGTGCTAACTAAGTACAGCACGGGCATCCTTCAGCCTCAGGACCAAGGCTGGGCAGGGTCCCTGTCTCCAGAGCCTCCAGCCCCCAGGGAGCCCACAGGGTGGGTGTCCTTGGCACAGAGGGCAGCCTGGACTCCTCTATCCCTCCGCTTTCCGGCCCGGTATGGACACGAGGTGGGGCCCGAGGGCAGGGGCGAGCCCCGCAGCCGTGTCCACCCACCTTTGTTACCTGCTCTGTGCCAGCCACTCGCAGACGCTCATCGCCCACGCACCCTCTCGAGCCGGGCCGGGGCTGCAGCAGGCAGCGGGGAGGCACGGGGACCAGGCGATTAGTGATGCTCCCCAAACCTGCACCCCCTTCCTGCCTAGGGGGCGAGGTGCTAGCAGGGGTCCTCGCTGTTCTGCACCACAGGCCAGGATCAGCCTGCCCTGGTGCTCGATCCCTGGGGTTGCAGCAGCTCAGCTGCTTGCCTGAGGCCCTGGCCTCCCACCTCTGGTTGCCCTGGCAACTGGGCACCCTCCCTCCCAAGGAAGCCACAGGCTCTGGCAGGGTGAGAGCCCTGGACACTGGTGACAGCTGGGGGTAGGCGTGGACAGCCGAACCAGCCAAGTGTGAGCCAACACCCTGAGCGGCCCGGACAGCTGCTGCCCGGAGGCTCCACTGACCCGAGCACGGGGTCACAGAGCTAAGGTCACAGACCTTTTTCTGTCGGCATGGCTCCCCCAGGTCAACAGAGTGGACCACGGAGCTCAAAACAACAGGGCTTGTCCCAACGGGGCCAGGCTTCCTTTGGTCCATCTGCCGGAAGCCTCGCCCCAGCCTTGAACGACCAGCCCCTTCTCATGCTTCCGGGAGCCCCTCCTAAACCCACCCCTAAGTCCCCTGGGTGACTGGCACAGCACCCCACTTCGTTCCTGCCCCAAAGTCATCACTCTGTTATTTTATGTTTTGATAAATTGTCTGTCTCGGAAACCCTCCTACACCGTTGGTGGGAATGTAAGTTGGTGCAGCCGCTATGGAAAACAGTATGGAGGTTCCTCAAAAACCTAAAAATAGAGCTACCATATGATCCAGCAATCCCACTCCTGGGCATATATTCGGACACAACTATAATTCAAAAAGATACATGCGCCCCTATGTTCACAGCAGCACTATCCACAATAGCCAAGACATGGAGACAACCTAAGGGTCCATCGACAGATGAGTGGAAAAAGAAGATGCGGTATATAGAGAGTGGAATACTACACAGCCATAAAAAGGAAAAAAATAATGCCATTCGCAGCAACATGGTTGGACCTAGAGATTATCATACTAAGTGAAATAAGTCAGAAAGAGTAACCTTGGAGTCGAGTCTTAAAGGAGCCTAGCCCGCAGGGCAGAGAGAGTGGGTGCCAGTCTCCATCCTCACGTTCCCAGCGGGTAGGGGAAGTGGGTTCTTTTGCCCTGGGTCGTCCTGCAGCAGGAGGCTGGCTAACCATATAGTATCACTTATACGTGGAGTCCAAAATATGACACAAATGAACTTATCTACGAAACAGAAACAGACTCACAGACACAGAAAACAGACTCGTGTTTGCCAAGGGGGAGTGGGGTGGGGGAGGGAGGGATTGTGAATTTTGCATAGCAGTTGCAAACTATTATATATATGTATAACTGAATCGCTTTGCTGTCTGGCAGAAATTAACACGACATTGTGAATCAACTATACTGCAATAAAATAAATTTTTAAAAATAAATAAAAAATAGTCTCCAGCTTGAACAGACAGTCCCCGAGCACAGGGTCCTTTGTCTGTACCCTCAAAGCCCAGCTCAGGGTCTGACACACAGTAGGCCTTCAACAGATGTCCTCTGAATCCCGAGTAAAATATGTATCCTAACCATACCTCCTCTCCCTCAGGGTTGTGGACTCGTGACAGAACACGTAAAATGCCAGGCACGGGCCCTCGGCAGATGCTCGGCAAGTACGTTGTGAGAGTTTTGAGGACCTACTGTGTACGAGCTGGTCATCGGCATAGCTGGAGGGGAGGGAGGCGCGCCCTAAGCCTGTCCCGGACGGAAGCCTGCTGGGGCCCACCCGCTTCCTCCCCTTCACAGCGATGTTCCCTCCCCTCCTGGGCCCCCTCTGTGCCTTCTATGAGCGATGAAGCCTTCTGCTGAAGTGTACCCCAAGTTTAAACGAGTGTCCCACTTCCCCAGCTGCATGGAAGCATCTGTTTGGAGAAAATAACGGAGGGACACACTTCGTCTCTTGGTTCCCTTTATTTGTAGTTGGTGACTGAGAGGTCAGAGAGGCAGGGGATGGGGAAAGTAGGGGCAGCTATATGAGTCCACTTGTTTTTTACTTTATTTTTTCCAGCCTTATTGAGATATAATTGACATATAACGTTGTATACATTTAAGGTGAACAATGTGTTGGTATGATACATTTATATATAGCAAAATGATTACCACCATAGCTAACACCTCCATCCTGTCACATAATTACAATTTTCTTTTTGTGGTGTGAACATTTAAGATCTACTCTCTTAGCAGCTTTAAGTATGTAATACAGTTAATTAACTATAATCACCGTGCTATACATTAGATCCCCAGAACTTATTAGCCTTATAACTGCAAGTTTGTACCTTTTAGTGGCTATATTTTTAAAGCAGCTATGTTTTTCAACAAAGGGCACCATACACAAATAGTTGCAAGTTTTAGGTGTTAAAATGCAAATGTAGAAGGTTATTAAATCCATTCTTTCTTTTTTTTTTAACGTTTTATTTTATATAGGAGTATAGTTGATTAGCAATGTTGTGTTAGGGACTTCCCTGGTGGCACAGTGGTTAGACTCCATGCTCCCAATGCAGGGGACCCAGGTTCGATCCCTGGTTGGGGAACTAGATCCCACATGCAAGCCGCAACTAAGAGTTCTCATGGCACTGCTAAGGAGCTGGCGAGCCACAACTAAGACGCAGCACAAATAAATAAATAAATATATATTTTAAAAGTGTTGTGTTAGTTTCAGGTGTAAATGTAAATTTCCTCCACTCAATAAAAGAAATCTTTTTTTTTTAATGCACACTTTCCGGTGTAACCATGATGGGATCTGGCTCTGTCTGCACCTGTTCATTCACTCATCCAACAACCACTTAGTGAACGTATCAGGCCTGGTGCCGGGCTGGCTGGGCAATGACTTAGACACAGGCCCTGACCCAAGGGCCTCAGTGTCCAGGACACAAATAATGTAGGTAGGTGAAGATGCTGGGGACCCAGAAGGGAATGGATGACAGCCCAGGCAGGCTTCCTGGAGGAGGCAACCTTGGAGTTGAGTCTTAAAGGAGCCTGGCCTGCAGGGCAGAGAGAGAGGGTGCCAGTCTCCAACCTCACGTTCCCAGAGGGTAGGGGAAGTTGTTCTTTTGCCCTGGGTCGTCGTCCTGTAGCAGGACGTTGGCTAACAAGCTGGGAAGAGAGAGGACGCTTCTGAAGTCCCTTTCAGCAAACTACCAGCTCTTCATTCTCAAGTTCCCTTCTCTTGTCCCATTTCGTGCCTAACTTGAAGCCCCCCAACCCAGAAAGGCCTGCAGGGTGGGGATGGAGACCACGGGCCCGCACCAGGGAGGAAGGAAGTCTGCCTCTATCAAGGGCCTGCCCACCCCGCATCCTCATATATGAGCCCACTCAGGCTCCCGGGGACAGCCGGGGACAGGGGTGCCACTACAGACCAGGGAACGGAGGCCGGACGTGCAGGTGACTTGGCCAAGGAGGGAGCTAAATGCTGGCATTCCCACTGGAACCAATCTACTCAACTACAAGTCCTCTCCACAAAATAAAGGTGTGGGGAAGTCACAGACGCTTACATCTTAGCAAGTTCTTGCAGTCTTGGATCCCGTAGGCAGGTAATTAGCAGGGAGGGGGAGGGGGAGGCAGAACAAAGCAGCAGGCGGCAGTGATACAGAAGAGGAGGCAGCTGACTGGCTCTCCCACTCTCGCTCTGGGCAGGCGGGGAAGGCCTCAGGGGTCCTTGATGGAGCAAGTGGGCTGCCTCGGTCATTGTCATTTTACTGACTGGAAAGATACCGTCAAGGTCCCACGGGTAGTAGGAATGGAGTTGGGATCTACCCTGCAGGTCTCACTAGCAGAGCAGCCAGAATAAAGACACATTCATTGACCTGAGCCCAAGCATAACTTCTGTGTCCTCAAACACAGCATCACCAGCCAGGAAGGAGGGGACAAAACACACAGATGACGAGAGCTATTCCAGAAAAGACCTCTGAGTACAAAGACAGAGCAGCGTGGCTGATCAGCAGGCTGGGGGGTAGGGAGGGCGGGTGGCCACAGAGCCACGAGAGAGGGGGAGCCCTCGGCTTGGGTCCCCGGGCTTTCACAGCCTGGGGATCCCTCCCTTTCCTAACAGAAGACTTAACAGACCTCCTCCTTGCATCAGCAGTTGTACTTTTCAGACGGCGAAAACACACTGCAGCACAGCTCTCAAATTAGTCTTTTGAAATGCAACAGGACCTGAGCAAAATGGGAAAACGGCAGTAGATCTACGAGCAAGTTCCCTGTTTATTTGGTCCCCATCGTTATCTCCCCAAGTGAGTTCCACAGACATGGACGTTCACAGGTCTTGTGTGAACTGAGCCAGGGTCAAGGGACTGGAGGAAACACTGGGTGAGGCAGGGCTAAACAGGTGTCTTTTTCTGCAGGACTTCTCAGATCCTTGACTGTGCCGTGTACCTTGCGATTCTCCCAGGGGAGCGTGGAGAACTCAGCAATCCACCCCCTCGGGAAGAAAATGCAAGAGGCACAAAGTCCAGGGCAGTTCTAGGGGTTAGGACTCAGCGCTCTCACTGCCAAGGGCACAAGTTCAATCCCTGGTCGGGGAACGAAGATCCCACAAGCCATGAGGCACGGTCAAAAAAAAAGAGGAACAAAGTCCATCATAGCACCGGGAGAGCAGACAGGGCCTGCCCCTCCATCAACCACCACGGCCCCTCATCCCCCATCCCCTCCTGGCACTGCCCAGGAAGGGCCACTTGGCCTGGCTCAATCACTTTGTGATTTTTATTGTAAAGTCCATTGTCCTCAAAGAGCTGCTTCAGAGTGTGAACTCAGATCCTCCCTGCATTCAGTTTCCTTACGCCCCTCCCTCAACTGCTGGTGTCTCCCCTAGAAATGTCCCCACACACCTAGGTGAATGACCGAGACAAAAATCAGTCTGTGTCCTTGAAGGAAGGGCTACCTTGGTCACCTGCAAACCTGGGCACCAGTGTCCCTTTCTTTAAGGAAACACCAGGCACAGCCCAGGGAGGATGTGTGACCGATATTCCATCACACGGGAAGGCACACATGGGGGAGCCGTCTTGGTGTCAGAGACACAGGAGCATTTGAATATCATCTCACTCTGTCCCCCAGCAGGTCCCAGGGAGATGGCCTTCAAGCCTCAAGCCGAGGTTAAGAGCTCCAACTAAACTCCGACTCCCATTCCCATTTGCTGTGTGACCTTGGGCAGGTTAGTTAGCCTCTCTGTGCTTTAGTCTCCTCTGCTGTAAAATAAAGTTGTTATGCGGATTGCACGGGACAAAGCACGTAAAGAGACTGGGATAGACCCTGGGGCCAGAGAGCTCGGCACACATCAGCTGTACCGCTGTCCCCATTTCACAGGCAGGAAAGCCAAGCATCAGAGGAACCACGCCAACTGCCATGACCGGTGCTAATCAGGGCAGACCACCCGACGCAAAGCCCCTTCCACTGACGCTGCCTCCGAAGAAAAGGCAGAACGAATCTCTTATCCAGTGATGACAAGAAGAGCTAGATGCTGGCCAAGTACATCCAGTTTAAAGGGAAAGATGGAACCCAAAGGTCATTAAAGAGAAATCCATCATATCAGATAGCCCTAAAAAAATCTTAATTGCAACTTGCCCCTGAAAATGCTCCCAACCCCTTTCCTCAACCTAGGCCCAAAGACCCACATGACCCACCAGAGTGCTGGAAACTTCCCAACACGCTTCATCCTGCACATCAGGCACCCGTCCATCTGGGCCAAGGGGGATACCAGGGCCCCCTTTTCCCACTGTCCTCACATCCACCCTTGCCACCTTCCTGGGGAAACTCGAAGGGCCAGTCCAGGGTCCATTCTGGTCTAAATGACCTTCCCCCATAAAGCAGAGAGGGAATAGGGCTGGCCCGGGCTTAGCTTCTGCTGCAAACGATGAGAAAGAAACCGGGGAGGACTCACTGGTGAAGCGGGTAACTGCAGGTGAGCCTGAGGCCAGCGGGGAATCGGCGGGGAGACGTAGGAGGCACACACCAGGTCACATAGGGGCGCGGGCAGGGATGCTGCCGTGACTTGCAATTCGAGGGAAAGGCCCCTTTTGGGTGAGTTTGAGGAAGGCCACAGGGGATCAAGCTGCCGGGAGGA
This sequence comes from Delphinapterus leucas, assembly GCF_059928025.1. Lineage (NCBI taxonomy): Eukaryota > Metazoa > Chordata > Mammalia > Artiodactyla > Monodontidae > Delphinapterus > Delphinapterus leucas. The sequence goes on along the minus strand of NC_143139.1, from coordinate 97,364,957 downwards.
CGGGGTTGTTTTTACACGATAAGACACTGCTAACCACAAAATATTATTTCTATCTTTGCTGCCAACGGCTTCACGGCAAGCTGCTCCCCAGGAAACAAGCCCACAAGGCAAGAAGAAGGAAGGAAGGGAGTATCCATTCCTGTGTGTGACTTCAGACGTGTTTGTCTGGCTCAGCAAAAAGCTGAACAATAGACCTCGGCCTCTGATAAGGCTTCGATCTAGGCCTGGGCCTGGAGACCCGGCTGCCAGGCAGGTGGACGGGAGGGTCCGAGAGTGGACTCAACCCGGTTCCTTGTCCCAACCCCAAAGAGAACACAGAACACAGGCCCGTGTCCCCACGCCGCATCTCCTGGATGCCGACCACGTCAGGAGGACCAGCGCTAACGAAGAACTCTTGTCACCCCGTTTCCAAGACAACAGAAATCAAACACCAGAAACAAAGCCCTACTGGAGCTGAGGCCACCCAAACTGGCAGATGTGCTTCCTGTAGCAATGGCTTCTCAGGGTGGGGGGACAGGGGAAGATGCTAGAATGGGGAGGGAGGGTGCAGAAGTAGAACCACACCCACCTTTGCCCAAAACTCCTCCTCGATTTGGCCGCTGGACACACTGCTTGGCCTCAAAGCTGAACCAGTCACCTACCAGCTGGGTGATCCGGGCGGGCCACCCATCTGTGCCTGGTTCCCTCGTCTGTAAAATGGGGTTGATAATAATGACCAACCCTGTGGGGTTGCTTCAGGGATAAATGCATTTGTATGGTTCCTGGTAGGAAGCATTACTCGCTCCTATTTATGACAGTTATTAGCAATCCCCCCAGCTCCCGAGGGAAATGCATGCTTCCTGTAGATGTGGCTTGAATGACCAACCAATCCCCAGGTTTGTTCAGGCAGGGAGTATGTGAGCCCAACAGGGACGCTGGTACCCGGAGCGGGCCCACCACCAGCAGGGGCTTCGGGACAGCGGGCAGTAATGGGACATGGCCACCTGCTCCCAGCGCTGCCCGGTGGACCCACCCCAGCCCAGGCAAAGGAATCAGCAGCACGGGATCCCCCCAGACTTGGTGCAAACCAACAGTAATCCAGAGTCGATACCTGGGACCCGAGGCAGCAGCTGCGAGGAACCCAAGGCCGATACGGTCCCGAAGCTGATCGTGGTCTAACGGTTCCTCTACTGGGGCCACCTGATGAAGGAGCTTGTTAGGGGTGAACTGTGTTCCCCCCAAATCCATTTGTTGGAGTCCTAACCCCCAGGACCTCAGAAGATGACTGTGTTTGGAGAGAGGGCCTGTAAAGAGGTGATGAAGGTTAAATGAGGTCATATAGGTGGGCCCTAAACCCATGCGACTGGTGCCCCTATAAGAAAAGGAGATGAGGTCACAGACACATACAGAGGGATATGACCACGTTGAGGACACAGTGGGGACACCACCCCTAAGCCAAGGAGAGAAACCAGCCCTGCTGGCCCTTGGATCTCGCGCGTCCAGCCTCCAGAGCCGTGAACGAACACGTCTGCTGTTTAAGCCCCCCAGGCTGTGGTACTTCGTTATGGTGCCCGAGGACACGCCTCTTCAGCTCAAGTAGGACGAGGGTATCCTGTGGGCGCTCAGAAAGCAAGACCCGGAACAGCCACGTCCAAGAGTGCCCCGCGGAGGTCTGTGCCCAGAGGACAGCTGGGGCGGGAGCAGGGGCATCTCAGCACCTCTGCGCCTGCCAGCTCGGCCAAGAAAATGCCCGGAGCCAGCACCCAGCTCCTGGGGGGCAAGAATAACGGAGGGTCAGTCACGAAAGGAAAACTGCCCAGCTCTTAAAGGAAAACGGCTGTGCTTAAAAAATTATAAAAGAATCAGGAGCCCCATGGTGTCATCGTAAAGAGTCAGGTTTTGACAACTGTAACTGCAGGGCAGCTCTCATTTCATTCATTCACCATCTATGCATCCAGAGCCTCCTACCTGCGAGGCACTGGGGATTCTGTGATGCTGGGCCAGGCAGGCAAAACCCAGCTCCTTATGTGCCATTTTTAGAATAAAATAGGGGGCTGCACATTCATTATTTCATTTGACCCTCATCACAGCCCCCTAAGGCAGCCAGAAAGAATTCTTATTACCATCCCCACTTAATGGATGACAAAACTGAGGCTGGGAGGGGTGAAGCAGGCTGCTCGAGGTCAGGACCCCAACCCAGACATGCGCTGTGCACCTACTATATGCCAGGCGTCACTCAAGCCCAGGCACAGCAGCGAGAGGACAGAGGCCTCAGCTTCAAAGCGGGAGGAAAGTCAATCAATAAGTAAATACGGTATTTCAGAGGATGCTACGTGCTACACAGACAGGCAAGGGGACAGAGGCAACACTTTACTAAGATAATTAATTCAGACTAAACCAAGCACAGGTTAACTGTTTTGGGGATTTTTTTGCTTTTTCTTTTTTTTATAATTTTTATTGGGTATAGTTGATTTACAGTGTTGTGTTACTTTCAGGTGTACAGCAAAGTGAATCAGTTATACATATATTTTTTTTTCTTTTTTAGATTATTTTCCCATATTGAGTAGAGTTTCCTGTGCTATACAGTACGTCCTTATTAGTTACCTATTTTATATATAGCAGCATATATATGTCCATCCCAATCTCCAGAGTTATCCCTCCCAACCCCTTACCCCCAGTAACCATAAGTTTATTTTCTTCTTTTTTTTAAAATTTATTTATTTTTATTTTTGGTTGTGTTGGGTCTTCGTTGCTGCGCTTGGGCTTTCTCTACTTGCGGCGAGCGGGGGCTACTCTTCGTTGCGGTGCGCGGGCTTCTCATTGCAGTAGCTTGTCTGGTTGCAGAGCACAGGCTCTAGGCGTGCGGGCTTCAGTAGTTGTGGCTCACAGGCTCTAGAGCGCAGGCTCAGTAGTTGTGGTGCACGGGCTTAGTTGCTCCGCAGCATGTGGGATCTTCCCAGACCAGGGATTGAACCCATGTCCCCTGCCTTGGCAGGTGGATTCTTAACCACTGCGCCACCAGGGAAGTCCCAGTAAGTTTATTTTCTAGACAGGTTTAACTGTTTCTTCCTGTTACAGGCAGGTTACACCCATTTCAATACAATCCATGAAAAGTCAAAGAAGTACAAGTTCTACCTTTTTACTGAAACGTTTCTGTCCGGAAGGAAGGCGCTTCTGTCCGGAAGGGTACCCTTCTGTTTGAATCGATCGTGGGCACTGTATTGGCAATTCCCCAAGTGCTAAGTTCTAAAAAACAACACATTAAGTTGAAGGACAAAAGATGTCAGGAAAGAGGGTGACCTGGATGGTGACTTCAAAGCAGGTGATCCCACTGGAGCCACCTGCCTAGTACACAGCAGGCACTCAATACATGTTGGCTGCCTCAGCATTTTCATTCTTGCTAGCCGTCTCAGCGAGGATGGCCTCCGACAAGCCTCCCGGGGGCCAGGATGGGCGCCCCCAGAGGTGCTCCAGGGGACTCACCCGGCGCCACCCAAGGAAAGCCGGATAAACGCCACCCTCCTCCTCCGCCAATGCCCCCGTCGGCTCGTACAATCAGTCACACCCGGGAAGTGAACGGAAAGAATGAGCTGCAAAGCTGCGTGATGCTTCACAGCCGCACGCCTCCAAGCCAGGGACCCCGCCAGCCCTGCCCCGGAGGTCTGCCCCCCTTCAAGGTCATGCCCGTCAACCTCCAAGGGCCTCAGGATCCGAAGCTCCAGAAGCTCCTAAGCACTAACGCCAGCCTCGGGGAACCTCCCTGAGCCTTTCAACAAACCCGAGTCCACAGGTATTTCCCGTGCGCTGCCTGCCCGGCTAACACAGCCTTCTGCTCCAGGTCATGTGTTATTCCCTCCTCAAAACACACGAAGGGAAAAGTAATCCGAGAATCCAGGGCTGGGAAGACAAGGCCGCCCGGGTGACACGCCCCCATACAGGACCGCAACGGTGACTGAACTGTCGCCAAGCGGCCAGGACGGCGTGGCTACAAGCTTGGGGGCTGGCGGTTCCACCTCGATGAGGAACAGCTACGGCCGGGTCCTCGAGAGCACAGACCCTGTCCTTTCTTTTTTTTTTTTTTTTAATTGAAGTATAGTTGATTTACAACGTTGTGTTCATTTCTGTTGTAGAGCAAAGAGACCCTGTCCTTTCTGAGTGTGGATCCCCACACAGCAGCCTTGGAGAAGTGAACGGACCAGAGGCGGCTGTAACAGTGCTGGACCACCCCACGCCCGTGGGAAGGGGCCTGACCCTGGGACCCCCGTGCCCCAGAGAGCCCTCTCCCAGCCGGCCATCCCCCTCTGCCAGCCTCCAAACCACGAAGCCGAAGGAGGCCCAGAGGAAACACAGAAGCTTGTCCGATAAGGTACGGTCCATCCTCACTGTTTGTGGATTCTGTATTTGCGATTCTACCTACTCACCAAAATTATTTGTAACCCCCCCACGCGGTCCTCCTGGCACGTACACGGTCATTCGCAGTCACGTGCGTGCAGAGCAGCCAAAAGTCTGAGTGCCTGATGCCCGTGTTCCCAGATGACATTATCCCACTCACATACGATGAACAAGCATCCTTCTCGTAGTCCAGTTAGTGCCACGTTTTGTTGGCGATCTCACTGTTTAAAATGGTCCCAAGCGTAGTGAAGTGCTGTCTAGTGTTCCCACGTGCAAGAATGCTGTGATGAGCCTTCTAGAAGAAACACGTGTCAGATGAACTTCGTTCAGGCACGTGTCATAGTGCAGGTGGCCTGGAGTTCAACGTTACTGAATCAGCAATACATATTAAATAAGGTGTCTTTACACAGAAACACATAGAAAACAAGGTTCCGTGGATCAGAAACCTCCCTCTGCGTTTGCCCAGGAGCAGAGGCTCAGCATCACCAGGGAACACAGCTGCCATGAGGAAGAGGAACGACTGTATCTGAGAAGGAATGAACCAAATCTGGCAGCTCACTCTGGCCAGCTGGTTCAGTTCTTCCTCTGCTTTGCTTGAGAGACATCAAACTGTGTCTCCCTGGCCCATGCTCAAAGAACCCAAGGTTATTCCAACTTCCAGGTAGGTATGGATGTCTAATACAGCTGTGTCACCAGATGACATTCACCCAGTAAGCCCCACTGGGCGTAACTCACACCCACACCTGAAACCCCAGGGTTTGGACCCCGAAGCTCCCGCTTTCACCCACCTTTCTCACCACCAATTTCCTTCACCTCTGGCTCAGCCCAAGCTTCCCCTGCTCCAGTGTTTACAAGTTTCTCATTGAAGGCAGTTCCTCTCGCCCCAGATCCTGCAGCCAAAGATGCTCCCGTGACAACCAGCTACAAAATTCTCACGCGAGAAGCCACCTTCCATTTCCGAACGTCCTTTCCACCTTCTCAGAACATAAGCAAGGTCTCCTCCCATGACAAGTAGAGAAGTCGTCGCATTGGAGGAAAATGCGACCTGGAACGGCATACCCCCCACCCCCCGCATCGTGCTAAACAGCATACCACAAGGAGAGTGACAGGTGCTATTTAAAACCAAGCGACGGGGGGACATCCCTGGTGGTGCAGTGGCTAAGAATCCACCTGCCAGGGGCTTCCCTGGTGGCGCAGTGGTTGGGAGTCCGCCTGCCGATGCAGGGGACACGGGTTCGTGCTCCGGTCCGGGAAGATCCCACATGTCACGGAGAGGCTAGGCCCGTGAGCCATGGCCGCTGAGCCTGCGCTCAGCAATCGGAGAGGCCACAACACTGAGAGGCCCACATACCGCAAAAAAAAAAAAAAAAAAAAAAAAGAATCCACCTGCCAATGCAGGGGACACGGGTTCGAGCCCTGGTCCGGGAAGATCCCACATGACGCGGAGCAACTAAGCCCGTGCGCCACAACTACCGGAGCCCGCGTGCCTAGAGCCCGTGAGCCGCAACTACTGAGCCCACGCGCCACAACTACTGAAGCCCACGTGCCTAGAGCCCGTGCTCCGCAACAAGAGAAGCCACCACAATGAGAAGCCTGCGCACCGCAACAAAGAGTAGCCCCCGCTCGCCGCAACTAGAAAAAGCCCACGTGCAGCCCAAAATAAATAAATTTAATTAATTAATTTTTTTAAAAAAAACCTACGAAGTGGGCATCCCAGTTCTACCACCGGCTCCTGAGTGTGGCTAAGGCAGGTGCGGCCCCGAGACAGGTCTGCTCATAGTACTGAAAAATTCAGGCTTCGGACCACGGGCATAGATGCCCCTTGCACCCCTCCTGGGACACAGTGTGCCAGCTCACTCTGGGCCTCACTCTGGGCTGAGATCCAGCACGAGCGTCTTCTCTTGTCTCCGGACGTTCTACAAGCACACAGATGATCTTTAGCAGCCGTTACTGCTCTACTGCCACTTCATTAGTTTTAGAGCCAAATAATCCCATTATATATGACTTGATTGGCTTGTAAAATTACCCTTTGTTCTAACAAATATTTATTGAGCATGCCACCATGTGCTATATCCTGCTTGGTACATTACATTTTTCCAAAAATAATTAACTCAGCTAACGATCAAAATCCCCTAATTTAATTTGCTCTTAAATGTGTTTAATTTTCCCTCAAATGGAACGATGAGCTTACAAGCCGAGCACTTTTGCCAGGTTGAGACAAGCAGCAAAAAAGTGAGAAGAGAGGACTTCCCTGGAGGTCCAGTGGTTAAGAGCCTGAGCTTCCAATGCAGGGGGCGCAGGTTCGATCCCTGATCGAACAGTCGGGGAACTAAGATCCCGCAAGCCGAGAGGCACAGCCGGAAAAAAAACAAAAGAAGAGAAACTACCAGCATGGGGCCCGTCCAACAAGCACTCCGCCGTCCGAGCTCACCCAGCTGCCTCTCTGGGCATCTTACATGGTCACCCGCACACCCTGGTGCTGTCCCATCACCCGCTTCGGAAAACTGGCGAAGGCACAGAGAGGTACAGTAACTCACCAGGGGAGATCAGGAGGAGAGCCAGGAGCCGGGCATCGAGCATCAGAGTCAGCTCCGTCCCCACCTGCCCCCCTGCCTCAGATCAAAACTCAGCCGGAGCAGATCCACGTGCAGCCCAGGCGCCGCATCACCCTCTCCTGAGCTCCACAGTGATAGCGGTCCAAGGAGGGATGTGACACTGCGTGCCAAGGTGGGCGGCGTGGCTGCCCGGCGGAGCTAGGCTGAGCCGTGGGCGACCTCGAGAGTCTTGGGGGGCATGCACAGAGTGGCTCCAGGCACGTAAGGTTCAAAGTCAGGCAAAGCCCCCAAACGTAGAAGAGCATGTGCATGTGTGACCACACGGCGAGGAAAGGCACAGGTGCTAATGGCAGTGGGTCCCCTCTGCTGGGAGGGAGAGGCCCCGAGGGGGAGGGGTGCAGACAGCGTTATCTAAGCCGAGTGGTAGGACCGTGGGTACTTTTCCATTATACTTTACACTGTACACACGTAGACGCTTTTGTAAGTGCAATATACTTCACAATACTTTTTCATTTTTAAAAAAACTGAGGTAGGGACTTCCCTGGCGGTCCAGTGGTTAGGACTCCACGCTTCCACTGCAGGGGGCATGGGTTCGATCCCTGATCGGGGATCTAAGATCCTGCAAAGTTCACGGTGTGGCCAAAAAAATAATAAATAAAAATAAAACAATATAAAATAAAATATCGTGGTAAAATATACATAACATTTACCATTTTTAAGTGGCCAGTTCAGTGGCATTAAGTCCATTCACACTTCCGTGCAGCCATCACCACCATCTACGGAACGCGTCATCTTCCCAACTCTGTCCCCATTGAACAACCATTTCCCCTTTCCCCCTCCCCCCAGCTCCTGGCAACCACCACTCTACTTTCTGTGTCTATGAACTTGACTAATCTTGGTGCTCAGGTGAGCGGAATCACACAGTCTTTGTCCTTTTGTGACTGGCTCATTTCACTCAGCATAACGTCCTCAAGGTTCATCTCTGTTGTAGCCTGTGTCAGGATTTCCTCCTTTTTTAAGGCTGAGTCATATTCCCTTGTATGGATAAGTCACATTTTGCTTAATTTCTTCCGTCCATGGACATATGGGTTATTTTCACTTCGGGGCCACTGCTAGTCAAGCTGTGTCACGATCTATTTTTTAATGCCCGATTTCCCAAGAAGGAGGGAGCCTGGGAAAAGACACACCCAGTACCTCCTGGGTACCAGGCCCTCCCTCCTCTCACACGGAGAGTAACTGTGGTTGCTGATCCATAATGTCCACATTACGCTCTGATACTCACTTCAGGGGGTCCCTGTAAAAGGCACAGGTAGCAATAACAGAATACGTTAAATGGCCGTCTCTGTAAGAACATTCTAGAAACTAGAACTTGTCATACAAACGGGGTTTTTTCTGTTGTTGGTTTAAACCAGGGATTGGCAAAGTGCAGCCAGTGGGCCAAATCCAGCCCACCACCCACTTCTGTAAATGAGCTATTACTGGCACACACCCACACCTGTATATTTATGTATCGTCTACGGTGCCTTTCATGCTACGAGGGCAGAGTTTAGTCGTTTCTATAGAAACCAGATGGCTCACAGAGTTTCGAGTATTTGGACCTTTACAGACAAAGATGGCTGACTTTTCAATGCTTAACGAAAACCATAACACAATCTTTTAATATTTTCAAGGCGTGGGGGATTTAGGGCTGGGGTGATGGCAGGAACAGGAATTCTTTCTGCATTCTCGGAACCGGGTGAGGAAAGTAGGCTGAAGTCCTCCGTCTCCCCTGGGTCTACCCAGCAACATTTGCGCAAGTCAAGCGTGGCCTGCCGGTCCCCATTCACACCACCTCTCGGGCGACGGGGCTTTCGTGCAATGCCTCCAGGTTAACCTGACTTCTCCCTGTGACCTTCGAATTTCACTCACAGCCGCACTGGCTGGAGAACCAGGCAACCGGAAGGTCAGAGGCCAGCTGAGACTGTGTTCGTGTCCTGGGGCTGCTGCAACAAACGCCCACACACTGGGTGGCTTAAAGCAACAGACATTCTCACTCACAGTCTGGAGGCCTTAAGTCTGGGATCAAGGTGTGGGCAGGGCTGTACCCCCCTGGAGGTCCCGGGGAGGACCCTTCCTGCCTCTTCCTAGTGTCTGGCTGTGGCCATCGGTCCTTGGCTTGTGGCCGCATCACTCCTAACCCTGCTCTGTCCTCACACGGCCTCCTCGCCTCGTGGGACTGTCTCTCCCCCTCCTCTTCTAAGGGTCCCAGTCATATCAGGGCCCATCCTACTCCAGGATGACCTCATGTTTACTTGCATCTTAATCACGTCTGCAAAGGCCCTATTTCCTAAAACAGTCACATTCACAGGCCCCGGGGATTAGGAACCGAACAGCTCTTGGAGGGACACAATTCAACCCCATAACACAGATCTTCATTCATGCTCCGTTCCGGGCCCTTCTTGGTCTGCTGACAACATTCACATAAGCAAAGTGCTTCCTGGGGACTTCCCTGGCGGTCCAGGGGTTAAGACTCCGAGCTTCCACTGCAGGGGGTACAGGTTCAATCCCTGATCGGGGAACTAAGATCCCACATGCAGCGCGGCGTGGCCGGGGCGGGGGGAGAAAAAAAAAAAAAAAGAAGCGCTTCCTGGCCTGAGCTTCATTTGTTAAGTGCAGAGCTGACCATCCACAGGGTTTCTGCCATTGAGAGGGGAAGCGGGTAGCTGCCTGTCTCCCTTGCCCGCTGGGGTAGAGCTGGACGCTCGCACGGACACGCCCACACGCCACCATCATGTGCTCACGTGCTCGCTGACCTGGCACAGGTCGAGCCTGTGGCCAAAAGCCCAGGGATGGAGTCACAGGCCATATCCAGCTCCAGCTGGGCCAGCAGAACATTGTCCGCTTTGTCATTAATCCCCCCAGTGCCTATAAACAGCCCGAGTGGTGAAACAGCTCTTTTGGGCCATCTCTCTCGCTTCATAAGAATTATATCTATTTTGCAGCAGGGAACTTGCAGCCACGAAGCACATGTCTTTGATTACATGGCACCTGTCAAAAGAGACCTTTTCTACTAACCGACAGAAGGACCTTTATGGCTAAAGTGTCACGGAAGATCTATGCTTCTCCCTGCGTGGCCGTTACTCAGCACAGATGGAGCTCGGAAGCCGGCGACACGGGGGAGAAACACGGGCCGCCAGGGACTCGATTCCGCAGATTAGACAGCAAAAGCCAGACACCTGGCCCCCGAAAGGGGCGTGAGCGTGGCACAAGCAGAAATAAGTCCCCACCTGCCCTGGCCTCGGATTCTCTTTTCACTCCTCTGCCCAATGTGCTCCTCCACACGTGCACCTGGCGACAAACGTGTGCACACTTCGAAGACACTTGACAGCTCACAAGGCCCTTTCGCACACATTATCGAGTGTAATTCTTCAAGCAATCCAGGAGATCGGTGCGGGAGGCGTTGCCATCAATCCCCTTGTTCAGAGAAGGGAATGGGCTGAGCCCAGCTCAAGGTCACCGAGCTAAGAGGGGACAAGTGACCCAGCTCTTGTATCCCTCTTCCCATCAATCTCAGCTCTTGTATCCCTCTTCCCATCAATCTCAGCTCTTGTATCCCTCTTCCCATCAGTCTCAGCTCTTGTATCCCTCTTCCCATCAATCTGCACACAGAGTAAAGGGTGAGGAACCTTGCTGTGGGGCAGGGGGGTTGGGGGATTTCTTTTCTTTTTTTTTTTTTAATGTGGACCATTTTCAAAGTCTTTATTAAGCTTGTTACAATATTGCTTCTGTTTCATATTTTGGTTTTTTGGCACGAGGCATGTGGGATCTTAGCTCCCCGACCAGGGATCGAACCCACACTCCCTGCATCGGAAGGCAAAGTCTTAACCACTGGACCGCCAGGGAAGTCCCGGGGACTTCTTTTTAAATAAGTTTAACAAAGCAGAAAGGACTAAAAACAGGGACTTCCCTGGCGGAAAGTCCCCCACATGCCGCAGGGCTACTGAGCCCGCACACCACAACTAGAAAGCCCGCACGCCGCAACTAGGAAGCCCGTGCGCTACAACAAAGAGACCACAACAAAAGATCCTGCATGCCGCAACTAAGACCCAACGCAGCCAAAATTAATTAATTAAAAAAAAAAAAAAAAAAGAAAGAAGGGACTAAAAACATAACCCAAATCCAGCGAGTAGAATCTATGCCATGGATCAGGGGTCAGCAAACCATGGCCAGTTTTGGTCCCCGGCTTAATCTGGTAAATGAGCTTTATTGCAACACGACCAGGCCCATTGGCTTAGTATTTCCACAGCTGCCTGCTGGCTACAAGGGCAGAGTTGAATAGTTGCCACACTGTCTGGCCCTTTGCAATAAAAGTTTGCAGACCCCTCTATGGATGATGGCTGGGAGGAGCAGGAAGGAATTTGGGCAAGTCCAGCGCCGGGCACACAGCCAGGGCCTTGCATGCCCGTGAAACTCTGCGCTGGGCTCGTTCACGGTGGGAACATCGAGATCCAATCCCCGCCAGAGACAAGCAGAGGCTGAGTCAAGTGCCAACCGCTCAGGCGCTAAGCTCCACTCGCTCCGCGTTCCAGGCCGCCAAGTCCGCGTCCTGGGCAGAAATCTGCTGCCTTTAATAGAAACAAAGCACCAACGTGAGTCTGATTCCCAGCTCGAATCTCCAGGGCTTCCACAGTCCCCAGAGTTCCTTGCAACGCGCTCCGAAATCGTGCTTCCACTTGTCTCACTCCAACACCGAGGACAATAAAAGCAATCGATGGGGCCACCACAGCAGTGGGCACGCAGCCTCAGAGGGCCGTCCACCGCTGGGGACATCAGGTTGGCCTCTGCACTCTGTGTGTCCCCTGCTCACATTTTCACTGGGTGGATACTTTTACCCCAGTTCAAAGTGTGGAACAACTTCCAAACTGAATCAGACCGGAGCTACCCTGACAAATGGACCTTCCATTCTCGGCCAGTGCCTGAAATGAGGAAAGGCGGGAGAAAAGGAGTCCCTTTTTTTTTTTTTTTTTGCGGTTCGCGGGCCTCTCACTGCTGTGGCCTCTCCCGTTGCGGAGCACAGGCTCCGGACGCACAGGCTCAGCGGCCATGGCTCACGGGGCCAGCCGCTCCGCAGCATGCGGGATCTTCCCGGACCGGGGCACGAACCCGTGTCCCCTGCATCGGCAGGCGGACTCTCAAGCACTGCGCCACCAGGGATGCCCTTTCACACTGATCATCTATCACATTCACGGTTGGTGGCCGTCATTTTGACACCCGCTCCCGCCCCCTCAGTTCCCTCATCGGCAAAGGGGGCTCAGTTCTCATTTGATGTCTTTGGGGAGGAGGCACAGCACAGGGCACAGCCTTGGAGCCAGAGAGCTGGACCTGCAGCTGGAGACCTCGGTGCTGAGTCATCCAGTCTTAAGCACGGCCCACTGCCCGCCCCAGCGACAGGATGGAACACACAAGATATAGGACACGGTGCTGAGGGTGCACCTGTGACCTGACTCGGGGGTGGGGGAGGGGAGGCGGGGCCCCTGATGCTGGGGGGATGTGAGCTACACATGCAGGACAGGGTCGCACCAGGGCCAATCTCAGCCAGGCCTCCCCAGACCAGCCCCTTCTGTCTCTTCTAAGGCTCGATTACCTAAGCCAAACCTTTCTGCCTTGAAATCATGCAACTGCGTCTCTGTCACTTACCACCAAAACGATCCTGACCAGCGCCTCTCTGGCTCAAAGCTGAGACCGCTCGTTCCACAAGGAAGTAAAAAGGATTTCTTTTAGGTCTCACCCCATTCAAATGCAAGGCCCCAGACCTGGTTTGTCTTGGTCTGGAGGTTTTGTTTTGTCTCTCTTCGGTGGGTTTCCGGAAGAGGCTGCTCTCACACATCTCTGGGACGGGAAGGACCCTGAGTGTCAGTGCGGAGAGGGATACCCATGACCAGGGCCACACCCTGCTCCAAACAGCAACCCCTCCTGGCACCGAACGCCCCCAAGTTAACAGCCCTGCTGCCCTCCTGTCACGCCGCAGCAAAGCTCCGTTACTTGGACTACTTTGCCAGGCATCCTCTGTAGAAACAAATACATCTTGAAAGAGGCCCAGGACGGAGCACGCCTCCCCGTGGTGCATGACTGGCCTGGCACTGATCCTCGAGCTGAGCGGACAGTACCACCTCTGCCAACGGTGGTCACGGCCAGAGAGGGGCCCGGGACTCGCCCGTCACAATCCTGGCCACTCCCTCCATGTTCCAACCAGACACTGTCTTCCTATCCTAGGGCTGCTGTAAGGAAGTACACAGACTGGGCAGCTTCAACAACAGAAGTGCATGAGGGTGGGGGGTGGGTCTGGTCTGCCTGTTCTGGGACCACCCGGGACAGGGGCTGTACCGGCACATTCCAGGCTCTATTCCCAAGGCTGCTCAACTAAAGCATGAATGAATGAATGAGTGACTCATGGCATTTTCACAGTAGTCCCTATAGAAGGCAGCAGTCCGGAGACTGGAGGTCCAAGATCCAGGGCTGGTTTCTCCTGAGGGCTCTCTGCTGGTCTTGCAGACGGCTGCCTTCTCCCCATGTCCTCATTGCTTCCCTCCGTGTGCGTCTGTGTCCCGATTTCCCCTTTTTATAAGGACATCATTCACATTGGGTGAGGGCCCACCCTATGACCTAACTCTGACTTAATTACCTCTTTAGAGACCCTACCTCCAAGTAAGGTCACACTGAGGCAGCAGGGGTTAGGACTTCAGAGCCTGAACTTGGTGGGGGCACAACTCACGACCTTCTTCCCCACTCGCCTGTCAGCCTTCCCACGAGCTGTTCCCTCTGTCTGTCCCCACCCTTCCTGCTAAAATGCAACTTAACCTCCAGCTCAGAGCCCAAGTACCACCCCTGCAGGGGCACCTGCCTCCCCAACCCCAGGCCAGGACTGGACCCACTACGTGTGCTAAAGTCCCCTCGTCCCTGGGGAGCATGAGGGTGGGGGGTGGGTCTGGTCTGCCTGTTCTGGGACCACCCGGGACAGGGGCTGTACCGGCACATTCCAGGCTCTATTCCCAAGGCTGCTCAACTAAAGCATGAATGAATGAATGAATGAATGAGTGACTCATGGCATTTTCACAGCAGTCCCTATAGAAGGCAGCAGAAGAACCACAAGTCTGGCCCATCCTCTCACAGTCACTCCCCCAAATGTCGTTATAACCACACCCTGGGGTGCCCGGGGGCCCAGGCGCTCTCCTGAGCTTCCAAGTACCGCCCACAGCGAGGAGTGGGCAGAGGCTCGCATGCATCCCAGCTCCTCCCGGGCAAGCCGTGGGGCGCCTCTCCTCTCTTGTCCTTTCTCCTCATCTGCAAAATGGGATCACAACACGCCCACACCCCACACGCTGCTGTGAGCACGGAGGAGGGGGAGGCAACCAAAATGAGAAGGAAGAGAAACCACAGCTCCCGCCAGGCCGCCCTACGGTCGGGCTGTGCTCCAGCCTTCCGTGCAGGACCTCGCTTAACCCTCAGGGTCATCAGAGATCCAGCTGCCACCGCCCCCCCCCCCCCGCCCGCCCTCACTGATAAGGTTCCTGAGGCTCGGTCAGCAGACTCTGGCCTTGAAAGCGAGCAGGACCCCGCGCGGGTTCCTGAGTACGAAACCCTGTTGCTAATCAAGGGCGCTTCTCTGGTCCCGTTAGTCTCGCCCCACGTGGTTTCTTAGCTGCTCCTCCCTTCATTGGCAACTGTTCGAACCTGCCCTTTGGAACTCAGGGAAGGTCCTGGAGGCTGGAGTCTTGCCAACGTGAAACGGGGCGGGGGGGTGGTGGTACAGAAAGGCTTCCGTGCCCAGGAGCCCACAGGGTCCTGCTCGGTTTCAGCCTCAGCCTTCCAGTCCCCAGCAGCGCCGTCCTGAACCCATGAAGGAAACGAGCCGATGAGAAGACCCTGTGGTCCCGCCAGGGATTCTGCAGAACCGTCCTGTTAGCACACCACTCCAGCTGACACGACCAGGGTGGTAAGTGCCCTCTGCACCCCTCTTTTAATCAGGTGTATCCAAGGGGCTGCGTAAGGAGATAACGTGTCACTGAGACAGCCTGCCTCAGCTTCGTGACTTCACCACCGGACCCCCGGCCTCTATCAGACTTGCCAGGTAGCCACTTGAGAGCTGACCTGGTCCACCTCCAGGGACTTGGGCTCATCCTCTCCTGCAGTCAGCCCCGCATCCCCACCGCCATCGGCCAAGCGCAGCCAGGGGCACGACCTCCCCTGGTTGTCAACGACATCCAACCACGAGGGTGAGGCCCCAGCAACGTGGTAAGAACCAGGCGAGTGGGCAAGAGAGAGCGGCTCTGAGGTGCAGGACCCAGGCACTGCTCGGGCTGCAGCTCAGGTAAACAGCCGGCACACGAAACAGGTCCATCTATAACAGCACCCAAAGACACAGACCTCCCAGGGACACGTCTAACCAAGCAGGCAAAGGCTTGCACACTGAGAACTACGTAACCCCACGAAAGGAAACTAAGGGAGAAAGACCGAAATACATTGAAAGACGTCCGTGTTCATGGCCTGGAAGACTTAACACTGTTAAGACAACGATACAGCCCAATCTCGAAATTCAATGCAATCCCTATCAAAATCCCAGTGGCAATTTCGACAGAAACAAAATGTCCCCCCTAAGATTCATACGGACTCTCAAAGGACCCTGGATAGGCAAAGCAATCTGGAAAAAGAAAGAAGGACAAAGTGGGGGAAATTTACCACAAAGCTGCAGACAGCCTGATGGTGGCATAGGCTAGACACACAGACCAATGGACTAGAATAGAGCCCGAAATACACTCACAGCCGATGGCCAACTGGTTTTCAGCGAGGGGGCCGAGGTCATTCAGTGGGGAATAAAGAGTGGACAGCAAGAGCGGGGGAGGGGGCGGGGGGACATTAACACCACGAGGGCTGGGCCGGCGTCCAGGGCAGGGTCACTCCACTGGTCGCCCGTCCCACCCCGGTAGCTGGTCTTGAGGGAGCTCAGTAAATGCACTGATGAATGACCATGTGCCTGGAAGGCCGAACAATTAACGAATAACAATGAACAAACCAGAGAGTTGAGAATCCGGGTTGGAGCACCGAACACCAGAGCCAACAATAAATCCCTCAAAAGTACTCGCGCCCCTTAACACCCACCGACTCATTCCCCTTCCCTGCATCTCTCAGAGCAACGTTTGAAAATTATCCTCTTGACCCCGTGGGTCATAAAATCAGTTCTGAAAGCTGTGACCAGCACATTTCTCTAACGAAATGACACAGAATCAAATAGAAAAAGTCAACGTGCTTCCTGGAGGATACCCCATCCTCCCCCGCAGGTTAAGGATCCCACCTTGGAAACATGCAGGGAAACGGATCCATGATTGGAGGGAGGCAGGACAAGCTCTGAGCTCGGGCTCTGAGCCGCACACTATTTTTTTTAACAGCTTTATTGAGATAGAATTCACACCCCATGCAATTGGCCCTGTTAAAGTGTGCAGTTCCATGGTTTTTGGTATATTCAGAGTTTTGTAACCATCACCACAATCCATTTAAGAACGTTACCATCACTCCAAAAAGAAACTCTGGATCCATCACGAGTCACTCCCATCTCTCCTGCCCACGGCCCCTGTCAATCACGAGTCTAGTTTCTGTCTCTGTGAATTTGCCTACTCTGGACGCTCCATACGAACAGAGGTGCACAACATGTGGCCTTTTGTGTCTGGCTTCTTTCACTGAGCATCATGTTTTCAAGGTTGATCCCTGTTGCAGCCTGTGTCAGTACCTCGCTCCTTTTTATTGCCAAATAATATTCCACTGCATGGATAGGCCACACTGTGTGTTTCCATTCAGCTGCTGATGGACATTTGGGTCGTCTCCGCTTCCTGGCCATCACGAATAATGAGCAGAGACCTGGCATAACCCTTAAACAAACACAAATCTCTTCAGTGGCAACAGTCATACTCTGCTTGGGATCGAGCCAGCCAAGTGTTTACGAAAAGGATATTCTTTTCTTCCGAGGGGTTTTCAAAACAAGAAAATTAAAAGCAGCCTGCACGTAGGGCTCTCAGAAAGAAAAGCTAAATAATCATTGTAGAAATGTGTCCTTGCCACGGGGCCTGAGCAGAAAATAAAACAAAACCAAGCCGAGCTGCACACAGTAAGATTGAAATTGTGTGCAGCTCCAACAAAATTTCAAATCATTAAAATCTCATTATACTAATAATATGTTTTCTAGATCAACTTAACTGAAACACTCTCTTCCCCTAACAAAGTGCAGACACCCTCAGCAGCAGCGGCAGCTCAGGGGGTTTGAGGATATGGACGCGCAGTTCCCGGGGCACCGTCTTCCGTCCCATCCCTGCACCTGTGTGCAGCCTGGACCCAATCGGCCAACTGGCAGAAATGACACTGACTGGGCTCTGGCTCCTGAGTTCCCATCCCTTCACTTGATTTCTTCTCTCAAGTTTTCTTAAATGGAAGCAACTATCCAAATAGGTCACGATGGTCTTATTATATTTTATTATTTCTGTCCAGTTACCACCAGCCCATGGCCTTCTCTTTCTGCACCTCTTCTGTATTTGATGGATAAAGTGGGGAGTGGCCGTAATGGTAACGATGATGAGAATGACGGCTAACACCTTTGTAGAGCTTATTACGTGCCTAACCCAGGCATTTTCCCCAATTTTTACAATTACAATTTTCAAACGTATAGAAACATGTAAAGAACCGGACCGTGAACGCCTGTACACCCACTGCCTGGAGTCTACCACTAACATTTTTCTGTAACTGTTTCATTATGTATCCATCCATCCCTCTGTCTACCCAGGAATCTATCTGTATTAGTTGCCTGGGGCTCCCTTAACCAATGACCACACAGGCAGCGGCTTAAAGCAATATAAATTTATTATCTTATAGTTCTGGGCTCAGAAGTCCAAAATAGGTTTCACTGGCTAACATCAAGTTGTCAGCAGAGCTGTGCTCCTTCTGGAGGGTGGAGGCGGAATCTGCTTCTTGGTTTTTCCAGCTTCTAGAGGTGCCAACGTTCTTTGGCTTGAGGCCCTGCATCACTCCAACCTCTGTTTCCATCGACACACCTCTCTCCCTTACACTGACCTCCTGCCTCCCTCCTGTGAGGACCCTATGCCCACCTGGATGATCCAGGATCATCTCCCCATCTCAGGTCCTTCACTTAATCACATCTGCTAAGTCCTTTTTACCACATTAAGGTGATGCAGTCACAGGCGCTGGGTACTGCGATGTGGACATCTTTGGGGCCCTGCCACACCATTTTAATTTTTATGTATTTCAAAGTAAACTGCAGACAGGGATACCTCTCCCCCTGAATATACACATCACCAGCTAGAGTACAGTGTTCATTTATAATCCTTTTCTTCTTTCTAGTTAAAATTTGCATACATTGAAGTGCACATTCAAGGGGTTTTGACAAATGCGTGCCCCTGTGTCTCTTAAACCCCTATCAAGATAGAGGACAGGGGCTTCCCTGGTGGCGCAGTGGTTGACAGTCCGCCTGCCGATGCAGGAGACGCGGTTCGTGCCCCGGTCCGGGAGGATCCCACATGCCGCCGAGCGGCTGGGCCCGTGAGCCATGGCCGCTGAGCCTGCGCGTCCGGAGCCTGTGCTCCGCAACGGGAGAGGCCACGACAGTGAGAGGCCCGCGTACCGCAAAAAAAAAAAAAAAGATAGAGGACATTTTGAGTCACAGAAGATTCTGTCCCGCCCCTCCGCAGCCACAGGCCCCATCCCACTCCAGAGGCGACCACCAGCGATTAGCTGCGCCCATCGAGAGCTCCTTCTCCTGAGGAACGGAGTCACAGCATGTGCTCCTTGGGTCTGGCTTCTGTTGCTGGCACAGCAGTTTTGAGTCACTGTGTCGCGTGCGCTGGTACCTGCTGCTTCTCAAGGCCCAGCAGCCCCGCCCACCTCTCCATTCTCCTGTTGATGGGCAGCTGTCTCCGGGTCTTAGTTGTCCTGAGTAAAGCTGCTGTGAACGTTCTGCTACAAGGCTTCGTATGGACACAGGTTTCTATGTCTCTTAACTAAGTATCTCAGACTGGAGTTGCTGGGTCACAGGGAGGATGTGCGTAGGTTTAGTTTTTCGAGCAACTACCAGACTGACTTCCTGAGTGATGGCATCACCGTAAACCCCCCCCCCCAGCGTGTATGAGCGTTCCAGCTCCCCCACATCCTCGCCGAGTCCCGGCGGGATCATTTCAGCCATGCTGGCAGGTGTGGAGTATGTCCCCCTGCTTCTAATCTGTGGTTCATTCCCCAGGCGGCTAACGACGCGGAGGCCAAGGGCTTTTCCAGACGCATGTGGGCCATTGGTGCATCTTCTCTGATGGAGCGTCTGTTCAAACCTTGATTCTCTTATCGTGTTGTCTTTCTATTATTGGTTGAAGGAGTCCTTTATATATCCTCGACACCAGTCCTTTATCAGACATGTATTTTGAAAATTGGGATAATGGCGATTTGTAATAAGAAATATATATGTTTGATCTTCATCCGAATTCCTGGCCCTAGCTCCTGAAACCCTAGGCATTTCCTAAGTGATGGGAGTGATAAAGATGTCTTATGTGAATGAGGTAACTTTTGGAAAGCCCCTAGGTAACCTAAGGATGGAGGCTGGTTGCCAGGGGAACCAACCATGTGATTAGGGAGTTGGTACTTTCCAGCCCTCCCCCAAACTTCCAAGGGGGAGGGAGGGGCTAGAGATTGATTTGGGCAATCTCTCATGGCCAATGAATTAATCAATCGTGCCTACTAATGAAGCCTCCATAAACGCCCAGAAGGACTCGGTTCAGAGAGCCTCTGGGTCGGTGAACAAAGGAGGTACTGGGTGAGTAGGGTGCCCCTTTCCCCACACCTCGCCCTGTGCATCTCTTCCAGCTGCCTGTTCCTGAGTTCTATCCTTTTATGATGAACCGGTAACCTAGTGAGTAAAATGTTTCTCCGAGTCCTGTGAGCCGCTCTAGCAAATTAATCAAACCCAAGGAGGGGGTCATGGAAACCTCTGATTTATACCCAGTCGGTCAGAAGCACAGGTAGTAAATAACCTGAACTTGGGATTAGCATCTGAAGTAGGGGGCAGTCTTGTGGGACTGAGTCCTTAACTTGTGGAATCTGATGCCATCTCCGGATAGATAGTGTCAGAACCGAACTGATACTGGAGTCAGAGAATTACTTGGTGTGGACAAAAAACCCACACACGTCGGCATTGCTGTCAGAATCACAGCTGGTGATCAGAAGTGGAATTGGTACCCGAATCATGGGAATATTTTCTCCCATGCTATCGCCTGATCAGGCCCAGCTGAATTTACATCATTTCATTTAATAACTCACTCAGTTCCCCAATAACCCTATGAGTTAAGTACTCTTCACAGAAGAGGAAACTGTGGCTCAGGGTAGTACCTTCCCCCAGGTCAAAGCCCCAGAGTGCAGCAGGATGAGTTGTAACCCTCAAAGGTGGGTCCCAAGTTCAGTGGCCGTAACCACTGCACACTGCCTCTTGCTCACTCAGCAAATACACAAAGACCACGTTAAGTGGCCGAGAGCATTTCTTATCATCTCTGCAGAAGAGATGACGACACCCTGGCCGGGGGACCCAGGCTAGCGGGAGATAGTCACAGAGCCTACCACCTCTGGCAGGAAGGCACAGGACGTGGTGGGTGATCGGGCAGCACAGGGCCCCCACCTGCTGGAGGCTGACATTTAAGCCGATGGGGCAGAGGGAACAGCACACGTGAGGGCCCCCGAGCCAAGGAAGACGGAGGAGACTGGCCGAGAGCTGGGCAGGCAACGGAGGACCAGCGGGGACCTGGACCAGGTCCCGGAGCAGCACCAAGTCGCCGGGGTTCTGTTTTCTTTCTGCAAATGCCAACGAGTCCATTTAGCACAAAATGGATCTCATTCGTCTCCTCGGGAGCACCTTCCTCCCACCAGGGCTGAGTGCATCTCAAATGCCAGGAATGATAATGACTTTACTGTGAGCCAGCTGGGAAGCCTACTCGCATTTGAATCACTGTTCCAGTTGACAAGGTTGGTGGCAATTAAGAACCAAAGCTGCCAAGGTTTTAATCTCACCAGCCAGCGACTGGCCAGCTGGCCTGCGGAGTGACCTCCTGCAAAGGACTTCACTTCTCTGGGCCTCTGTTTGCTCATCTGCAAAATGGGAATAACCACGCAGTACCCACTTCTCGGCTTTGGGTGGGGATTAAACGAGTGGAGGTTAGCGCCGTGCCTGGAACACCACGGGTGCCAACAAGCCTCGGCCATGAGCACGACCACTGTAGACTCCAGTCTGGGTGGTTTTGTTTTGTTTTGTTTTTTCTTTTAACTTTTCCCTCACTGCTTCTCAGTTGATCATCTATTAAGCTTGTATATATCACGTATGGATTCGTTCAGGTCTTACTTTGAAAGATAATATTAATTTTCAAAACAAGAGAAAATAGAGGGATGAAGACACTTCCAGTGAGGTTTTGGGAAAGATGTCCCTCAAAGTCCATTTATACCAACAATGAATTTCGAACACCACAAGCACGGTGTCCCCTTCCCCAGCCTGCTCAAAGGATGCTCTGTCCACATACTTAAAGCAGCGCCTGGATGGTTCTAGCAGACTCCACGGTAATGGGAGAAGCAGCAAACATTGAGGGCGGCTGGGCTTCCATCGAACCAGACAGCTGCTTCCGGGAGTGCTGGGTTTGAGCAAGCCCTAGGACTTGGGAAATGTTCCGCCCCTCTTTAGCTTATTAATCACTTAATATTGGAGTAAAAGCTAGATCCTTTGGAACTGTAATTTTTCAAATGAAAGTAGGAAAACGCCTAAGTTATGAAAATAACAGGTGTCACCTATTAAGATGGTCTTACCTGTGGAAACCAACATTCCTGACCCGCTCTGCTTTACTAGCAGGTAAAGGCTCAAAGACCCAGACCAAGGACAATCATCTCAAAACACCTAAGCTTAACGAGCAAGCATTCAACTGCTAACTAACGTGCAAGCGTAAGAAACTGCTCAGATTTGCCTAATGTTCTGCTTCCTCAGGCTGCTGACAAGGACAGAGGCCGAGGTGGGTGAGGTAGGCGAGGATGCCTGCTGAGCTGGTGTCACACTCCAGGACCACCGCGTCCCAGTTCAAATGCCTGCTGCTCTGCAAACGCAGGAACTTCCGTTTCTCTGCAGTGCACGCCAAGGGAGCGTGCACAGTGCTTCCTGGTCACAGTGGTCCAGGACAAGAAGTAGGATCCCAACATTCCCAGGATGCAAATAATTTAAAGTATTTGTGTCACTCTGTTACCACCCGCCAACTAGCGCCTTCATGAGACACAATGTGAAAGAAGCAGCCAGAGCTGTCGACATGATACAGGACCAGAGTGAGAAGAGGTTTCTATTCTGGGGATGACAATCAGTCAGCAATTAACCCTCCCATATACACGGCAGGCTTGACTAATTAGTCCCAGTGTTCTTTACCCCCCCACCCCCCCATCCAGATGCAGCCTCAGAATCCTTCTTAACACAGTGGCAGGCAGCCATTATCGGTCGAGCTCTCTGGTGGAAACGGTTTGCCAGCCCTGCCCTACCACTAGCCAGCTCTGTGTCAATATCTCACTTGTCAACATTATCAATAACTAACACTTAACGAGCACTCAATTGCTGATAAGACCTTCATCACATTTTATCCCCACATCACCTAAGTGCCACGTGATCCACGTGGGCTGGGCAGGCAAAGAGGCTGAGAGAGGTGGAGTAACAGACCCACAGAGCAGGGATGGGAGCGGAGACCCGGCTCCACCCACCGGTGTGTAGCCTCCCTCAGAGACATGCTGCCTTTCTGGAAAACAACGAGCCCTCGTGGGCTCGGAGACACAGAGCTGATATCACCCCCACATTTCCCCGCCTCACAAGTGAGGAAGTGAGGCCCCAAAGCTTTAACACTCAGAGGGCGAAACACATAGCAGCAAAAGGGGATTCCACGGCCTGACACCCAGAGGAAGTAGAAAACGAAAGGACCACTGGTTTCCCAGGGCCGATCACGTGACACTTTGGTGCCGTGAGCCCCAGAGACCAGTGATGCCGGAATCTGCTGCTCATTCCATTTCTTCTTTTAACCTTTAATGTTACCAAGAAGCAGCATCTCCAGCCATAAAAAAGAATGAAATAATGCCATTGGCAGCAACGTGGATGGACCTAGCGATGATCTTACTAAGTGACATAAGCCAGACAGAGAAAGACAAATGCCAGGTGATATGGCTTATACGTGGAATCTAAAATAAAAGGATATAAATGAACTTTATTTACAAAACAGAAAGAGTCTCGAAGACATAGAAAACAAACTATGGTTACCAAAGAGGAAGGCGGCAGCAGGGGGGAATAGAGATAAATTGGGAGTTTGGGATTAACATATACCCACCACTATATATAAAATAGAAAATCAACAAGGACCTACTGTATAGTATAGGGAACTATATTTAATATCTTATAATAACCTATAATGGAAAAGAATCCGAAAAAGTGTGTGTATATATATATATATATGTGTGTGTGTGTGTGTGTGTGTGTGTATGTGTGTGTGTGTATATGTGTGTGTGTGTGTGTATAGCTGAATCACTTTGCTGAACACCAGAAATTAACACATTGTAAATCAACTATACTTTAAAAAAAAAATAGTAGCATCTCAACGAGGCAAGAGCCACCAAAAGCTTCTAGAATTGATTGTAGTTCGTGTTTACATTCTTTTACCCCAACAGCACTGAGTACAGACTAGCAGGTTAACACCACTAGGCCAACATATGTTTACAAGGTACTCTTAGACTTACTAATATGTTTCTTCAGCCTCTACATAATATAGAAAATAATAAATATACTCAATAGGAAGTAAAGCCATTTTTCATCTGAAACCTAAAAAGTCAAGTGTACGGCTAATGCAAGGAGAAAATGTGCTTTCTTTGGGTACCTCTTTCCTACGATGGAAAGTAAGAAAACAGCTGGGTAAAGGGACCTGCCCTCTGCCAACCACAACAGGGGAGAAATCAATCACATAGAGCATTTAAAATCCGCTCACAACAGGCGCTTACCCACTTACATCTTCTAACCATCCCTTAATTATTCTGACGACTGGACAGGGAACGCGAGGGTAAGCAACTTCGGGATGTGTGATAAATATTAATTCCATGGGGTGGGAACAGGAATTCAAAGGTGAGCTCCTCTAACGAGTGTGAAGTTGCCAAGGCGACCTGACTCTCTGGGACCACGCAGGTATAACCAAGATGCTAGGAGGACCACAGAGAGTTAGCTGTTCCTGAAAGGTAAGGAACATAAGGTCATCACTCCGGGTCCAGTGTCACCATTCCCATTCTCTACTGAAGCAAAATTTCCGAGAGATTTCAGTAGATGGCCAGGAAAAAAAGCCCAGTGTGGGACACGCTGACGTGCCTACGTGTTTCTCTCTGAAATGCCCCGGGTGCATCTGGACAACGGTGGAACAAACAAGGAGAAGTGCTGGATTTGAAGATTATAATCGGAATAGTAATCAAAGGAAACTCGACAAAGCCACACCAAGCCCCTGAAAGCCACCTCCTCTCAGCCAGAGACAGGAAAACAGAACAGTGGTTTCCAGTGACTTCCTCAGGACTGCATTACAGGAGTCGACAGACTGTACCTCCCTCTCTGACCAAGAGCAGCCCCCATGGACAGAGGCAGCCCTGTTCAAAGAAGACGCCTTAGGGTTTGCAGCAAGAAACACGGCAGGGTCTGCAGAGAACCTCACAGCCCGCTGGATTCAAATAGGACCTACACTGACTTCTCTTCCCATAGAACATTCTAGAACCCATCGTGTACATGGCCCCGGTCCCTCACCTGCTCACCTCCCTCCCCTTCTTTCCAGCCACCCTCTTTCCCTTCTTGTAAGTCAGGAGTCCAACCCACCTTAACCGTGATGGGTAGTCAACTTCCTGAGGGTAGATCATCAAGAGGATCACGTGAGCAAAGAGGGACTGGAAAGGCAAAGAATCCCCAAAAAGTCCCACCTCCCTGGCCAAAGGAGACCAAACTCATTACAAATCCTTTCCCTACATCTTGCAGCAAAGAAGGATACTATCCCATTTTTATTTTCAAAAGTAAGTGGGAGGGTGTGCTGAGATCTGCTTAAAGAGGATGTGGAAATCACCTCGAAGTCTCTATGTGCCCAGAAAGTTCTCTATGCAAACACCCCAAACAGCCAGAACTCTACGCCTCCCCAGGTGCCTCGGCCCCAAGAGTAACTAAGTGGGAGCAGGGTCAGGGGCCTGGAGAACCGGCCCTCATCTAATCTGTTTCTATGCAGTTCCTTCCATCTCAGAGTGGCCTCTGGGTTGCTACCTCTGCATCTCACCCTGCAGCTGTTGCCTCCTCACGTCTCAGGAATCCTGCTGCTCCCAGCCCAGCACACTGCCTCCAGGAAGCCCGCCCTGCCTGCACCTACGCTGGAGCTGCTTCCCTGCAGGTCACCGCGCTCCCGTCCATTCGACACCGGCCTCTCTAAAGTAGCTGAGATTGGTAACTGGTGCCCACTGCTCCCACGTGCGGGGATGACAGGGCCCAGTGACCGCTCCAGCTTGCCCCAAGGCTGACCACGGCCCACACACCACACCACAGTCCGGCCACTCTGAACGGCCTGCACTTCCCCAGCGGGACTAGCTGGGGTCTCCTCCAGGGCCCCTCCTCTTCTAATTCCTAGCCAGTCTTTACACGCAACCGGGGGACCACTTCCTCTAGCCAGAACCCAGAACCCCCAAATCCCGGATGTGTGTCTCCCCTGGGTGTCCATCACCACACCGGCCTGCCCCCTCCTCACAGCACCCACAGGCTCCTAAGGACAGGCCTGGCCCAGGTCACCGCCTGCCACCAGCCCCCAGCCTGCCAGGCAAAGATTCTTTTCCCTGTGTCCTTAGGTCTTCGGAGCTCACGGGCACCTCCTCCCTCTGCCGTCCTGGGATGGGGCCGAGTGGGCCTTCACCTTCTCCTTCCTATCTACCACTCGAAACAATTATGTTTTATCTTTTTTTTTTAATTTTTATTGGAGTATAGTTGATTTACAAGGTTGTGCTGAAGCAATTATGGAGGGTTTGATTGCACTTACTTTGAACCTTCACGGAAGTTTTCCATTTCTTCTCACTCTCCATCTCCAGAGAGGGATGTCTGCCAAGGACATCGCTTCTCCCCCCAGGACCCCCACTCACCAGGTGACTCCATGTTTGGACCACACCTGCCTGGAACCGGCTGCCCCAGCCACGTGTGCCCGGCCTAGTGTGCCCGGTCCGGGGGAGCCGTGCGGATTCTCCCCCTCGAGAAACTGAGTTGAGAGCCCCAGGCACCGCGCGGAGAACAGGTTCACGGGGTGGCGGGGGAGGCTCTGGGGGGCATTTCCAGACCCTGGCAGCCGAGGGCCCCGAGGAGCTGCCCCACGCCCTGAGGCTGGTCAACCTCCTCCTGGCTCTGGAGACACCTCAGGAAAGAAACACCAGGTTTCCCCACCTCAGCACGGTTATCGGACATTGTGTGTGGCTGTCCAGTGCGCTATGGGATGTTTACCAACATTCCTGGCCTCCAGGCACTAGATGTCACTAGCATCCCCACCCCAGCCAAGATGAGACACTGGCAATGTCCCCTGGGGGCAAAATCATCCCCACCTGAGAACCACTGGTTTAAACTGCCATGAAGTGGCTACGGGGCAAGGTTGTGTTTCCTCAACTGTAAAATGAGGGGAATACCTGAGTCACTGTGCTGTACGCCCGCACCGAACACAACACGGTACATCAACTATATCTCAATAAAAATTTTTAAAAATACTGATATATTTTATCCTATAAATAATAAATAGATAAATGAATAAATAATAACATGAGGGGAAAAGTCCCACCTTGCAGGCACCTCTGTCCAGGTACTCTTATTACAGAGCAGTGTTGAAGTGGGATGGTATTTGGGGACAACACGGCATCTACGCAGCTGATCACTCGAGAGGACGGGGAGAACCGAAGGGAACGCACAGGGGTTAACACTGTGGTTTAAACTGAGATTCTCTCCTGGAAGTTATTTAAAGCCCACAAAAGAAACTTAATACCTTCAGCCCTCGGTTCAAGGTCGCAGCCCACTGGTGTCTCTTTAGACACCAAAAAATTCATGAGGTTTCAGTCAATACCTTGCTCATTTACCTCCATTTCTGCCTCAAGTGCTCGGAAGACGAGCCGGGTCAAGAGAACCAGAAGACAAGCCGCAGAGAGGGAGAAAGTGTTTGCCAAAGACACATCTGGCAAAGGTTTTGTATCCAAAATATGCCAAGAAGTCCTAAAGTTCAACTAAAAGAAATCAAACTTGATTAGAAAATGGGCCAAAGATCTGAACAGACACTTCACCAAAGAAGAGGCACAGATGGCACATGAGCCTAGAAAAAGACACTCCACGTCGTAAGTCATTAGGGAATGAGAAGCAAAAACTGCTCTAAAAAATATATTTACAAAAAAAAAAAAAAAAAAGCTATGGACATCAAGGGGGGAAAGGGTGGGGGGATGAACTGGGAGATTGGGATTAACATATATACACTAATATGTATGAAATAGATAACTAACAAGAACCTGCTGTAAAAAAAGTAAAATTAAATCCAATTCAAAAAAACTAAAAAGGCTTCCCTGGTGGCGCAGTGCTTGAGAGTCCACCTGCCGATGCAGGGGACTCGGGTTCGTGTCCCGGTCCGGGAAGATCCCACATGCCGCGGAGCGGCTGGGCCCGTGAGCCATGGCCGCTGAGCCCGAACGTCCCACAACAGTGAGAGGCCCGCGCACCACAAAAACAAAAGCAAAAACAAAAAAAAGCGATCAGGGAACAGGAACGTCCTTAATGCTTGCTTTCCTCGGAAAAGCAGGAGGGACAGAGCCTCCAGGCTCGGCTGTGGCAGGTTTGGCGCTGTGCAGCCCGGTGCCGGTCACTGGTGTCTGGGCAGAGGGCGGAGGCCAAGGGCAGGCAGGGGCCTCTCATACAAATGGGTGGAGTGGACCCTATCCCGCCCCTCCATCCAGGGCCTCCCCGTCCCAGAGCTGGCCGCCCGCCTCTAAGGACTTCACACAGCAGCTGGGGCATCCGTCCCTGGGGCGCCCCTCGCCCCCTTCCTGGCCCGCTGGACCTGTGCGGCTGTCACCCGTGGCCACCAGGGGGCCCTCGTGGGGAGTTTTCCTCTGCGCCTGCTCTGTGCAGCTCCAGTAAAACCGAACCACTTTAATGAGTGGCTCTTAACAGTCCCCAGGCCTCCTAAGGGGAGCTTTGGGGTTTTTTAAGTGTTCCTTGCCACTTTTCCCAACACCCCACAGTTCGTCACAGTTCCGTTTTCTAAACCGGGCCGACACATGACACGACTTGGTTCCCTACCATAGGACATCAGCGTTAGTCCACGGGCACTTCCTGCATGGGTTCCTCCAAACCTCAGGACACATTTCCTAACATGACCTCCCCTGGAAGGTGACAGGACATTCACCCCAACGCGTCCCTCCGTGCCTCTCACAGCCACAAGTTCTGCCGACCCGGGAGGGGGCGAATGCCCCCGGCGCCCCCAGATCTCTAACTTCTCGGCAATGCCGACCTCGTCCCCCACCCACGCTCCTGAGTTCACCGTGGACTTTCTAACAAAAAGGAAACGAAACCCACTGCGCAGCTGGCAGCGCCCGGCACACCTCGAAGCCTCCTCGTCTGATGGGTCCCTGGCAGGCAAATGAGCGCCTCCCCACAGGGGCCCGAGCTGGGCCAGGAACTGCTCCAGCTGTGAACCACATGAATGGCAGGGAGGGCAGGTTGCCAAGGCAACGGGCCCGCAGGGATACTGGCAATTCTCAATCACTGAGGACCTCATTCTCCAGCCTTCACACCTCGGCCTCCCGCTCCTGACTCCTTCCCCACTTCCCACAAGACCAGACAGAAGCCACCGAGCCCTTCCAAGGCCAGTCCTCCCTGAATTCCTGCGTGTGAGCCCAATTCGTGTTTGTGACCTTCTGTTTGTATGGGGGGACCCCTGAGGGTGCCAGGCACCCCAATCTTGAGAAACGAGGCAGGGGACCCAGCTGACTCACACACCAAAGCAACAACAGCTGGGACTTCCCTGGCGGTCCAGTGGTTAGGGCTCGGGGCTTTCACTAGCGAGGGCGCTGTACTATGGAAGCATCTCTCTCCTGCTGTTTCTGTGCCTATTTTATTCATCACAGGATGACTCTGACTATTGTGATTCTTGTTATACTTAAATTAAAGCAGACTGGCCCTCGATTTTCTAGGCGTTGGCTAGCTCATGAAGGCAAGGGCAAGCACGTCGCTTTGGAGCTTGGGGCCGGTCCATGAGTTCAGGAATGTGCTCTTCGTATTTCAAGAGCACATTAAATGTCACCTATAAAAAGCTGTCATCTCCGGGACATTCTGATGACTTGCTATTCTGTGAGAGATTGCTTTCCTGGTTGCTTCAGGTCTCAACCCAAACACCACCTGCTTTGAGGCCTTCGTGGGCATCCGTGTGATTGCACTGTTACATCTTCCTCCTAGCACATATTATTACAGCATGATTGGTCTGTTTTATTTATTATTACGACTGATTCCCTGTTCCGTGAAAGCGAGGGCCTTATCTATCTTTTCTTCCTAGGGTCTCACAGCAGGCAATGAATGAACTGGAAAGAGTATGACATTTGTGTTTATAATTGTCGTAAGGTGTAGAGAGGAACTGAAATGACTTTGGTGAGGGCGACGAGGACTGCAAGTGGGACCGCACATCAGAGAGGCAGCTGGAATGATCGAGGGAAGGGTGAAGGCCATTTACCATCTTTTCGGAGGTGCGACTTGAAAGAGATTAACACAAGCCAGTTTGGATCCTAAACGTCAGGTTTCAGAGAGGAGGGGCTCATTTGCTTGGAACAACTTGTTGACTGAAAAAACTGCGCAAGTTGAGAATTATGTTTTATTCGGTGGACAAAACTGAGGACTTAAGCCCGGGACACAACATCTCAGATAGCTCTGAGGGACCGCTCCAAAGAGGCAAAGGAGGAACCAGGGTATGTAGAAGGTTTTCGCAACAAAGACCAGGTAATCGGAGCATCAAAAGATTACGGTTAATTAAAGAAAACCAGATATCTCAAGGAATTTAGCACTTTTCTGTGTATGGGAAGATGCAAGGGTCTGGGCTCACTGAAATCATTCCTTTGATGTGCACCTCAGCTACCTGCATCCTGTGCTTTCTCATCCTGAGTCCCCTCGGGATGCGGGGGGTGGGGGGGGTGGGGGGGTGGCTGCAGTGCCTGAGGGCTTGGCAGTTCTTGTTTCCACCCTGAATTTCCTCAGGGTTCACCTTCTGGGATGGTTGTAGGGGATCAAAGGCTGCAACATCCTTTGTTTACCGATAAGGCAGGCAACATTTTTTCACTGATAAACTAAAGGTGAAAGGCCCTGCCCTCATGGAACTGAATCATCTAATTTGGTAAAAGCATCCCTGGTGGGAAATGCATAGGCACCCCTCCCCCCAAACACACGCACACACACACACACAAATCCCTGGGTGGAAAGTGTGTGGGAGTACACACATCCCTAGAGGTAAAGCATCACGGGTATCCCTAGGAATACACACCTCAATGGGAGAAATTAATACGGGGACACGTGTGCCTCGCAAGTATGTCCTTGGGGTACACACGTCCCTGGGGGGTACACTCATCCTCCGGGTACAGGAAGACTTTCTAAAGCACAGGTCAGGCTCAGGTGGTTCAAGGCAGCGGTCCCCAAACGTTTTGGCACCAGTGACCGGTTCCGTGGAAGACAATTTTTCCGCGCACGCGGGGAGGGGGAAGGGATGGTTCACACGCTATTGCGAGCGACGGGGAGAGGCTGATGAAGTGCCGCCGCCGGGACGGACCGAGGGCTCACTCTGCCTTTTGTTCTACACGTTTGAGCCCTGGGCCCAGGCCCAGTTCCTAACAGGCCGGGGACCGGTACCAGTCCGCGGCCCGGGTGTTGGGGACCCATGGTTTAAGGAACTCACTGCACACCCCTGACTCCGGATCCTCTCTCGTCTAATGTCCTGCCTGAGGCCAGCTCCCACCAGCCTGTTCACAGCCACCGCAGTATAACTCACCCTCTTACCCACAGGGAATCTGGCCCAGGGGAGGAATCTCTGGGCCAGAACAAAGGAAAAATTCAGTAATGCGGCCCTGGGAGAGGCCCAGGAAACAGCCGGATTTAAAGAACACAATCTAGAGGCCGGGAGTCACATCCCTCATAACTCTAAGAAAACTCTTAAAAGGTAAGAGGTGGTAGGAAGCTTTTGAGAATCATTTTCGTGGACACGTGGAGTCAAAAATGGAGGGGGCTCCGTAGTCCTTGCCGGTGGGCCCGCTCGGCATCCCTTTCCTTCCTCCCCTCCCCGGGGCTGGGGCCGCATCCCGGGCAGAGCACCGCACCACGAACACCAGCGGGCCCCGGGCCTTGCCCGCTCAGCACTGGTGCCCAATAAGTGCTCATAGAGTGAGTGGCCACAAGGGCTGAACGAGCTGGGCGGGGAAGGGGGCTCAAGAAACGGCGACTCAGACGGCGGTGGGCACGGGCCTGTCCTCCGCGAACCGGGGACTCGCCCCACATTTGCTCAACATCCTGCCCTCAGCAGGAGCTGGCGATGCGCGTTTAGATGGCGCCGGGAGCCCCAAAGGGGCTCGACGAGCCGCCGGGGAAGGGAGGTGGCCAGGCTCGCGGCTGGTTCCCGGCCGGCGTTTAAAGGTCTCGGAGGAGGAACGAGCGAGGGGCATGGGCTGTCCCGAAGGTCACGACTGCGCGCTGCGCGGGCCGGGCGGGTCTCGGGCCGCGTGGTCCCGGCTGCCACTCAGTCGGGTCCCGGCGGGACTCGGGGCGGCGTGCGCGCGGGCGCGGGCGCGGGCGCGGTCGGCCACCCGCCTGGGCCCGCGGGGCGGGGCGCGGCGCGTGCGCGGCAGGAGGCCTGCGGCCGGCGCACTCACCCTCCTTGGCCTTCTTCTTCCTCGCCAGCGTGCCGCCCAGCTTGCCCAGGAACGACTCGTCCTTCTTCATCCTGTGGGGCCGCAGGGCGGGCGAGCGCAGCGGCGCGGAGGACATGGGGCACGCGGGAACCCCGGCAGCCGGGCGCGGGCGCAGCGCGTGTGGGAGCCGCCCTGGTCGCCGCCGCCGCTCGCCCCGGGGAGTGGCCGGGAGGGCGCGGCCCCAGCGCCGGCCCCCGCCCCCCGCCCGCCCCTGGCCCTGCGGAGCCCGCCGTCAGAGGTCTGCGCCGTCTCGGGCTCTGCAGTCACCGCTTCCAGCCCGCGGGCCGTCGGCCGTTCCCACGGTGCGCGTCACACTCTCAGAGTGAAGCGGTGGTTCCGCTCCCAAGTGCCGCCGCCGGGACGGACCGAGGGCTCACTCTGCCTCCTTTTGTTCTACACGTTTGAGCCCTGGGCTCAGCCGGCTCTGGTGTCCGTACCCGGGCCCCGCGGGGCAGCGAGGCAGCCAGGGCCACCACCTTTGCGCAGCCGATGTGCATCAGATAACCGCCCAGATAGGTCATTTCACTTGCTGAGCTTTTACCCACAGCCAGGCTTGGGGCTGAGGGAACACTTGTGACCTGTCCCCGCCCTCTAGAAACCTGCAGTATGGTGGGCAATACCCGCACATAGTACCCTGTCCTAGGGGAGATCAGGACGTTTCCCTAAGAGGTGATGTGGCGACACAGGAAAGAGCCCTGCTATGGAATCAGGGGTAGGTATTCAGGCGGAGGGAAAAGCAGGACCAGAGGGGACAGTGTGGGAGCTCCAGGGAGGAGAGAGACAAGAGGACAAGGCAGGCCCTGTAAGTGCTGGAAGGCGGGGAAGGGGTTTAAGGTGGAGGTGACGTGGTGGATCCGGGTTCTACAAAGTGGACTCTGGGTGACGTGTGCCCGTGGGCAGGGAAGGAGTAAAGCCAGAGGCAGGGAGACCAGTTCCGAGGTCCCTGTGACTTAGGAGGGACGTGAACGGTTTCTGGAGACGCTCATAGGTGGAACGAGCCCCAGGCTTGGCGTGGGAAGAGTTAAGGCTGTTTCCCGCTGGGCCCAGCAGGCCGGGTGGGGTCCTTCACCAGCAGATAAGGACTATCAGAGGAGGTCAGCTGGGGAGGAGCCGGGGAGTCTAGGTCCACACGTGTGGTTAACAGGGTTTTCCACCTCCCTTGGGCTGGCTCATTGCCCCACAGCACTCTGTAACTCCTCCAGTTCCCATCAGCAAAGGTTTCTGTTGGCCGAGCGGTGCCAGGGCTGTCCTCCTGCGGGGATGCACTGACCACAGGGGCAGAGCCTTGCCCTCCAGGAGCTGGTGATCCAGGGGAATGTGCACGCCCCGAAGTTAGGAACCCAGCGAGGTGGGAGGGGAGCAGGAGAAGGAGAAGGTGCGGGAGATGAAGGGACACAGATGCCCCTATTCTCTCAAGGGAGAAGATTCAGGACGGAAAGGGAGAATGCCAGGGAGGACGCAGGCACCTGGGAGATGGGAGGGAAGCCAGGGTTGCAGGCTGCCCTGTGTGACTAGGTGAGCGGGTGAGGCCATGAGATCAGTGAGCCCGCACAAGGAGCCCTGAGCCGCTGAAGGGGTCTGAGCAGAGGGCTGGTGCAAAGGATGGTTGAAGCAAAACCCCCGGAAGCTACTGAAACGGGGAGGCCAGAGTTGCCCGTGGCAGAGGGAAGGAAGAGATAAGAATGAACTTTCAGGGACTTCCCTAGCGGCCCAGGGATTAAGACTCTGTGCTTCCACCGCAGGGAGTGCGGGTTCAGTCCCTGGTGGGGCAACTAAGATTCTGCATGCATGCTGCGTGGTGCAGCCAAAAAAAAAAAAAAAAAGAAACCCAAAACAAAAACAATGAACTTTCAGGGCTTGCAGGCCACAACACGTGGGGAATAATTGGAGGCTGGGTTTAGGGACAGTGAAGGGTCAGAGGGCTCTGAGGCTTCTCACCAGCATGGCCTGATTTGGGATGTCACTAGCCACTCTGGGAAAAACACAGAAAGATGGTGAATGTGGTTATTGAGATCCTGATGGGGCCATGACGCAGCGCTACCCTGCTCTGAATGCCGAGGGAATGTCATCTAGGGCAGGGGGTCTCTGGCCCTTTGGAGAATCTGATGCATGGTACAGACTGTCTTCTCTGGAGAAATACACGCAAGAGATGCTGCACAGTGTTTCGGGGGGCCTGCAGCCACCCCGCCCTCACAGCCACAGACCCCAGCGGGAGAGCCTGCAATCAGGGGACAGGGGCGGAAAAGAAACCTTGGGAAAGAAAATGGGAAAGAGCTGAGCTCCTGGGCGCAGTCCTGGCATGTGGTGAGTGCCCAGTCAATAATTAAGTGTTTAGATATTTCATCAGTGGGTCTGCTTTCCCAGTGGATACACAGAATTTACTATTTCCATTCGGATCCTACTTCAAAATATGCCGTTACACCACGAAAGAATCTCTCTAGAAGATACTTAAGTCCTGACGCCGGCCCAGTTTATAAGAGAAACTGACCCGGCTCTTACATGACAGTAGGGTTCTGGAATCTTGTAGACATCATGCGTATAGAAACATATTTTCAATGCAAGTGTGGTACGTATTGCTGAGAAGTCCGTGCAAAGCAGTGATTTCTCGATAAAGTTCATAGTCATTCCCTTGCCCGAGGTGAAGGATGGCCCTTGCAGCCTCAGACAAAAACGCTGCACTCATGGCCTCTGTGTCCTGTGCACCTGTTGGACTGGAGAATACTTTGATTTCTTATCAAATGCAGCTTGGAAGCTTTTTAAAAATTATTGTGTTCGTTGTGATGGGTTTTTTTTGACTCGTGTGCACCG
Organism: Delphinapterus leucas; assembly: GCF_059928025.1. Classification (NCBI taxonomy): domain Eukaryota; kingdom Metazoa; phylum Chordata; class Mammalia; order Artiodactyla; family Monodontidae; genus Delphinapterus; species Delphinapterus leucas. The sequence goes on along the minus strand of NC_143139.1, from coordinate 97,330,194 downwards.
CAGATGACAATCAAGAAGTGCTTTGGATGAAATTGGGGTTTTTTTCAGGGTTAGAGGCTGGAGGGACCATGATCTAAACCCCAGAAACTTTCCCTCGCTCCTGGCCTGGCTCCTGGGGACTTTACACAGCATTCTCTCTGGAGCAGCTTTCCAAATTGCTTTCAGAGCAGCAAACGTCTATATTCACTTGAAGGTCAGAAAGTGCTGGTTGTTAATAAGAAAGAATTTAATGAGAAGCAGAAATATGATCTTAGCTCCTATCCCCACCTACTCGGGCTTCCACTTCTTAGCATGCCGCCTACGTAGAGCCCGCGCCATGGCTCTGCATGCATTTTACATTTGGAGAATAATTATGAAAATCAGATTACATGCAGCTGCCCTCATTACAGAAAACCATTTGATTTGCTTTTGAACTGTGGCTTCCAAAGGGTCCAGTTTTTTATCACCTCAATTAAGAATAAGGAACAAGCATTCTACGAGCACGTGCTGATTCCAGGCCCTGGGCGGGGCGCCACACCGGGTGGTCTCAGGCAGCCTCAGTTCCAGGTTCTCTTGCCATTCTTTCCATCTTCCCCGCAGATGGACAGGCACTGGGCACCACAGGAAGATGTAATTTGTCCTAACACTTCAGCTGAGGCGAACCAAGCAACCTTAAAGGTAATGAGACAGGAGAATGGATAAGCCTGTGGGTATATGCATACAATGGAATTCTAGCAAGCGATCAAAAAAGAGCAATGGCGCGACGTATCTCAAAAACGCGTTCCGCAAAAGAAGCCAAGTGCGGGACTTCCCTGGTGGCACAGTGGTTAAGAATCTGCCTGCCAACGCAGGGGACACGGGTTCGAGCTCTTGTCCGGGAAGATCCCACATGCTGCGGATCAACTAAGCCCATGCGCCACAACTGCTGTGCCTGCGTGCCACAACTACTGAAGCCTGCACGCCTAGAGCCCGTGCTCCGCAACAAGAGAAGCCACCGCAACGAGGAGACCACGCACCGCAACAAAGAGTAGCCCCCACTCGCCGCAACTGGAGAAAGCCCGTGTGCAGCAACGAAGACCCAACGCCGTCAAAAATAAATTAATAATAATAAAGAAAAAGAAGCCCAAGTGCAAGGGTGCATACTGGGGGAATCCACTTATTTGAAGTTCAACAGCAGGTGGCCTCTTTTCTACGTTGAGAGTGGTCACCTTCGGGGGAGAGGGTCTTGCCTGGATATGGGCACCAGGAAACGCTGGGTGATGCACATGGGCCGCAGGCTGGGGGGGGGGGGTCACACGGTTTATACCTAAGTAAAAAGCCAACACCTGGTACACTGGAGAGTTGTGCCTTTCACCGTGTATCAGTTATGCCTCCATAAAGGCTTGGGGAAAAGAAAATAAATAAATGATACCCCTAAGCAGGATCATTTGAGCTCTCTACCTTACCTGCATTTGGGTTTCATTCCTTATCGAAGTGTCTCCTGTGATAATACAGCAGCTCAGGAAGCATTTAAAGGGAGCTTTATATAAAAGCTGCATGCCTTCTCTCATTTTGCTTCCATGTAACTAAAAAGAAGAGAGATCTTTTCAAAAAACGAAAAACAGCCTTTAGCTCTTTGGGAGAGAAAAGGGAGCTCATACGAGGAAGGATCGAGACTGTGAAATGTTTCCTTGTGTTGTTCATTTTCAAACCTCCTAGCAATTTCAGGAGAGTTAGAAGTGTATAGGGAAGTGATGGAAATACTTAATTGATTCAGTGATGGAGAAAATGCCTTATTTCCCCCAGGTTACGCTTCTGATGCAATATTCCTGCCCTTTGGGGCAGCATTTTCAAGTGTGCTGTCATCACAGTATCCAAAGCAGTCTTTTGAATGACGTGATTTAATCACTTTGCTAATTTAGTGACCTGGCAAGAGAGGAACCTGTGATTTTCACTTTAAACGCTAGGAGCATAAAAGATGACCATACTTGCCTGGAATCTTAAAACTGTGGCGGTAACGCTTTTTCCTGAACCACGTGTGAGCGAAACACAAATCCCTGACTGCCTTTCCCTCAAGTGATTTCGGAAACGTCAGCAAACTTTGAGACAAGGGAAGTTGGATTTTCATTATTGGCAAGTTCTCTAGAGTTTTCTTTTTGCATAGTAGGCACATTAAACTATGCATACACTTTGTTCTCGTAAATATTTTAGAGATGAGGAATGAATGAAAGATTGGCACCAACTTATTCATTCCTAGTCTTCCACGGAGGAGAAATTGGTAGAGCCCCCTAAAAGATTATGCCCCCTTCAAAAGAAGACTGACCCCTAGCTTTCAGAGAGCAAGTTCCTTGAAAAATGCCAGGACCTCTTATGTGGGTGGGAGAACAAAGGCCAGGCCTATTAGACATTCACACCATAGTCTAAATTTCTTTCACCATTCATTTGCCATATGTATCTATCACCTGCCTGCAAAGTAAAAGGCTTTGCTTTCCTCCTCCCACCTAACTGGGCGCAGTAAGGGAATGAGAGCTGTGCTTTGGATGGAGGGGAAAACGACGACGGGTGGGGGCACTTTGGGGCGGTGAGCTCGCTGCTGGATGGAGCAGCAGACTCGGCCACCACAGCACGTTGTGGGAACATCACTAGGGCTGGGGAAGACAGTGGGCCAGGGCAGGGGTCTGTAAGGGGTCAGACAGGAAATATTTTCCACTTCTCGGGCCATACAGCCTATTGCAACTACTCATCTTTGCTGTCATAATCTGAAAGCAGCCACAGACAATATACAAGCAAATGGGTGGCTACGTTCCAACGTAAGTGCACTCTGCACTCAGAACTTTGGATTTCATATCATTTTCACCTGTCACAAAATATTCTTCTTTTGGTTTTTTTTTTTCAAAACAGTTGAGACGTAAACCCATTCTTACGTACCGAGTTTACGGTACGTAAACCCGGCCGTACAAAAACAGGCCGGATTTGGAAGCAGAAGTTACCCAAACTGCATTTCACTTACTGCATATTTTTGCCTGAAAGTCCTAATAACGGTAACGACGATGGTGCCACTAAAAATCAATGTTTAAAAGGTGCCAGGGATTCAGAGCCTGTTGTTTTGAACTCCAAGGGAGTATACAAAATCTTCCCTTGCATTAGAAATGCATTATTGGGCTTCCCTGGTGGCACAGTGGTTAAGAATCCGCCTGCCAATGCAGGGGACATGGGTTCGAGCCCTGGGCCGGGAAGATCCCACATGCCGCGGAGCAACGAAGCCCGTGCGCCACAACTACTGAGCCTGCGCTCTAGAGCCCACGAGCCACAACTACCGAGCCTGCGTGCTGCGACTACTGAAGCCCGCGCACCTAGAGCCCGTGCTCCGCAGCAAGAGAAGCCACCGCAATGAGAAGCCTGCGCACCGCAATGAAGAGGAGCCCCCACTCGCTCCAACTAGAGAAAGCCCACACGCAGCAACAAAAAAACCTAACACAGCCAAAATTTTTAAAAATTAAAAAAAAAAGAAATGCGTTATTAATACAACCCTTCCAAAGTGGATCAGTAACAGTTCCACTTCTGTCATTTATTCTATAATACTCCTCACACTGCTATACGAAGGTAGGAGTATATTGCAATATGGCTTGTCTTTTTTGGGAAATGGGAACCACCTAAACGTGCATCTCTGATTATATATGTCAAAGCAGAGTCCAGCAGCACCAGGGAATATTACGTGGAGCAGGGCGGGGCTGTCTGGCTGGTGCGCGACGCCACCCATGATGTGGGGTTAAACGGAAAAGCAAGCTGTGCTTCTACTTCATACGTTTACATACTCACTCATTCCACACACACTGAGTGTCAAGGTAGGTTCTGGGCGTGATTCCAGGCCTTAGGACACACCACGCACAAACCCAAGAAGGGCTGCCCAGTGGAACTTACATTCTCATGGCAGGAACATCAAATTAGCAATTTTGAAAACCCACGTACGAGAGAAAGACAAATATCATATGGTATCGCTTATATGTGGAATCTAAAAAAAAAATGATACAAATGAACTTATTTACAAAAGAGAAGACTCACAGACATAGAAAACAAACTTATGGTTACCAAAGGGGAAGGAAGGGGGATAAATTAGGAGTTGGGATGAACATATACACACTACCGTATAGAAAACAGATAACCTACAGGGACCTACTGTATAGCACAGGGAACTATGCTCAGTATCTTATAATAACCTGTAATGGAAAAGAATCTAATAAAGAAAATATATACATATGTGTAACTGAATCAGTTTACTGTACATCTGAAACCAACACAACATTGTAAATCAACTGTATTTCAATAAAATCTTTTTAAAAAGGAAGTTTTCAAAAACAACCCCTACATGTGTACATTTTACATATATGTGTTATACATACATACATTTTACACATACATAAACCCTTATGGAAGTCCAACTTTTAATCCTCACTCTGTCAAGGGGCAACGGCCGATTTGAACTCTGCCTTTCTACCTGGCGGTACAGACAATAACAAATGGATGCAGAGTGAAGAGAACTGATTTCAGGACTAATCAGAAAACATTTGATTGAGACAGTGGATGCTCAGACAGCGAGCACGTGATCGTCAGTGAAAAGCGCAGTCTCGTGCATAAGTGAGACAAATTCTCATTTGTTCAGGGTCACGACTCGTACATTAAAATATGTTCCGTGATTATCCACCTAGCACACCTACTGGAGTGCATCGCTAACAGAGACCCGAAGGCTGAGCAGCTGTAAGCAAATTATGCTCTGGAATCAGGAGAGTATTAAACCGTAAAACTCAACTCTGTATGCTAATTTATCTTAAGACTGTCAACATTTCAAATTTGCAAGGAAATCAAAAAATGCAAAGCTTGACAAGGCTATTTGATCATCGGTGCTATTTATTTATTATGAAGAACTACTAAAATATGGAGCTGATTGGTTTTTTTCAGAAGCACCGTGGCAACAGCAGCCTAGGCCCTTGCCCTCCGGATGCCCGACCGTGCAGCTCTACCTGTATACAATTTTCAAAGAGTTATAAAAGACTGCAATTAAAAACACTTTTCTACAACGAAATGCTGTAGTTTTCTTGTAATCCGAAAGAAAAATGCAAAATGAGTCTTTTTTCCCTAGATGCATTATGCCTTCCACGTGATAAATATTCAGTAAATATTTCCTGAATCAGAAAAGCCTGTCTTTAAAGGTAGAAACAACCTAATATCCATCACAGATGAAGGGATAAACAATACGTGGTCTAACCATACATATATGCATGAGATTCCGACCCACGCAGCAACGTGGATGCACCTTGAGGACATTATGCTCAGTGAAATAAGCCAGACACAAAAGGACAAATTCCGCATGATTCCACGCACATGAGACACCGAAAGGAGTCACGTTCATAGAGACAGAAGGTAGACGGTGGTCATCAGGGGCTGGGGGGAGGGGAGACTGGGGAGCTAATTTCACCGGGACAGAGTTTCAGCTTTGCAAGATGAAAAGAGTTCTGCAGATGGAGGGTAGTGATGGTTGTACGACAACGTGAATGAACTTAATGCCACTGAGCTGTACATTTTAAATGGTTGAAATAGTGACTTTTATCTTAGGTATATTTTACCACCACTTTTTAAGCCTGTGTCTAAGACCCGAAGTAAATCAGGCCCTGAAAGTAAAGATAATGTACTAAACTGAAAAGGGCTGCCTTGAGGTGTGGGAAAAAGCAAGGACTTTCCGAGGGAGGAGAAGTAACAGCAAAGAGAGATGGATGAATAAGCCAACCAGCCAAAGACGGAAGAACAGAGAATAAATAGTCCCCTAGAGGCAGAAGAGGGTTAACCAGAGGGCCAGCCCTGGGGAAAGAGAGAAAGATTGCTGCACCAGCAGCCTGGATGGGAGGGTGGGGATGGGGGAGAAATGCACATAAATCTCGGCCTCCAGTGTGGGGTGCACGGCCTCGCAAGAAGGCCCCCAGCTGAACTGCAGAGTGAGCACAGGAGGGAATCACCAGCTTCCCAGAAGGGACTGCAGATGGTCCTGGCCCTCCCCATCCTCTGTGGCATTCCAGCCTCCAGCTTTCCAGAGCTCCTCGCTGACCCCATCATGGCCCTTCCCCCACAGACAGGCAGCGTCGCCTCTGCCCCTGGACCCCACACAGAGCCTCGCACACACTCAGAGCTCAATCTGTGTTTGATGGATGGATGGACGGATGGATGGATGGATGGATGGATGATGGATGGATGATGGATGGATGAATAGAAGGATGGATGGATGGATGATGGATGGATGATGGATGGATGGATGGATGGATGGATGAATAGAAGGATGGATGGATGGATGGATGGATGATGGATGGATGATGGATGGATGAATAGAAGGATGGATGGATGATGGATGGACGATGGATGGATGAATAGAAGGATTGATGGATGGATGGATGGATGAATAGAAGGATGGATGGATGGATGAATAGAAGGATGGATGGATGGATGAATAGAAGGATGGATGGATGGATGAATAGAAGGATGGATGGATGGATGCATGGATGGATGGATGCATGGATGGATGGCAAACGATTGATGACAGGAGGTTGGTGGTGGTTGTGGCAGGAGATTACTCCTGCCACTTGGGACTATTGTGATGTTTGCATCCAAGCAGAAAAGGTTTTATCCATGGATGCAAATTATTTATGGCTCCTTCAAACACTCAGCCCCGGCGACAGATTTGGTGATGAGGAAATGAGAGAGTAAGGTGTGACATGGAAATACAAGGAAATATTAGGAAGCAAAGCTTTACTGTCACTTGCTTTCCGGCTGCCTGTTCAGGAAGGAAACGGGGGGGCCGTGACAAAGCCTGTGCTGGTGGGAGACTTGGGGTCTAGTGTTTGAGGAGGGGCCGGAAGGGATCAAACTGCATTGACTCCAAACCTCCCAGGAGCTTCTCAATCGTTAACGCACACCGGTCGCCTGGGGACCATGAGAAACTGTAGGTCCTGGAGGAGAAGGGCTGGACCAGGCCTGAAACTCTGCATTTCTAATGCACCCCATGCCTCTGGCTTTTTAGTTCCTGTGTCACACTCTGAGTGGCAAGGCTATACCATACCCTTTTATTAAAGGGTCACCGTGGGCTTCTGGGATAAGACAGCTGCCCACCAGAGACACCACTTGTTTTTGAAATTTCGAAGTGTATGATGCTAAGAAGACTCCCCTTTAAAGCATCAGCTGTATTAAAAAGACGCACAGCACCAGTCCTACCATGAAAAGAGCACAGTGGGAACCCAAGAGACCAGGCCTGGGCCCGGGAGCTTTCTGGCATTCCCAATGTTTTTTTTTTTTTTTTAATTTTTTAATTTTTTGGCTGTGCCTCGTGCCATGTGGGATCCTAGTTCCCTGACCAGGGATCGAACCTGCGCCCCCTGCAGTGGAAGCGCAGAGTCTTAACCACTGGACCTCCAGGGAAGTCCCCGAAACGTACTTTTAAATTATCCAACTACTTGTTTCAAATAATTACTGTTTAAAAATGTATGCTGGTGGCTCCGCTTTTTGTGAAAGGGAGACCTGGTGGGAGCCGGGCCGTGGGATGGGGAGGTGCAGACCCCTGCAAGTGAGGAGACGCCCGGGCCATCTGTGCGAGGAAAGGGCACAGAAGTTCATTGTGAGACTGGTTGGTCATCCCCCCACCAAAGTGTAAAATTCCCTTTGAAGCCCAGCTCCTCGTTTTAGTAAAGGAGGCATTGTCACCGGAACCAGGCTCCAGAGGCCAGGCCGAGGGTCTCTCCCATCCTGACCCCCTTCGCCATCTGCCTCTCTTTTCCCTTCCTGACTCTCCTGCTGAAAGAACGTTCTGTTCTCCACCACCCCCTTCACTCCTCCATCCCTGGCTCCGTACTTCCCAAGGCATGTTACCTAGTGACCCGGTCATGGATTGAATTGTTTCCCCAAAACCCACTGAAGCCCGAACCCCTGTGCCTGGGACTGTGACCTTATCTGGCAATAAGGCCTTTGCAGATGTGATGGAGTTTAAGATGAGTCATTAGCTGGGCCTTACTCCACAGAGTGGCAGAGCCCAGGTGAAGATGGAGACAGAGATGGGAGGGCTGCATCCACAAGCCAAGACACACCAAGGGTTTCCTGTGACACCAGAAGCTAGAGAAAAGCATGGAAGAGTTCTCCCAGAGCCTTCAGAGAGAGTGTGTCCCTGTGGATGTGGACTTTGATTTCGGACTTTCCGTCCACAGCCAGCCCCGAGGGAGCAGAGAGGTGCACCCCAAGGGACCACACATACTTAGAGGACAGTCTGCCATACTTGGCGAAGTCAGCCGGCCCCCTGCTGGGAGATGGGGTCACAGGGGTTCCTCCCTCTCCCCGGTCTGTCGGTCTGTTGTCTTCACACCCTCTACCCAGTCCTCCTCTGTAAGAGCCCAAGCTCACAGCCCCGCATCTCTCATCTGGACCAAGGCAAGGATCTGCTAACCAGTGAAACCCAAATCGAATCAAGACACCCCCTGATGGAATTTTTCAAAGGCTTCCCAAGGCTCACCAGTCTCTCTGGCCTGGCAGACGAGGCCCTCCGTGGTCCCATCACCACCTAACTCTCCAACCTCGCATCCGATTCATAGTTGTCCTAAACAAGCCATCCTTGACCCCAAGGCTTTGCACACACGGTTTGCTCTCTTCCCACCTTGCTTCTCTGACCTGACTCCCTCCCAGGCCCAGCTGGTCATCTCCTCCTTGGCATCTCTCCATTCCCTGGACGCTTTTCTGGTGGAGTCTTCATGCTGGGTGGCAACGGGTGTTTGCGGCATTTACTTAATCATTCATTTTCTTGTTCATTCATTCAACAAACGTATTGAGTGCCTGCTCGTATAGAGCTTCCATTCTAGGGGACAGAAGCTCACACACACACGCACGCGCACGTGTGCACACACACACACAATTAGAATAGTAGGTTGTCATAAGTGAAGGGCAGATATGGGTTTAGGGGTTTATGGGAATTCCCTGGCGGTCCAGTGGCTTGGACTCCTCGCTTTCACTGCCTCACTGCCAAGGGTGTGGGTTTGATCCCTGGTCAGGGAATTAAGATCCCACAAGACACATGGCCAAAAAAAAAAAAAAAAATATATATATATATGGGTTTAAACACCATGTTGATGCTAACAATTCCGACATTTCTCTCTCTGGTCCAAGAGCCGCTGGGTTCCAGATCCATGAACCTCAGAGGTCAGCGAACTACCAGCAAAACCATCCAGCCTGTGCCTGTTTTGTAAGGCCCGAGAGCTAGGGATGGTTTTTACGTTTTTAAATAGCGAAAAAATATCAACAAAAGAATGTCTCCTGGCAACTTTTTGCTCTCTTAACAATCAGATTCTTTGCCACTATTGCAGATTTTAATATAGGAATAGTCATTCTCCTTGGAGAAATGAACACATCTTTTAAATGCTTGATTTTTCTTTAATTCTGCTACCAATTATTTGGAAATATTAACCCAGAATATTTGAGAGAACTATGTTTAAAATAGAAGCTTAAATTCCATAGCAGGGGCCCTTAGACATTACTGGTGCTGGACGAGGTTTACATTCGTTGCTGGATTTTAAACTTGGGCACCTGTACAGAACTTGGAACATTCTTTATCCTGAAGCTTTTTGCCTGTGTGTCTAGTGATGCCTTATTAATTTCAGAGATACATTATTCATTTCCCCATGAAGCAGTCAGGAACTTGCAAGAGAATCACTAACTTCAGCCCCCCGTCACTGTGGTCCTCCTGCATCATCCAGGCCCCAGCAGGCACCGGCAGCCCTGTTTGGGAACTGTCAAATCTAGAGGCAAACTTGTTGAAAGAGCTGCTTTTATGCCTGGCCTTTACCAGTCCTCTGAGCTCTGTCTGCAGTTCAAATTGATTCCACTTGTTTTCCAGGCTGTCCCATCTCATTCACAAAGAAGGCAAGCTATAGATTTTCATGTATACGTCTTAGGATAAACATCAAGATTGGATCAGACTCAAATCGCTAAAGAATACACACCTTTCCTATCTCATCCATGTTTTTCTTTTAAAACAATATTTTTTATAGAACCTGCCTGACAAACACACCTCAGCCGGGGGATCAAGGCCAACGTCACAGCAATCGGTCACGGTGACAGCATGTGCCCTGATGTGATGGGATGAAAATAACAGCTTACCCCTATGGTCGTCTCCCTCAAGCCCATAACTCCATCTCATCATGAGAAAAACACCAGACAAACTCCAGTTGGTTCTACACAACCGGCCCAGTGCTTTTCAAAGCTGTCAAGGTCATCAAAAACAAGGGAAGTCTGAGCAACCGTCACAGCCAGAGGAGCTAAGATGACGGGACGACTAAAGGTCATGTGGGGGCTTCCCTGGTGGCGCAGTGGTTGAGAGTCCGCCTGCCGAGACAGATGACGCGGGTTTGTGCCCCGGTCTGGGACGATCCCACATGCCGCGGAGCGGCTGGGCCCGTGAGCCATGGCCGCTGAGCCTGCGCGTCTGGAGCCTGTGCTCCGCGGCAGGAGAGGCCACAACAGTGAGAGGCCCGCGTACGGCAAAAAAAAAAAAAAAAAAAGGTCATGTGGGATCCTGGACCAGAAAAGGACATCAGGGAAAAACTAAGGAAATCTGAGACTAGACTAGTTCATGAACACGTGTTCCTACTGGTTCATTAATTGTAACAAACGTACCCAGACTAATGTAAGGTGCTCACACTCGGGAAAACTGGGTGAGAGGTGTATGGGAACTCCCTGCCCTGTTTTCAAAATGTTTCTGTAAATCTAAAACTGTAAAACGGAAAGTTTAGCTTTAAAAATATCATCAATTTTTAAAGAGCGGTGGTACTTTTTCCACCTTTATTGCAAAATAAAGATTTTCAGAGCTTTCAAAGCTCACAAGGAGGTCAGCTGGGGAATCTGTTATGAGGAAGCAGCAGCGTCCTCCCAAGAACCTTTTCAAATCGATCAGGTATTTTTAAAATCCTGTTGGATCAATGGTTCTTAATTTCCCTTAAAATGGATTTCAGGTGTTAACCCTCCTGCGCGTTCTGGCTTAGTCAGCAGACAGGAGCAGTGCAAGCGAACCGAGGGGAGGTCAAGGGGACCCCAGGAGAGCTGCCACGCGCAGACAGGGTCACCTCCACAGACATCACGCAGCAAACGCTAAGAGCCTGCTCACTTGTCACGGGCACCTGCGGCCGGCAGGGGGAATTCGAGTCACGAGAGGCATTTGCCCTTTCTGTGCCTGCCTCTGCTACTTGGTGATCGATGTGGTCATCCACAGCAACTGCCTAGTTTGATTTTTTTTTTTTGATTAGTTAAGCCCAGAAAAGGTGGAACTTATTTCCTTATGTTCTCTGATAAGAGAATGACATGCAGAGAAATAAGCTCTTTTCTAGCTCTAGGGTCTTCGACCTCAAGGACTGGGAAGGACTGTGTATCAGTCAGGGTGTCCAGAGAAGCAGAACCAACAGGAGGTGACACACACACATATCAGGAGAGACAGATGGGTAGGTAGGTAGGTAGACAGACAGATAGGTAGGTAGGTAGATAGACAGGTAGGTAGATAGATAGATAGGTAGATAGGTAGGTAGGTAGACAGATAGGTAGGTAGGTAGATAGGTAGATAGATATGTAGGTAGATAGGTAGGTAGGTAGGTAGGTAGACAGATAGGTAGGTAGGTAGATAGGTAGACAGATATGTAGGTAGATAGGTAGGTAGGTAGGTAGGTAGATAGATAGGTAGGTAGGTAGATAGGTAGATAGGTAGACAGATAGATAGATAGATGGATAGGTAGGTAGGTAGGTAGATAGATAGGTAGGTAGGTAGATAGATAGGTGATAGATATAGTCTTCTATATAAAGAGATAGAGAGAGACAGATCCCAATGTGGGCCTCATCTGACTCATTAAGGATCTGAATAAAACAAAGGTCAGAGGAAGAAGGAATTTGCCCGCTTTTTCCTGCCTCACTGTTGAGCTGGGACATCTCGTCTCCTCTTCTCCTGCCCCCCAACCGTGATTTACACCATTGGCTCCCCTGGTTTTCAGGCCCTTGGACTTGGACTGAATTATACCACCAGCTTTCCTGAGTCTCTAGCTGGCAGAGAGAAGATTGGGACTTCTCAGCCTCTGTAATTAAATGAGCCAATTCCCTATATGAAATCTTTTTTTTTTTTTTTTTGCGGTACGCGGGCCTCTCACTGTTGTGGCGTCTCCCGTTGCGGAGCACAGGCTCCGGACGCGCAGGCTCAGCGGCCATGGCTCACGGGCCCAGCCGCTCGGCGGCACGTGGGATCCTCCCGGACCGGGGCACGAACCCGTGTCCCCTGCATCGGCAGGCGGACTCTCAACCACTGCGCCACCAGGGAAGCCCTGAAATCTCCTTTTATATGCATATATCTCCCATGCATTCTGTTTCTCTGGAGAACCCTGACCCTCTTTCAATTCCTGGAAAACCCCAGCTGCTTTCCATCTGAGGCCTTTGTATCGGCTATTCCCCTTCCTAGCTAACTGTTCCCTTCACCTCCTCACCTGCTGGCTTACTTCTCATTCTTCACATCTCAGCTTAAGTCCCCCGTCTTCAGAGAAGCCTCTTCTGACACCCCAGACCAGGATCAACACATTCCCCCAGCACCTCGATGGATCTCTGAGACCCACTGCAGAGCCAGCCTGGGCTTCCCCCCCACCCCACCCCACCCCCCCCCCCTCCCCCCCCCGGCGGGGACCACTGGGCTGAGGGGGAGTGGCTCTGGAGGAGGGGGAGGGGCAGGCCCTGCAGAAACGAGGACCAACAGCTGGCAGCTAAAGGTCATTTGAAATGACTGGGGGGAAAGGGGGTACCTGGGGTGAGATGGGGGATAAAGGGGTGAGCCGACACAAGATGCCGAGAGGCATCTGGGGATAAATAAGGAGGCCAGACGTTACTCTGAAATTGCAGGGAGGCGGCACCTGCACTGTGCCCGGCACATGCGTTGAGTGACTGAGCAAATGAGCAGAGGAAGTGGGGATCCAAGGCCGGCTCTGGCTCCTGATCACGCACTCTTTGCACTCTTCCTGTTTCCCACTCCCGGAAGGGCCAGCCGGGAGGAGGCTGTTTTCAGACAGACAGGAAATGATGCCTGGCCGGGCCCAGGGCTGAGGCTGTGGGGATGGGAAGGGTCAGATTCGAGGGAGATCAGTCCTGGCGCAGCCGCTGCAACTAGTTCCTATGAGCGCTTAGGTAACGGCTCTGGACTAAAGCTTAGGGACGAATCCTATTTAACCTTTACTACAGAAACAGCTCAGGAAATTCCATCCCATTGGATTTCAACACTTCCTCTCAGTAAGGACAGCATGTCCATTTCTACCCCTACACGATCAACGTCAATCCCTACCATGGTCTCTTTATTATGTTCTAATATTTCTAGCCGTAGCTCTGCCCGCTTAGCATTTCAGGGAAATTACGTTTAGATGAGCCGTAATTTCTGGGTATGATAAGAAGATCGAAGCGATTGTGTTTGGGTCTCTGACTCAGTCTAGGGAGGTCACCTGTTTCACATGATGGATGGATCTAGGCTGGCTATTATCTCAACCATGAGAAGTCGGAATATTTTAATAGACCAGCGCATCTCTCTACTGACAAATATAGTAGGAAATGCTTCCTTTGTTAGAAACTGATTGACTGAAAAGGGGTGGGTGGGTGGGAGCTGGGTAGAGAGGCTGTAATTTTCGTAGTTGATCCAAATTCATAGGATGAACATTCTTCTCAAAAATGACTGTTTATTTTCCTAGCAAGATAATGCTGAATCTCCCTTCACACAAACGTGCTTCGTTCCTTAAAGTTATCTAATGATTTGGCAAAGGACTCCAGTAATTTACTTGTCAGGAAAACGCCACGCACAAAGTCACAACCAGACTCGGGGACGACGGGATGGCCGTTAGCCCCTCCGGCAAAGCACTGTTAGTGCTTAAAGGCGGAGGGTTTGACCCCAGTGAAGCAGTGTTGAGACAGCTTCCCACAGTTCACTTTGCAAACCGAAACGTGTGAGTATAAATGTAAAACATGCCTATGTTTTATTCCAAATTTAAACCAATCTCTTCTCTCTGCGGCACTCCCAGGTGATAAAAATTCGGGAAGACTCAAATCTCTCCCCTGCTCACATCGTCCTCTGCACCCAAGGCAGAGCCCACCCGCCCCAGCTGTCAGGGACTGTGGCTCCCGTGCGCCGGGCCCTCCACATACAGCTCCTGTTACACACAGGTCCCAGCAGCCCCATTTCACAGAAGAGAAATGTGAGCTCAGGGAGGGGAATATGGTTCGCATCTGATGATAAAAGGAGGGTTTTTAATTCCCAGCTTGTCCCTCAGCAAAGACAGAGTCCCTCCTCATTCAGGTCCATACAGAGACCCTCACAATGACTCCAGTAATTACCATAGTCATCTTGCAATTGCTCTAGTGCAAATATCGGAACACCTTCTGGGGAGGACCTCCACAGGCTGAAATAACTTGCTTTGGGCTTTTAAATTTTATTTATTTATTTATATTTTTGGCTGCATTGGGTCTTCGTTGCTGTGCGCGGGCTTTCTCTAGTTACAGCGAGCGGGGACTACTCTCTGTTGCGGTGCGCGGGCTTCTCATTGCGGTGGCTTCTCTTGTTGCGGAGCACGGGCTCTAGGTGCGCGGGCTTCAGTAGTTGTAGCACGCGGGCTCAGTAGTGGTGGCTCACGGGCTCTAGAGCGCAGGCTCAGTAGTTGTGGTGCATGGGCTTAGTTGCCCCATAGCATCTGGGATCTTCCTGGACGAGGGCTCGAACCCGTGTCCCCTGCATTGGCAGGCGGAGTCTTAACCACTGTGCCACCAGGGGAAGTCCCTTGCTTTGGGGTTTTTTTTTGTTTGTTTTTTGTTTTTGGGGGGTTTTTTGGCCATGCCACACGGCATGCAGGATCTTAGTTCCCCGACTAGGAATCGAACCTTTGCCCCCTGCAGTGGAAGCGCGGAGCCCTAACCACTGGACCGCCAGGGAAGACCCTGAAATAACTTGCTTTGGATGATGATAGATCAGGGGTTCTCAACGTGTGGTCCATGGGCCCCAGTGAGACTTTCAGGGGATTTGCAAGGTCAAAACAATTTTTATAATAACACTAAGATGTTACTTGGTGACTCAGTTCACTGGGGTGACATTTGCACTTATGCAAAGGTGACAGTGGGTAAAAGTGCCGGGGCGTGAGTACGGGGTAGGGCGGAGCCCCAGCCCACATTTGTGGTCACTGTAACCTGCACCCAGGGACTGAAACGAAAATGCTAGGCTCGGACTTCTGTGGTGGTCCAGTGGCCAAGTCTCCATGCTCCCAATGCAGGGGGCCCAGGTTTTTGTTTTGGGGTTTTTTTTTGGGGGGGGCGTTCCGGGTTTGATCCCTGGTCAGGGAACTAGATCCCACACGCCACAACTAAGAGTTCGCATGCCGCAACAAAGATCCACATGCGGCAACTAAGACCCAGTGCGGCCCAATAAATAAATATTAAAAAGAAAGAAAGAAAATGCCAGGCTCACCGGAGAACATCCTCGAGGCAAAATGCTCAATTTCATTAAACCCCAGCCCTTTAACATTCTGCCTGCTGACACGGGGAGCACAGAGGGCACATCTGTCTCAGGGAAAAGCTGTGTGGCTGGGCTGCAGGGAACCAGCCGCTCTTCCCACGGAACGTCAATCACTGTGACTTGAAGGAATGACTGACACCCTAGGGTTATTCCGACTTGGGTTATCTTCGCAGACGTTTCCTTGAAAATGAACGAAGTGAGCTTCAAGGAAAGCAACTAACAGTATTTGCTGCCAACGAGAGCACAGGAGCTTTTTCATGTGAAAACTGGAATTTGGAGAAGCTTGTATCCACCACCAGGAGCTTGGCAGCTTTCAGTACTTAAAAGATTTTTCTGATGAGATCGGTGGTGACATTCATGAACGTGATCTTTTAATTCTGCATAATCATGACATGTGTCGGTATTTGGAAGATTTGCATAATCTGTGAACCAGTATTTCCCAAATGATCAATGTATGATGCTACAAAATCAGGCCTGGGTAACAGACCCAGTCACAGTGCCAGATGGACCACTGGATTTGATGGAACTGAGCGTGAGAAGTCACTGATGTGGTTCCAGATTCCAAATTGCAACTAACCTTTGAAAAACCATCACTCGTTGAATTTTGGTGAAGTATCGAAGGATACTCACCGTCATCTGAAAAGGCTATTAAAATATTCTCCTCTTTTACAAATACCTATCTATGTGAGGATGTATTCTCTTCTTAAACCACTTCAGTTGCAAGAAAATGCAGAAGTAGATGTGAGAATCCATGTGTTTTTGAAGACAGACAGTAGAGAGATTTGCAAAATCGCAACACAATGCCACTCTTTTCACTGTATGTGTTTGGAAATACAGTTTTTTCATAAAGTGCTATTTATGTTAGCAAGCAATGAGTTTGTTATTTTTTAATGAGTTACTATTTAAAAAATTTTTGGTTTGATTTCCAATACGGTAACTATTAGCATCGACCCGCATAAACAAAAGCTCTTTGGGGGTCCTCCACAATTTTTGACAGTGCTAAGGGGTCCTGAGGCCAAAAAGTTTGAGAACTGCTGTTATACGCAATCACCTGAAGAAATCAGTAAAAAGGTAAAAAAAGGAGGCAAAGAAATTTATATTTAGTTATTGTTCCTGAGGTTAAATGTTGGATGCTGTAAACAAGCTTTTAAAAACCATCCAGTAAGTGGTTATGCTGTGGAGATCATTGACTATGTAAATATTTCATGAATGGGTACTGATGGCTTGGGAGAGAATTTCTGGGAAAGCATCATAATTGATTCACAAAATGCTGTGTCTGGCTGGTGGCGGCGCTGGGGTTCAAGTCCAGTCTGAATCACAAAGTACCCACTGCTCACTCTTTGTAGCTAATGTTCGAAAACAGGCAAAGCGATCTACAGTGTTACACGTCAGCTCGCATTTACACGGGGTCACAAAGCCTCAGAAAACCCACAGGCGGCATCCCTGTGACTGTGGAATCCAGAACTGGAAGGTACCAAACCCAAATCCTCTCCTCTGACAGAAGACCGGCTGCGGCCCAGAGGGAAGAAGGGAGTGGGTTTGGTAAAGAGCCCACAGGGGGACTTCCCTGGAGGTCCAGTGGTTAAGACCCCATGCTTCCACTGCAGGGGGCCCAGGTTCCATCCCTGGTCAGGGAAGTTCCGCATGCCTCGCGGTGTGGTGAAAAAAAAAAAAAAAAATCCCACAGGACTAGAGCCGGGATCGTGACTGGGGCCACAACTCCACCTTCTGACAGTTGCCCCGGCCCCCTCGCCCCCCAACCTGCCTCCTCCTCCCCGGACATGTTCAGATGCTTCCCCTCCTGATGGGCCACAGGCAGGGACAATTTACATAACTGAAGCAGCCAGAGAGGGCCCACGGGTGCCCAGGAGTGCAGACTCAGGGCTGAAGGACCACTCCAGCTCCAGCCCCATTCCCTGTAAGAATGAAGGTCTCATGTCGTCAGACCCAGTTCTTTAAGAGTAGCTAGAAATGTGAATTTTGAGTACGGCCACCTTATTTTAAACATTTCATTTCAAACGCAGTTCTCTGGTTTTTATCCTAGACTAAGGAATCCACTCCTCTTTGATGATCTTTTTTTTTTTATAAATTTATTTATTTTATTTTTATTTATTTTTTTTGGCTGCGTTGGGTCTTCATTGCAGTGCGCGGGCTTCTCATCGCAGTGGCTTCTCTTGTTGTGGAGCACAGGCTCTAGGCGCGCGGGCTTCAGTAGTTGTGGCACACAGGCTCAGTAGTTGTGGTTCGCGGGCTCTAGAGTGCAGGCCCAGTAGTTGTGGCGCACGGGCTTAGTTGCTCCATGGCATGTGGGATCTTCCCGGATCAGGGCTCGAACCCGTGTCCCCTGCACTGGCAGGCGGACTCTGAATCACTGCGCCACCAGGGAAGCCCCTGGTGATCTTTTTATTACTTTTATATTTTCTTCTTTTTTTTTTTTGCCGCGCTGCACGGCATGTGGGATCTTCATTCCCCGACAGGGATCGAACCCGCGTCCCCTGCAGTGGGAGCTCAGAGTCTTAACCACTGGACCACCAGAGGATTCTCACTCTTTGGTGATCTTTAAACACGGTGCATTTGAGCACATCTAATTATCCTAAAGGTAAATTTATCTGGTCTTTAAAAAAGAAAAAGCAAATGCACAAATTAAAGAGAATTCTTAGCCTCGGGAGCTGCAGGGTATGAGGAGGGTGTCGAAGTGTAGGGCCTTTGCAGGAATCAACCTAAGGGGAAGCGTGGCCTGATCTTCATCAGCGGGGCCTGCTTGACTGTCCTTTGTTCCAGTAACTGAGACACTTGGCAGTACAGCCTGTTTCCTCACTGGATCATAAAAGCCTTGCAGACAACAGATGGGGACATGAGTGGCTCATGGCACTGCTCGGAGAGCACTCGGCTGATAAAACTCTTGTAAAAGGTCAGAGTGTGCGTACACAGCCCACAAGTTCATGATAACGGGCGACGAGACCCACCGCAGAGGGTTCTCTTCCGTGAGCTTTGTGACTATTAGCTTCGCTAAAGTCAGCCTCTATTACAAGTGCAAGATGACTGACCCAGTAGGTTTCCAGCAAGGGAGACGGCAGCGTTCCCCTTCAGAATGAAGCCACGGAAGGCTTCGGGGCCCATTCCTTGCACAGTGGAGTGAGAGGCTGATTGAACAAGTATGGAACTCTGTTCTAATCCCAAACGCTCAGGTATTTAGAGATAAATTAAGATGCAAAGGGAATTCCCTGGTGGTCTGGTGATTAGGACTCCGCACTTTCACCGCTGGGTCCTGGGTTCGATCCCTGGTTAGGGAACTAAGATTCCCCCAAGCCGCACGGTGTGGCCAAAAAAAAAAAAGATGCAAAGCCTCACTGAGTCAGGGTGGTACTTTGGGGAGGAGTCTGTGATGCTCTTCATGCTTCTTTTCTATGACGCCAGATGCCCTAGAACAGCAGCTATGAAAAAAGCAAACAAAGAAAACTGCAGCTATGAAGTTACCTCCCACAGTGAACTCGCCTGGGTTCTGGTCTTTCATGGAAAGCACTTTGTGAAGGGCTCCTGGCTTTCTGCTCCGATCTGCCCACTTAATACCACCGAGAAGGAACAGAATCCTGATTTTTACCCAGTGTCTCCGCTGTTTGCACTTCACCTTGCAAAGGAGCAGCCTGGGGAGCGTGTTCGCCGTTGAAACCCGGCTCCCGACACGGCAGACGGCCGGACCTGACGCGCTTTCATTATGGATCTGGGCCAGCGCCCTGGGGCAACCTGGCCCTGCTTGATTAAACATGTACCTTTTCAAAAATGACTTCTTTTTGGATACTCCACCGCAGCAGGAGATGAATTCACAAGGTCACGGTGTCTGAGAGGTTGTGTCATCTGGATTTTATTGTTCTTAACTTATAGTCTGAACATTACAGCGTTGTAACATGGGTTTCTTATTTTGCCAAATGCATAAATATGAAACTGGAAACAATAAAACAACTCATGGGAAAAATGTGTATTTTCCCAGGTTCCCAACTATTAAGAAAGGTAAACTGTTTCCCCTTACATGTTCTCTGCAAAATCCCTATAGTTCACGCAGGCAGTGAGGGTGAGACAGCCCTCGGAGGCCTGAGAGCAGGTGGGTCCTTGGACTCAGGTTGCTCCTGAAACCCCACGCGCCCTCGGCAGAGACATAAACCAGGTTATGGGAGGATGAAGGTGACGTGGACTCAGTCCCAGCTGGGAGGGGGGGAAATATCCAACAGTAAGCTCTCTAGCTAAGGCCTACTGGGCACCACGGGCACCCCTGGACATTTTTATATGGTACCATTTTTAGAAGAATTCAAAGGAGGTTCAAATTTTTAAAACTCTTTTTCTCATGTGGCTAATAAAGTATATCCTGAAACATTACTTTGAGAGATACTAGGTGTGTCAGACAGAATAACGGTCCCCCAAAGACGTCCACGTTCTAATTCCTGGAACCTGTGAATATGTTACGTAACGTGGCAAGGGGGGGATTAAGATTGCAGATGGAATTGAGGCTGCTAATCGTCTGATCTTAAAGTAAGAGCGGCCTGGAGTGTCCAGGTGGGCCCAATATAGTCACAAGGGCCCACAGGACGGCACTGAGAGGCAAAGATCCGGAGGGAGACTGGAAGATGCTGAACTGCTGGCTTTGAGATACAGGAAGGGGCCACGAGCCAAGGAACGGGCGCCTCCGGAAGCTGGGGAAGGCTGGGAAGCGGATCCTCCCCTAGAACCTCCAGAAGGAACGCAGCCCTGCTGACACCCTGGTTTCAGCCCAGTGAGACCCATTTTGGACTCCTGGCCTCCAGACTGCAAGGTGACTGCTCTGTGTCGAGTTACGCCTCTAGGTGTGTAGTGCTTTGCTACAGCAGCGACAGGAGCTGATTCACGCATCTTTATAAATGATGCGGCTGTTCCCTCCAGAAAACACTCTTCCTCTCTGCCTCCCCGTCCATGGCGTTACACGCAGCTTCCTTCTCGCAGGGCGCTCACACACACGGAGGTGACCCTGCGACTGCAGCCCCCGTTGATGCGGGCCCCTCGGATCCGCCGGCATGGAGCCAGAGCACACGCGCCCCCCAGCGGCAGGCCTGCGCCTCCTCCGAACTCCCTGCCGATCACTCTGACTCATGGGAACAAACCGAAGAGTTCGGGATGCTGAGGAATCCGGAGACATCTGATGTCCCTCCCCGCGGCGGGGCACACGTGAGAGAACGCACGGCGGGCGACTTGACCTGGGCCTCAGGAAGAGCCGGCGCGGGGCACACTGGCTGTGGAAAGCAAATCACACCCACAGTGCATCTGAGTATTTGTCTTTAAGATTTATTGACATGGTTTCCCACAAGGACTGCATTCAAAGAATCACATGAAACGTGTTTATTTGGAGACCAAGTGTGTGGCACCGAGTGACTCACTGCTGCCCAAGTCCCAGAGCTGCTGCTGGAGGGGACAGAGGATGCTCTGTATCAGCTACAGGAACCTTATCCCAGCTCCAAACTGGACGCCATCACAGATCCTAAAAAAAAAGGGTTTTGTTGTTCTTTTTTTGTTGTTTTTAAGGCAGGAAATCAACACTGTGGTCCGCTCTGCTCATGCTGCCATTTGCACAATTCCAGAAACGTGCACGTCTCAGAAGCAATGCCAGGCTCTTCCTGCCCGCCTCTCACCTCTTTCCTCCCTCCCGGCTACCCGGCTTCACCAGCTGTCCCCAGGCACTCCCTCCTTTGCTGGTTTGAGAACCAGCCTTTGGAGGATGGAAAAGGGAACAAAATGGAGACACGAATCCCCCTTCCCTGCTCCCTCCTCTACTCCTCTCTGTTTCCCCGCCAATCCTGACCCAACCGGAAACTAGACAAGAGGAGGACCTGGGAGAGAAATATTCATGAAAACAAAGCTCCTGGGGCGGGAAGAAAAGCTTCGTGTTTATTTCTGAGGCTACCAGAGAAGAGGCACCTTTTGCACAGCGCAGGGCAGAGAGGTGATCAGAGACGTGGCCGTGGAAGGGCCCCTGGCAAAACACAGGACACAGGGAGGCCCAGGAGGGGGCGGGGAGGATGGCAGAACCCACAGCCCCAAAGGGTTTAACCTGCCTCTTTAGAACCTGCTCCTTTCCCAGGAAAGGGAGGATGCAAAGAGGGCACGTGGGTTGCAACACCTGCTACCCGCTGACGCTGTGCAGGTTACATTCAGTGTGCTGCTCTTTCACCGGCAGACAGACCACTGAGCCCATTTTCAGATGAGCAAACGGGCTGGCCAGTGAGGAGATGGCCGCGGTCACGGCAGGAGCCTCAGAGCAGAACTCTGGACCCAAACGCAAGCGCGCCCGCGGGCCCTGCTGCCTCAGCTGCCTCGGAGGACGCCCTGCTGCAGGCCTTGCTGTTTCCATGACGTCCTGGTTCAAGCCCCGGCCGCACACAGGGTGAGAATCACCGGCCGCAGCCCACTCCTGAGACTCCCCAGTGATGCTGGTGCGCCGCCAGGCCGAGAACCGCTCCCCCTGCAGCCCACACCGTGGAGGATGGACTCCCGTGCCGCCCACCTGCTGGCTGTGCTCGGGGCAGGGCCAGTACTGTACTCGGGACAGAGGGCCTAACCCCGGGACCTGAACACCAGAAAGCATGAGCTTCCAGGGAAAAAACGTTCCGAATCCCAACCAGCAGCTGACGGAGTGTTTGCGGAACACAGCAGTTTTGCAAGTTCTGGAGAGTTTCCAGAAAAACTGGAAGAGAACAGCCCCCTCATTCAGAGAAAAGCTAATGTTTCTACTGTCACAACACTTGTGCTGTCACCCAATCTCAGAACTTACAGCACCTGAAAGCTGGCAGAAAGTTTTTCTTTTTCAGCGTGGGAATGAAATATCTGATCAATTAAGGGACTCAAAAGAGAGAACCTTAACTGTTGTCACTGACCTTCTGCAGGGTCAAGGGCGCTCACTAATCAACCATATCAGCAGAAGTCACCTGACCAGAAGGGACAGCTACAGTCCCCGTGTGACCCTGAGTAAACCTCACCACCGTCCTTAAAAGGCAAAGATCCAGTCAGAACCATGGCTGTGTTTGTACAACTTCGTTCTGCTCAGATCTAAACGAGGTGTTTTTACCTTTTATATCATTAGGTCCATAAAAGTAGTCCCTGCCTGCATTCACTGTTTAGAAAAATGTCTGAAAATAGGCTCGATCAAGATCAAAATAAGTCAAGCCCTGGGTTCACACGATTCAGAAACAAGCAGGCATTCCATAAAGGCTCGTCTACGCCAACTGTAAAGAGGTTAAACGCCTTTACAAGCACAGGTTTATGTTCAGAGACCATATAAACGTGTCACAGGAAAAATACCCACCACAAACATCCAAAACAGTGTCGCAGATGCCAGGTGCACGGAGACAGCCTCACCAAACGCCCATCTTCCTGCTCTGTGTCCCGTGTGCCTATATGCCTATAATCCAGTAGGCGCCTCAGAAAAGGCCCCGAGTCTCGAGTCTCCCCCTCCTACCGGCAGTCTCAGGGCGGCCCAGCTGCGCCACTCCAGCACCACCCGGAGGCTCCCTGCCTGCACCCGGCCCGCCTGGGACTCGGCGCCAAGGGCTCGTTGAAGGCCACACCAGGGTCCCCCAGCGTCAGGCGCCCATCCTCCCCCAGCCAGCTCCCAGGAACGCCAGGTGCCGGTCTAGCACGGGGCATTCAGCAGGGAGCAGGCCGACGAGTGCCAGAACTCAGGGGCGCTGGCGTGTGCCCTGGAGTGTGCCCTAAGGGAAAAGGCCAGAGAGGCTGGAGGGCAGAGACGGGTGGGGGACAAGAGTGACCGGAACTCAGGCCCCGCCTGCATCAAGGGCCGCCCTGCACCTCACTTCTGCTCCTGCGAAGGGTAGAAGCTGGCGCCCACAGGCATTCCATGCGTGCACACCTTGGCTCCAGCTGCTCTGTGGCCTGGAGCTATCACCTCCCCCGGGAAGCCCTCCACGACTCCCTGCCTGGTCTTTCTCTGTTACTAACTGTGCACTGCCCTCCCCGCCAGCTGCCTCAGTCACCAGCGCATTTCCAGGGACCACACTCGGTAAGACACAGAGCATTCGCCCTCAGAGCGCAGAGACAACGGTGTCACACGTCACCTCCGGTATAAAGCTCGCCAAATATTTCAAAGCGATTTTCATTTCTGTAAAGATCTGAAATCCTAATTACAAAGCGATTGCACTCACTGGGCGGGGGACCTATGGATGTCTGGCACACATGTAACTCCCCATCCTGTTAGCTGCTTCATTTTAGAAATGAAGATTAAACCCTGGCAAGATCACTCGAACGTCACGAAATTCCAATTTTGATGACAAAACTTCACACAGAGCCATACGCTGAGTGACGGCGAGCCCCCTACTCAGGGACACTGCGCACGGGAAGCACCTGCTGTAACCACCAGGACCCCAGAACAGAGCGGCCTGGGGGGCAGAGAAGCGTCCTTATGTTCTGGTCTTTAAATATCCCCTGCACAGCATGCTTCCTCCTTTCAGAACCCACATTTGAAATTAATGGCTGACACATATTTTTCAAATTTAACCTGAAGAGAGAGAGCAGAATGGAGTGGTGAACGTACCCACTCCACCCCCTGCAGAGATTCGGGGAGGCAGGTAGTGGAAGCCGGGCTCCCGAGAGCAGCACCCGGATTCCGGGAGCACAGCGACACCCAGTGGCCTCCGATGATGCTGCAGCCACACGACGGCAGCGCCTTCCAGTCTGAAGGACCGGAGGCCCAGAGCCAGCAGGGCTTGCCCAGGTCACACAGCCAGGGACGGACGGGGCAGGGGCTGGCGCAGCCCACCCGCAGTGCAGCCCACTCCAGACCCAAGCACATTACAGTTTGAGAAGCGCAGGCCTAGATGGCTCTATCTGGCCTGGTTCCGGTGTTGGTGCAGGTGCCGCTCCCTGCAAGGACTCAATTAGCACCTGGTTGTTACGCCAGGGAGCCCCACGCCCATGCCTGTGGTGGGAACAAGGTTTTGCAGAAAGCAACCTGCAACATTAGCTTCATTTCCTGAAGCTACGATGTTACCTAATGCACAAAGCTTGCTCTAGGGAAGGTGCACATTTCCCCACATTTCACTATCCCTGAAATCAGGCCACATCATCCCATCTACGGCATGTCTCTAACACAGCCAGTCATGTGGCGCGCACAGTGCCACTGCGGATGGCGGGGGACACACACACACCGTTTGCTTCCTTTGTGAACAGCTGGCCAGGGCGAGTGCAGCAGTAGCAGCAACAACACGAGAAATAACCAGCTTTGCTGACAACACGCTGGGTACCGCGCTACAAGCTGCGTGTGTGCTAATTCATTCAGTCCTCAAAACTGCAAAGTAATCACTATCGTTAGCACCCATCCTACAGTTGTGAAAACGGAGACCCAGAGAGGTTAAGTAACTCACCCCAGGCCACACGGCCACGGGGCAGCCAGGCTGCACCCCGAGCCTGTGCAGGGGGCTCCAGTGCACACTCAGCCCGGGCAACTGGACCTTTCTCGGCTTTTGCTCTGTGCCGAGAACAGGCAAGGCGTGGAGGGGAATTAACAGTCGTCAGAGCAGCAGACACGTGAGGGCACGGGGAGGAAGGGCGGCACGGCGGCCCCGGGCCGAGCCAGCCTTCCAGGGAGAGCGGAGGAGGGCAGACTCTCCTGAAGCGATGGCCACAGAGCATCTGGATGACAGACACTGACGTGCACCTAAGAACAAAGCTTTGTTAAAAGCCTCCTAATGCGGCTTCCCTTCAAAACACCATCACCCACCACGCTGAAGCAGAAGACAGGGAGAGTAAGACTGGTACAGTACTTCCTTAAACGAGGACAAACTACAACTTCACGCTGGAAGCCTGGCTATGACTCAGCATCACAGCTGAATGTAGACAGAACACCGAGAAGAAAAAACTACAGCCCTGAGTCCTGAAATGTATAGAAACACTAGGTTACCGGCAGAATGTCCGTGTCCCCCAATCCTCACAGGCTGAAGCACTAAACGCCCACCCCCCAGCCCTGCCATGTGACAGTATCTGGAGGTGGGGCCTTGAGGACGTAACTAAGTCACCTTAGATGAGGCAACTTAATTAAGATGGGGCCCTTGGTGGAACTGGTGTCCTTGTAAGAAGAGACACCAGAGAGCCTGCTCTCTGCCCCCTTCAGGTGAGAGCCCAGTGAGAAGGCGCCGTCTGCAAGCCGGGAAGAGGGTCCCTGACCCGGAACCGAACCTGCCGGCACCCTGGTCCTGGACTTTGCAGCCTCCAGATGGTGAGAGATACAAGTCTGCTGTTTAAGCCCCCAGTCCATGGTATTATTTACATACTATCATGACAATACTTCTGGAAATTTCTACAATGCATACCAAATACTTGAAGAAACAGAATTAATTTCTGTAGCTGTAATCGGCCTTATACCATATTCATCCATGAATATTCAGCAGATCTTGTTCAGTAAAATGACTGGTGGAGAAGGGCCAGAAAGCAGGTCTTCTGCGGCCCGAGCAGAGCTGTGCCCACCCAGCCTCCAGGCTCCCGGCCCGCAAAGTCCCCACCGGCAACACCTCACTCTGCTCAGCGCAGGACCCGAAACAGCGGCCACCACCTCCAGCCAGGCCGCCAGAGGAGCTCCCTCTACCTGATGACAAGCGCAAACAACATAAGGTGGGGGGACGGGAACACATCACGGCCTTTCCTCCAAACTGTATGGAGAACCCCATGGACAAAAATCCCTGTGTTTTCATTCTTTTGCTAACTATTCAATTTCTCCTGAAGTCTTGAAATTTAAAGGCCGCTGGTGATTAACTATGTCCAAAACAAAGTGACAAGACAGTGCCGTGTACCTGTGGAGAGAACCTCCCAGCACATACCTGTCCCCGCCCTGCACGCCCATGGGGACGCAGTAGTTCAGCTCCAGCCGCGCGATGTTGCCCAGCCTGAGGACGATCCCTGCACCATAAGACCAGCGGATGCACTCAGCCAGCTTTCGAATGTGAGCTCTGGGGCCCTCCCCTGAAGAGAGAGAAGAGGAGGTGTGACCAATAGCACATGGTCCCCCGCACACGTCCTTGGACAGCCCTGGCTCTCCCCCTCTGTGTAGCCTCTGGTCATCTTTTAAGAGCCAGGCCTAGATACTTGAGGAGAATGCATGAAGTGAGATTAGGCCCAAACTCAAGACAGGGCTGGGGACCGTACTTCCTCACCGTCCCAGAAGAACACAGGTCCTCTCAATTCTCTGGGCCTGGCACGTTCTGTTCCCTTTGCCTAGAATGGCATTTGCCCACCGCTGACGGCCCAGGAAGCCCTACTCCAAGCCTTGGTTTCCAGACACCTCCCCAAGCCGGGACATCTGTGCGCCTCGCCCGGCCCTGAGCTCCTAGGGGAGAGACCAGGTCTCACTCAGCTCTGTGGCCGTAATGACTGGCACAGAGTCACTGCTCGAGAAATGTCTGCTAAACAGACAGGTTTCTCTTTGCAAAGCAGCATCCGATGACGATTCGTTATGCATGTTCTAGCCATCTGACCAACAGCTTCACTCTGGGCACCACACCAGGTGTTGCAGGTGCCTCAGGCGGGCACAGTGCCTACTCTTAAGAGATGACGCAATCTAAATGCGACACAGACACCCACTTGTGTCCTGTGCTTCTAAACATAAGGTCAGCTGTGCCGAATGGTTGCTAAATAGTCCAAGTTTTACCATAGTTGAGGTTGCAGAGGTTTCCTGCGTTGAGGAAGAAGTGAGTTCTGAAGAGCTCTCCAAAGCCGCCCTGGCCCGGTCGGAAAGGTAACGGGGTGTACAGGTGCAGGCCACCGGCCCAATACGCTTCTCCGCCCAGGTAGTCTCCTAGTCAAGGAAGGAGCGCGGATCAAAACAAGGTCACAGGTTCGAAACCACACTGACGTCCTACCACGCACACGAGCGAGGTGTGTGCTGTGAGCACACCACACTCAGTGCCCGAGCTCTGTGAGCAGCTGCCCTTATAACTCCTGACGCTGTCGGCCTTTCTTAAATAATCTTTCTTCTTCTCCTGGTTTGCTTTATAATTTGCTTTAACTGGAAAAAAAAAAAAAAGCTAATGTGTAACTTAGGAAAGAATGAAGCCAGTCATTTACCATATCTGTAAAATGCTTGGAATAAAACAAGTAAACTCACGGAAATCGCTTTTTCCACAACTGCAGACGATCAGATCACTGTCACTTGGTAAATGAAATGCATTATTTTGCAAAAATGTCAAGACCACAATATAGAGAGACAAAATGAAGAAAATGTCTCTGCAGTTTCTGGAAGTGGCCGGACATACTATTGATCCAAAGGTATGCAGTGTCTGCTCCCTGCTGCACAAGGACGCTGTCTCAGCTCAACATCTTCAGAGAAGAGGCTCGTTTTTAAAGGTTCGTGACCGCTTGGGTTTTTTTTTTTTTTTTTGGTTACTTTTGCCAAAATTCAAGACTATCCACTGAGAGTATACATTTGCATTATTTCTAAAACTGTCCCTACCATTTCATTTTACTATAAAGAGCCACAACATTAAACAAACAACAAAAAACCCTGAAATGCTTATACTTTGTTACAAAATACTAGTTGTAAAGTGCCTTAGTCCCTTTAATACAAAATGACAGACCATGAAAAAGAAAAATGTGGCTGTCTCCAAGATTAACCTCAAGGAATGAACTGCTTATTCACTTAAAGGCCCCGGCATCTCCTCAACCGCTATTAATACTGAAGTTCTAGAGGAAACAAAGAACGGACTGAAAGCAGGAGGTCAGCTGGGTTTGCTTCTCGTTTCCCAGCAAGTGTTCCTCTCTTTTCTTAAATAACCTATTTTATTCTAATCATAAAAAGTAATATACTCATTGTACAAAATGGGATAAATGTATGGAAAGTAGAAAAAAAAGAAATCCTCCTTTAATTTCTACCATTAAGAGATAACCAGCTAACATCTGGTGTTCTTTCATCCAGTGAATTATAATGAATAATTAAATAAGAAAACAAAATGTAAGTCATTTTATATTTATACATTTCAGTCCTGATTTTTTTTTTTTTTTGCGGTACGCGGGCCTCTTACTGTTGTGGCCTCTCCCGTTGTGGAGCACAGGCTCTGGACGCGCAGGCTCAGCGGCCATGGCTCAGGGGCCCAGCCGCTCCACGGCATGTGGGATCTTCCCGGACCGGGGCACGAACCCGTGTCCCCTGCATCGGCAGGCGGACTCTCAACCGCTGCGCCACCAGGGAAGCCCCCTGATATTTTTTTTTAGTTTACTATATTATAAGCACTTTCCTTTAATACTTTATATTCTTTGAAAATGTGATTTTGATGCCTGAATAATCACATGTATGTAACATAATATAATGATCTACCCCTTGACTACTGTCATGTTGGTGTTGAATTTCTTGATAGTGGACATTAACCCGTGATGGGCTTCCTTGCACACACAGGTATTTTAAACCACCTTGAAGTATAATATACACATAGAAAAGTATACACGTCCTAAGTGTACAGCACAGTGAATTTCCAGGCACAGAACGCACCATATAATGAGCACCAGACCAAGAAACAGATAAGTGCAGCCCCCCAGAAGGCCCTGTTCTCCTTTCTAATCACTACCCACCACCCACGCCAAGTACAGCACTATCTGTCTACCTGTTCACCCGACAGTATCGATCACTTTGCCCAGTCTCTAAACTCTGCACAGATGGAATCATACAGTGTGCATCCTCTGGATCTGGCTTTTTTTTTTTTGGCATGTTTCTGAGGCCTGTTCATGCCACCCAGCCAGTGGCTCTAACTTGTTCAACCTCATTGCTGTATAATATTCCACAGTGTGAAGATACCACTGTTTAGTTGCCTATTCTATTGTTGATGGGCATTTGGGCTTCCAGTTTTCAGTTTGGTTCTATTATCAATAGTCCTTGTGTGTGTATATATATATGTTTTAGGCTCTTGATAAATATTGTCAAATTTTTTCATGAAAAGTTACAGCAATTTATATTCTTGCTCATATAATCTTACCAATAGCCTTTTAATAGGTAATTAAATGAAATACCACTGTGTTTTAATTTTCAGGAAAATGGAAGACTCCAAAACTTGCATCTAGTCACTAAGTAATACTTGTTATAGTGAAAAAGAAATTATGTTACTTTTCAAAAAAAAAAAAAAGACACACTAATAAAGCACTCTAGGGGCTTCCCTGGTGGCGCAGTGGTTGAGAGTCCGCCTGCCGATGCAGGGGACACGGGTTCGTGCCCCGGTCTAGGAAGATCCCACATGCCGCGGAGCGGCTGGGCCCGTGAGCCATGGCCGCTGAGCCTGCGCGTCCGGAGCCTGTGCTCCGCAACGGGAGAGGCCACAACAGTGAGAGGCCCGCGTACCGCAAAAAAAAAAAATAATAAAGCACTCTAAAAACAAATGAAAAGAAATAATTTATATTTTGTACAAAAATTTAGGCCCAGAGCAATCACTATTTATAATAATATAAAGTGGAAACAACAAAGATGTTAAAAAAAAGTTAAGAAAATCAGGATAGACTATTTCACAATGTCATAACATGAATCTACTTAAATGATGTTTTTATAGTTTTTAATAACACGTGGAGATCCTCTGATATAATGTCAAGTACTGGAGAGAGTTCCAGAAACCAGAATTCTCACACATTGCTGGACAGAGTATGACTGAGACAAGCTTTCTTGAGACAATATAAAACCTTAAGGATATTCAAGGATACTCAAAATCCTTTGACCTAGCAATTCCACACCTAGAACTTTATATTATAAAGTAAAACTTATAGATGAGCACAAAGATTCAGTTAGCTTATTCACTGATACGCTGTTATATAAACGTAAGAAAAAAGAAAACAGACTAAGTGTCTAAAACTTGGATTTGGTTTGAAAAGATCGCAGTAAGGCAAGAAGATGAAGTATGCAGCCATTAAAAATGATAAGGCTTTTATCTTTCTGATTCATGGCTGGTGGGAATGCAAAACGTTAGCTATTTTGGAAGACAGTCTGGTAGTTTCTTACAAAGCTAAACATAGTTTGACCATACAATCCAGCAATTACACTCCCTGGTATTTACCCAAATGAGCTGAAACCTTATGTCCAGATCAAAAACTGCACATAGATGTTTATATCAGCTTTACTCATAATTGCAAAAAATTGGATGTCCTGCAAGTAAGATGTCCTTCAATGGGTGAATGGATGAACACCCTGTGGTACAGCCATACAATAGAATATTATTTGGTGATAAAAAGATATGAGCAATCAAGCTATAAAAAGACACGGAGGACTCAATCACTATGTTGTACACCTGAAACGAATACAATACTGTAAATCAACTACACTTTAATTAAAAAAAAAAAAAATATATATATATACATAAACAAAAATTTAAGAAGTACACTGACCAAAAAAGAAAAAAAAAAAGACATGGAGGAAACTTAAATGCATATTATTTAGTCAAAAAGGCCAGTCTGAAATGGGTACATACTGTATCATTCCAAGTATATGACATTTTGGAAAAAGCAAAACTATGGAGATAGTAAAGGTCAGTGGTTGCCAGTAACTGAGGGGGAGGAAGGGAGGGAGGAATGAATAGGTGGAGCACGGTGAATTTTTAGGGTGGTGAAACTGTTCTATAAAATACCGTAATAGTAGATACATGCTATTATGCAACTGTCAAAACCCATGAAACTTTACAACACAAAGAGTGAACCGCAACGTGAACCATGGAATTTAGTTAGTAGTAACACATCAGTGTTGGCTCATCGATTGTGATAAGTGTCCCACGCTAATGCGAGATGTTAATAATAAAGGATGCTACGGGCACGTACAGTGAACTCTGTACTTTGTGTCCCATTTTTCTGCTAACCTAAAAGTGCTCTCAAAAACAAAGTCCATTACCCAGGGAATACAGTCAATATTTTATGAATCACTATGTTGTACACCTGAAACTTATATAATATTGTAAATCGACTATACCTCAATAAATAAACAAACAAGCTTAATGTAAACTTGTGGAAAATTTGGAAAGTGCAGAAATGCATTTTAAAAGGCTTATTAAAATTATTCATAATTCCCATCACCCAGATAAAACCATAATTAATGTTTAGCTGTATTTTCTCTAAGTCTTTTTAAAAAAATGCATGTTTATTGTTTACTGTAATATTAAAGTTATTTTATATATATATTTTAAAAACTTTTTTTCAATAAAGTGCACTAGTTTAAAAAAATTATAGTTTGTCAGTAAGATGAAATAAGCCGCCATTAAAAATGATAAAGTACTTATTCCTATAAAAATCTATTCATACACTGTTACTGAGGGGTGGTAGGAGAAACAGGTTAGAACAGTCATGTAAACAACACATGTGTGCACGGATGTGCAAGTTTAAACAACAAAATGCTCACACACGTCATCTCTGGCCAATGGGATCACAAGTGACTGTCGTGTACCTTCTGCTTAGCTATCTTTTCTCATTTTCTACAGTTTCCTCAACAAACACCTTTCTGTGCCTGCTGTGTGGTGGATGTTGTTAGGTGCCAGTTCCACTGGTGAAATACGAGTATCTATTATTGCAGTGATTTAAACAAATACATGCGCTCAAAAGTGAGAGGTAACCGTAATTTCGATTTTTTCAAGTTGGTGTGCTGTGGGGAACGACAGACCTTCGCTCTGTGGCCCAACGCTGTGCATGTTGAACCCTCGCACACTTGTGGGTCCCCCGAGGTAAAACCTGGAAGAGGATGCAGATGTCAGAGCAAAGCCGATGGAGAAAGTCTCCATCGCACGACAAAAGTGCAAAAGGCGCACACTCGCTACTGGGTCGTCCACATCTCCACGTGGTGGAACATTTCAGGATTAGGAACACGCACGGGAGGCTGGTAAATTTCATAAAGACCCAAGCTTGTAATCTAACCTAAGACTATACATCTAAACAAACACGTCAAACTTCTGGGGACACAGGTGAGATACAAGGCACAAAGAGACACTTAGGTGGACTGTCCGTTATAAAGGAATTATCTGAAGTCTATGAGACTTCTGGGGACACAGGTGAGATACAAGGCACAGAGAGACACTTAGGTGGACTGTCCGTTATAAAGGAATTATCTGAAGTCTATGAGAACTCATCACGCAGCACCTTTTCAAAACAGCCTCCTACATGCTCACAATAATTAAGTTAAAAATTAAGTTAATTAAGTTTTTTTTAAAAAAGCAGGATACAAAGTATGTAATAGTAATGATCTGAATTTTACAAATAGAGGAAAATAATACTAGAAGGAAACAGACCAAAATAGAATTATTGTTATCTTAATTTTTTTTATATTACAGTGATTTTTAATTAGAAAAAAAGTGTATGTTAAAATTTTTTTTAATGAATTCCTTGTGTTCCTTAATGGACTGGGTTATCATACTCTTTTAAACTATATCTGAGTAAAACGAAAACAATGAAATAAAAAAATATTAAAGGGGCTTCCCTGGTGGCGCAGTGGTTGAGAATCCGCCTGCCAATGCAGAGGACACGGGTTTGATCCCTGGTCCAGGAAGATCCCACATGCCACAGAGCAACTAAGCCCATGCGCCACAACTACTGAGCCTGCGCTCTAGAGCCCGCGTGCCACAGCTAATGAGCCCGTGAGCCACAACTACTGAGCCCACATGCCTGGAGCCCGTGCTCTGCAACAAGAGAAGCCACCGCAATGAGAAGCCTGTGCACTGCAACGAAGAGTAGCCCCCGCTCGCCACAACTAGAGAAAAGTCCACGCACAGCAATGAAGACCCAACGCAGCCAAAAAAAAAAAAAAATTAGAAATCCCATCTATTTGCTATAAAATCTAACAGCTTCTTAGAACCCGATTTTAGACCATGGTAATTACTAGATAATGAATTAAAATGACCAGAGAAGCTGTGTATGGTCTTTCCAACACGGCTGTCATGGAAGCCACACCAGCTGACGCCCCCAGCCTCTCACTGACCTGTGGTGCCACAAACGTCCCACGTCTCAGCACAAAGGGAACAGGGCACTGTTTTTCTCATTGTCCCACTGGATAAAAGCCTTTATGAATTTATTCATTTGAACTTGAGTTTAAAAGTCTAAAAATGTGTCTTTACTATCTGGGATTTCTAAGCAAAGCCTTTCTGAATACCTCATTAATTATAGAAACAAAGAGCAAGGTCCCTTTATTATTTTTTTAAATGATAAATCACACACATTCTTTTGAAAGAATTAAAATGATCCAGGAAACACAAAAAGTAAAAAGGCTCTTCCCCTCCCTACTGTCCACTGTGTTCCAATCTCCAGAAGTGACTACTGTCACTGGTTTGGTGGTTGACTTCCAGACCCCTGGTGCTACCTGCAAACACACACGTGCACACAGAAGCTTTGCCCCTGATCAGAGGGCAAGCAACTCAACATACTTGCTTGCAAATTTTAACTTAGGGGCACCTATCTCATCCTTTCTAATGATTACACAGTCCCTTTAGAATGGCTGTGTTTGAATTTAATCACTTCCCTACGGGTAGTTTTAGAATTTCTGCTGGTCTCAATAATGCCCCTGATGGACACCCATCGGTGTACATAAATCTCTGTGTACTCTTATGAATGCATTTCTGTACCTTAGATTCACGGAGGTGAAACTGTTAAGTCTCAGAGTTTAGAAATTAAAAATTTTCCTACTCCCAAACTGCCATCCAAAAAGGCTGAACTAGGTTAAGCTAAAACAACAGTTTAACTAATGCAAGATTAAAGAAAGAGTTCCTTGACCCCAAGACAATTGTGAGTATTTCTACTAATAGCAACTAATAATAGCAACAAATACAACTTCACCCTCTGCTGGCAGGAGCAGAAGGTACTACTAAAAAAGCAAGTTTTCGGAAAAGCAGGCTCCAGCAATGTTCTTTGTGAGCCTTAAAAACATTCGTATTTTTTTGAGACAGTAATTCCACATTGAGGAATCTGTCCTCAGAAAATAAAACGAACAAAAATTATTTACAAAGTTATATTCTTCACAGTGCTGCGTATATGCAAATAACGAAATATTAAAATGCTGCTTACGAAAAATTTCCCATGACTTGGTGAATTGATTTACTGTATAATTTTTAAAAAGCAGGGAGGACACAAAATTGCATGCAAAATACAGCATCTCAACACTTTAATACAGATGTGTACATGAATTTATATGTATACACGCTCACACAAATACACACCCGCAAAAATACTGGCTAACAGGAAATACAGCTGACTCTTGAACAACGTGGGTTTGATCACGTGGGCCCACCTGCGGGTGGACACCCTTCAACAGCAGACGCTGCAGCACACCACCACCAGTGGCTGGCTGACTCTGGCTGCGGAGGGAGCGTGGATACGGAGGGCCGACTACAAGCGTCACTGGGATTAGCCCTCAGGTTGTTCAAGAGTCGACCGTAGTCCCAAATGTTAACTCCGCTTATCAATGAGCAGGACTCTTTCACTTCCTTAAATGTTTCTCTGTTTTTATATTTCTGTAACATGTATGAACTGTATTCTTTCATACTCAAAGAGAATACAAAATTGTTAGTATAATAAAGTGTCTCTCTGCTCCAAAAGCGAAAAATATTAAGTATGAGGTATACTGGGTACTCTGAAATTAGCTTAAACATAAAACTAAATTAAAATTTGAAATATCTGCTTTCCTAAATAGTTAAACTTCTCTAAAATATCTTCTAATAAACCAAGTAGAAAGATCCAAAGGAAACCATGTGCAAACCACCCATTCATTTATTACTTACCGATCAGCAATACTTGACGGTTTATCACCAATGGGTACCAACATTCCACCCCAGAGAGATGCTGAAAAAACCTATCGAAATATAAACAAACAACCGTTTTCTTCCACTGTTTCTTTCCTTCCAACGAGCATTAGCAGACAGAAAACACCCTGAGATCCGGTCGTGCCCCGTGCCTGCAGCGTGCAGAGCTCTGGGTCGGGGCACAAGGGCTGCAGAAGGGGAACACCTGGCTCCTGCAGGGGAAGAACTACAGCTCGAAGTGTTTTGTGGATACTTTTATAACTGGCAACTTCAAATTTCGAATAAAGACATACTATACATAAGCCCAAAGCCTAAGCAGGGCCTGGATTCCGTGCCGACACAGGGCAGCTCCCTCCTCTCCCAGAAGCCAGAACCAGTGGGACAAGCCATGGCCTGAAGGGGGAGACCAGGGCCCTGGACAAGGGATTCTGCATCCACCCAGGCCTCTTCGGCTCGGCCTCAAAACCTGAGAGGACTGAGGGCACACGGCATCTCAGGAGAAGGAAGGTAGCGGGTGCAAGACTGCTACGTTTAAGAAATGCAAAGAGACATACTTCCAATCTAACCCTCGGGGACAGAGCCCTGCCTCTAACAGGTCAGGGGCAGTGATCTAACCCTAGGTCAGGGATCCAACCTTCACACCCACGTAATACATGCACAGAACTGACCCAGGGATGCCTTAAACAACAACGATGCTCTCTGGGCCCCCGACCCCAGGCCTCCGCCGTGGCCCCCACCTACCCACCTCTCCTGAGCATCCCCACGCCTCTGCCCACCTTGTCCTCTCTCGGACATGCAAAGTCCCACGTCCTTCAAAGCTGCTCAGATGTCTCTTTTTTAGAAGCTTCCGTAGGAAGGATTACAGACGAAAACTGGGACAGAGTGGGCAGAGCAGGCCAAGCGAACGCTCTATTCTGAGAAATTCAAGTCTTTGTTCGACAGCGTGACAGATGCTGCGGAACAAAGTGAGGCGCCAGAGCCGTGCGCGCTCTCGAGCAGCTCCCCTGGCGACGAGGCGCTCCCGGCACACTGTCCACCTCCCCCCGCCTAATGGTCCCAACCTAAGGAGGGGCAACAAGGAGAACTGATTCCCCACCTGAGACAAGCCCACCGGGCCTCGTGTCCCGCTGATCTTGGCGACCGCGAGGGCCCAAGGCCCCCAGGCACCCCCAGCACCTAGACCTCTCCAGTTGCTCCCTCTAGCACCAGCCCCCCGAGCCTTCAGTGCCAGCAGGACCTGCGGACTGGCCCCCTCGCTGTCTCCTGCCCTTCCCCCCTCCTCACCCAGCTGAAACTCCACGGTCGGTCACTAGAACTCACCGACCTGTCTTCAGCTCAGCCGGCAGCACCCTGGGCCTGGTCAGCCCGCCCTGCTCCCTCAGCTGTTTCTGGGCGACCAGCTGTTGGGGAGATGCCACCGAGGGTGGAGGGCTCACCTTAAGTCGCTCTAAGTGCTACGGGCCTCATCCAAGACGCCTCCCCTGGCCCTCGAAGATAAGGCAGCACCCCCTTGGCGGCATTCTGTCCCTTAACTCTGCTGGATCCTTCTTCACATCACCTGTGAACCCCTGCCGAACTGTACATAAATCTATTTGCATGTAGGTCTTCCTTCACTAGCATGTAAGAACGGGAACTGTGTTTATTTACTGAGGTATTCTTAGTGCCCCGACAGTGCCTGGGAGCCAGTATATGTGGGAAGGAGGGAGGGGCGGGTGGGTGCATGGATGGGGGGAAAGGAGGCTGAGAAAGAGAAACCGAGGCGTGGAAGGAGAAGCAGTCATAATGGAGTCAACAGTGGCTGACAGCGTGCCATGGAGGGAGCACAGAAGGGGACCAGAAAGAGCTCGCCGAACTGAGCGAGAAGCCCCTGGCCGCCTCCGGAAGGGCAGTGGCAGGGGAAAGGCAGGAACCAAATCTGAAGTGCACTGAGTCCAGGACTGACCGGCAGCAGTGATAAATGATTCTAAAACAAAAGCATGTCCCACTTCATTAAAACTCACTCCTGGCCCCCAGGGTCTAAGGAGGCAGTGGGGGTGTGGAGAGCCGTCCTTCAGTCACCCGGGCGCTGGGAAGACTGGAGAATAAGCATGGTGTCTCCCAGCCTGGGGCTCCACTGCCTCGGTCAGGATCCAGTCACTTACTCCTAAGGTCCTGAGGGATCAGGAGGAACTAAACCAAACTGGCTAACACAGAAACTCCTGGAGGCACCCAGAGCCCTGACAACCTAGCAAAACAAGGTGAAGACACAGAATTTCTCTGGAAGTAACATAAGGAGACGAAGAAAGCGGCAGCCCTGTCCTCCAGACACACGTGCTTGACAGCCCTGAGTGGATAAGTGGGGAAGGGGCTCGTTTACGTACAATGGCTGACAGATGAGTTTTCAAGGGACTGCTCATCGCTTCTCCCCAAGGTAGCTTCAAGTCTGGCTAAACTGAAAAGATCAAGCACTTGGCTTTCAAGCATCAGTGTTCTGACCTCTTTAGTGTTTTAGATATTTGGGAACTGAGGTCTTCTAAGATTCCAAAAACAAGAGATAAAAACACAGGTGACAATGTTCTGGCGAGATACTCACTGAATCAAGTATGAGTTGCTTATTCAACTGAAGCTCAAAGTCTTCTTTTATGAAGCTCACATCCCCTCCGGTGTAGCCTGCCAGCTCCTGTGGGCGAGGGTCCTCAGGTCAAAGGGAGCCAACAGACCTGTTACAGAGGGTTCTAAACAGCATCACTGCGGTTAAGTCTGCTGTTCTGTATGCTTAGAAAGGCAACACGCCACTTCTGTCTCCTAGAAGCTACGTCCTAGTTGTTCTGGACGGTTCCAGGGGCCTGACAGAGGTACACAATCACCAAACACACTGAGTAACCGCAGAGAACGGCACTCCTTACGTGTGAGAGTAAAACACTGGCGACATCAACACTTCATTACAGAGCTTGCTAAGGACGATACGGCTTGTTTGGCCTAATCAGTGTTTGCGGGGAAAACAAAATCAGCCTACCTTTTACAACATGGCACATTTCCTATGAAAGTCTGATTTCTAGCTGCTCCTCTGACACTGAGATCAGGCAAACAGAGCGTCGGAGCCCCGCTTCTCCCCAAGGTCACCTGTCAGGCCCTCCCGGCATGTGAGTTACAACCCCTGCCTTGGGTGTTCTTCAAGGGTCACCAGGGAAATCACTCCCATCAAATCACAACTTTCCTCCTGGCCTAGTAAGTGACACCATCAAAGAGACCGGAACCTTATCCTGACTCTGTGCTCTGTGAAGGCAAAGCCTGAACTACAGGGAGCAAATCCAGGGCTAAGATCCCCGAGGGGGACGGACACCCTTGCAAGCCATTCTAGAAGGACTTTCACAATGAGAGGAAACTGTATTAAAAACGTGACTACCCTTGCATGATGCCCTATCCCTCCAGGGTCACGGAGTCTGCAGAGGTCACAGGGGAAGGAATACTACCTGGTTAACCTTCAGCAAAGCACCTCTTCTCGGTAAGATGGAAGGGTTCCGAGAGTCGATGACCATCGCGTGCTGAAAGAAATGAGGATCGGGGGCATCTGCACCTCAAACAGGCCTCTGACAACACCACACACTCACTGGGCACTAACTGTACGCCAGGCGCTGTGCTAAGCAGTCCACAACTCTTCCGACACGTAATCTTTACGGAAACCCCACGTTACACGTGAGGGACCTGGGAGAGTCGGGGAAACAAGTCACATCCACTGGGTGGGCCATTCCGACCCCATCGCCGGCTCGGTTCTCTCAGGGAGCTCGACACCCTGACCAGTCAACTCAGCCAGCTCCCGACTAAGATGCCACAGTCAGCTCTTACGCACGCCACTGCCCGTTACCTCTGATGTTACTTAGAAAACATGACATGAGGTTGTGTCCAGAAATTCAAAGTGACCAGGAGGCACCATTTTGGCCACCCAAACTGTGACTCTTCTCAATCCCTCCCGATGGAGGCAAAGGCTATTCTCCCAACTTAAGGCACGGCTGCGTCAAAGTATCTACACATCTGCCCTTACCGAGAGAGATGACTTCAGCGAGTGCCCGCTCTCTTTTCGGACGGCAAAAGACACTGTCCTGGCAAGGCAGCCCAGCTCTCGCCACACGCCCTCCCACTTCACAGCGTGGCTGGTCTTCCAAATGGGAAACTGCAGGCAAACACGGGAAACCATCAGCCTTCCGTGCTGTGTGGACAGGGGTCCGTCCCAAATCAGGTCCTGGGATGAGGCATCACTAAATGGACAGACTAAAAGCTAAGACACAATGTTTTTAATGATGGATGGGAGACAGGAAGAGACGAAGGGAAGCTGGGGAAGGAGGGAACAGAGCAGGCAGGCAGGAGGGAGGAGGGGAGAAAGCCATGGCCACGATCAAAGGGAAAAACTGCATGAGGGGCAGGGCTGTGCTTTGGGTGTGGAGACGGGGTGGCTCGTCTGAAAGCTGCATACAGCTTTGTAACTGACTGCTTTCTTTTCCAGTCTAAGACCATCGGACACACACCCCGCCGGCTGTCTGCAGCCAGGAGAGGTGACCCAGATGACCCACATCAGCCCCTGGAGAAGAGCCAGGAGACAAGGTTACACATGAGTGAAGAGCTTCCTCCCTGCGGCCAGAGAGGCCTGAGCCAAGTGAACGCTGGGGTCCGGGCAAGTGGGACCCGCCTCTTGGCCTGACCCTCTTCCCGCGAAGCCAAGCCAGCCTGTCTCAGACTTCCGTCTTAGAGAAATGCCCAGGTTGGTTTTGAACAGCGAACGGCGTAGTCTGGTGGCCTTGGGAAGGACAACAGTGATGCAAGCCTTACAAGGGAGCCAGGCCACGTCACAGTCCCCAGAGGGAGTCCCACGCTGGGCGTTCTCGCGGCACTCAGGCCCAGACAGCCCACGTGGCTTCCAGGGTGACAACGTGGGGCCACTACCTCAGCACGATTCCTCGTGAAGCCGCCACGAGGCACCGGGCCAGGTCCTGGGGAGGCAGACGGTGGGAGGGCAGGCCTGCCCAGCCGCCTTTTCTGCAATGAGGGTCCCAAGGTTCAGCTACTTTCCCAATGCCTGTGGGAGGGGGAGAGCTGACGTAAAGCCTTCCTCCCTCCCTTATAAGGCGGCTCTTAACGGGAGAAACACTACTGCTCAGAGGAGACACATCTGTGTCTCTGGATTCCCAGCAGGAGGACGAGGCAGGGCCCAGATGATGCCACTGGGCTCGCGTAGCCCAGTGGGTCGGAACGGCCCACCCAGTCTCTGTCTACTTGGTGCAGACCCCGAGGACACACATGAGGAGGATGCGGTTCTCTCCTCTGCAGCCTCTGCTCTCAACGGCAGGGCTGCAGCTGCAGGAGCTCCAGCCCTTGCGTCCCTTTGCCTGCCCTCTCTCGCAGCCTATTCCAACACTCTGACGTCCTGCATCTCTATCCCATGTGGACAAACAAGGTGCTTCTACTCTCCTGAGGATCTGCTCTTTCAAAAAGGCTTAAAAGAAAGAGATAAAAGGGTCTCGGGAGAGAAAGGTGGGGAGAAACCGCCCACCCTGTCGGTAGCCTCCGCGTCCTGCGGGAGGGCAGGGCTGGAGAGAAGAGTGTCTGCCAGGGTGTCGGCTGCCGCGTCCCCAGCACTGGGCAGGAGGGTCTGAGGGCAACCCCCTGCACATGGCGTAGGGCGGCCACACCGAGGTGAGAATGGACATGCGTCTCCATCCTGAGCTGCGCCCTCCTGGCTACCTCGGAGCACTCAGTTTTCATGACTTTGGGCTGCAAGGGTAAGAAGCATGAGTGGCTGATGCGTCTCGAGTGCCCACAGGGGGCCGAGCGCACAGCAGGAGGCAAGCTTGGGCAGGGACTGGGGACTCTCAGACCACAGTCACGGGGCGACGAGGGGCGTGCTGAGACAGTTTCCTGGGCCCCATTCCTGGTGATGCTCACTTAGCAGGTCACTCGGGACCATGAATTTGCAGGTGAGCCTGAGGCTGCTGGTCTGAAGACCTGGGGAACTATTTTTATACGGGATTGTGTCTCAAGGTCTTTCCTCGTTAACTAAAGCCTAGAACAGGACGGGAGGAATAAGGATGAGCTAGAAAGGAAGGAAAAAAAGAGCAGCGTTCATCGTAAAGCCAAAAAATGGTCAAACGATAGTAACTCCATGCGCTGCATCCTGCTAGACGTCAACTAACTGTAACCCAATGATGAAAGCTTCCAGAAAGCTGAAGTAACTTTCACTGGCTGTCAGGTTTCGATCTTAGCAGGTACAGGAAGGACAAACAGATGGTGTCCCAGGAAGTCAGGAGCAGGGAAGAAATCTGACCAGGTCAAAGGAGCTGCCACCATGGAGATTAGCCGCTCTCTGGCCCCGGCACGTGCACTTGGCTAGTGAAGAGGTGCCCGGCCGGTAGGGCAGAGAACAGAGGGCGACCCCAGCAGCAGTGCCTGAGGCTCCGAGCATCAGGCCACACAGTGGCTGTGCGCGCCCGGCCCCGCCCCCGCTTGCTGTCTTTGGGAATCAATCAATCAACAGACTCTTTGGTCCCACTCCAGTGTCCGAAGGGAAGGACTGAAAAGCTACTTACATTGTACTCGGCTGATACTCCTCTGTCTGTCTCGCGCAGTGAGCTCCAAGGGAACTGGCCCGTAACTTTATAT
Organism: Delphinapterus leucas; assembly: GCF_059928025.1. Taxonomy (NCBI): domain Eukaryota; kingdom Metazoa; phylum Chordata; class Mammalia; order Artiodactyla; family Monodontidae; genus Delphinapterus; species Delphinapterus leucas. Next base: position 97,288,269 of record NC_143139.1, on the reverse strand, counting down.
ACGTTTACAGAGAAACTAGGAGACAATGGGACAGGGCTTTAAAAGCTGAAACAGTGATTATAACTTGTACACATTTAAATCAACAGATTTAAAAATATACTTCAGGGGTTCATCTTCATGGGGAAATCTATGGGCTTGTTGTAACACTGCAGAAGGGTCAGCTGATTCCGCAAAGTTTCTTTTCACAAACAAGCCACCTATTTTAACTTTTAAACAAGGCCACTGAACTCAATGATCTGTTTGGCTTCCTACTTTCTTTCGAAGTTTCCAGGCTGTGGTTTGAAGAAGGACAGGCCATACGAAGTTTCTTTTGTTCCATAGGAAAACTGAAAAGTCACCTTTTCTGCACGGCCTAGAAGATTAGGGAGTTTGAGGCCAAGTACCTAGGAGGAAAAAAAAATAGCAGGGGTTTAAATGGAAGGAAAGATAACTGTTTAGAAAGACTGCGTGAGCTAAGGGACTCACTCAAAAACAGAACAAAAATGTAGGTGCGGGTCTGCCTTTCATTTGTGATTGCTCTTCATCCTTCAAGCCTGCCTCCGCTGAGTGCACACACCTGGTGAATTCAAGAAGGCTAAACCTTCTGACTGTGAAGCTCAGAGAAATCAACTCTACGGGTTTGGGGTTTAGGGGAATTTCAACAGGAAACTAGTAATATGAACATGTGATATGCCCACATCACTCCCAAACAATCCACACTTATAACAAAGCATGTTATAATCAACTCTAAGATTAATGAGGACCACGGGATAGTTTACAAATAAAGGTTGAGGGGAGTGAAAGCGTTCCAAAACTACCATCAGTCGTGTTTTCAAAGCTCACAATTGAAAGTTCCACTGTCAGGAAGGGAAAAACCTGTATCTCACCATGCTGCCTTCGTTGTTCCCAACCATGGTGTTATAACTGCCCGTTAATCTCCTTAATTCAGTTACTTCAAAGGTAACGTCTAACCCGTTGGGAAGGGCATTGTCACCTAATAAGTGAAAAGGATGAAACAATTAAGACAGCTCCAGTATGCAGTCTTATGTTTGGTCCCACTGCTGTAAACGACAAAACACTTGGGTTTAAAGCCCAAGAACATGCACACACAAAATCCCATTACACCTCGACGCCAAACGGAAGATATCAAAAACGGACTTTGCTGCAAGGAATCAGCAGCAGCAGCATTACTTAAACACACGTTATTTACATTATTTGCCAAACGTACTTGTTCCCCTACTAGTGAGGCCCTTGAGAATACCTGGGGCCTCAATTCAGCTGACATTACAACGTGGAATTCTTGTGACAAGAGGGGCCCTAGGAACCCTGGCGGAGAAGCAACACGTCGACACAGATGGAGGAGGTGGATCTTTCTGTCCTCCCTCAAGCCGGGGGCGTGGTGCCTGAGCTCAGCGCAGCTACCCCTTAGCCACTGTGGGCCCCGGGGGGCAGGGGAGCAGGGCTGAGCGCCACAGGAGCCTGGGCACCCCTCAGAAAGGTCGGGGCTGACCCTGCGGCCCTGGCTGGACACCAGCCGCATCTGGGAGCTGTCAAGACACAGACGCCCAGGCACTGGCTCCCAAACCCTCAGATTCAGCTGGTCTAGGGTGGAGCCCTGGCACCACTTCTCTTTTTAATTAGCAGACTTTACTGTTTAGAGCGGGTGTGGGTTTATAGAAAAACTGAGTATAAAGTTCTCACCCCCTCACACACATTTCCCCTCTCATTCAGTCTGCACTAGTGTGGTGCGTTTGTTACAACTGATGAACTAACAGTGAGACGTTACTACGAACTAAAGCGTGACTTGCACTAAGCTTCATTCTCGGCGTTGTACGTTCTAGGTATTTGACAAATGGATGGCGTCCATTCTTTTTTAAAAGCTCCCGGGTAATTCTAAAGGCAGCCAGGGTGGAGAACCACTGACAGAAGTGGACCAGCTGACCACATACATGTCACATTTACAACAGACAGGAGAGCGCTGAAACTAAATGCCACCCACAAGACTTGCCACCAAGCAAGCCCTCCGGAGCAGCGGCAAGGGCCACTCTTGTCACGCATTTGTTCAACCAGGGGCAAGTCGCTTAAACCTCTCTGAGCCTGTTTCCTTAGCTGAAAAATGTTTTTTTCTAAAAGAATAACCATGACACTTCACCAGGTTTTTGTAAGGCCCCAACTGGGTCGTGTACAGAAACCCTCCCCACGGAGCCCAGCACAGACACTTCTGTTATTACTGCCGCGACTCCAAGGGGCAGAGACAGCCGGTGGTCTCCCAGCACCCCTTCTCGCTGCGCACCAGCCCAGCGGGTCTCACGCTTCAGCTCTCATCAGTCACCTGCAGGGCCTGCCGTGCCAGGCGGCTTCAGTGGGATGTGCCTTTCTGCCAGGTCCCCAGGAGAGCAGAGCTGCTGGCTGGGGGTGCACTTTGAGAACCATGGTTCTCATCGTAATTGAATCCTCGCGTGTTGGCTGGGTCTGTGGCCACACAGACTTGACTTCCCAGCCTGCCCTATAGCTCCATGTGGCCGTGGGATGAGAGGGGAGAACCGTGTACAACACCTGGGACAGGTGCTCGCTCATGGAGAGTGGTGTGCCCTTTCCCCCTTCCTTCCTCCTTCCTGAGGCTGGAACGGTGCTCAGCCATCGCAGGGACCAGGGGACCCTAGAGACGGTGAAGTGACAAGCACCAGGAGAAAACCACACCAGCCCCAGGTCGTGACCTCAAGGAGCAGAGCTATGACAACACCAGCCCCAGATGGTGGTCTCCCACCTGTCATGGAAAGAGGTCTCTTTTGCCTAAGCCACTGGTATTTGGTGTCTCTGTTAGTCACAGATGAATCCATATTCCAGGTAATGGAAATCCCTTTCATTCATATAGTATTTTATATTTTTGCAAGCACTTTCATATACTGTTTCCTTTTTTTGGTACGCGGGCCTCTCACCGTGGTGGCCTCTCCCGTTGCGGAGCACACGCAGGCTCAGCGGCCATGGCTCACGGGCCCAGCCGCTCCACAGCATGTGGGATCTTCCCGGACCGGGGCACGAACCCGTGTCCCCTGCATCAGCAGGTGGACTCTCAGCCACTGCGCCACCAGGGAAGCCCTACTGTTTCATTTTTATCTTCTCAAAACTATCTTCCACTCAATCCTGAAGAGCTCACTTGTTCCTTGATTCATTCCAAATATGTATTTTTCAACAGTCTACTCAACTCAGAATGAGGTCTGCAGCCACACAGTAAGTCCTTTACGATGCAGTCTCCTGATCATTTTCCTGCCTTATCTTTCGTCACTCTCCTTCCCCACATCTGCATTCTGCCTCTGCGGAGCCCTGTGGTCCATCCAATGACCCTTTCTCTCTCTGGCCACTGGGCCTATTAAACACTGTCTCCCTGGAACATTCCTCACCAGCCCTGCTCCCCAAACGAACCCACACACATCTTCTAGGTCTGAGCCATGCATCACCCCTTCCGGGAGATCTCTGATCCGTCTCTCCCTCCGCCCCACCAGGAGAGGCCAAGTTTCCTCCTCCAGCATCCCCCGCTTACAGCACCAACTGTCCTCACTTCTCTGTCTGTCCCCGACACTCTCCCACTTGACCAGAAGCTCCTTCAGGAGACTATGCCTTGTCTGCTACTGTCTCCCCCCATGGCAGGGACTCGTTAATGAAAGAATAAACACTGACCAAGTGGACAGAATTGCCCAATATCACACAGCAAACGAGCAAACGAACAAAAACCCAAAGTGAAATCTGACTCCTACTGCCCTCCTCTTTAACACACATTTAGGTGGAGTCTGCTAAGAGCCCATCCGGACGCCTGCTGGGGTGGGCTATTCAGAAAAGCCTGGCTCTCTCCTTCTCGGAAGGAGATCCTTCTCGGAGCCCTGGTACCATCCAGGGGCTCAGACAACAGCACCTTCAAAGCCACCCGTCCTCCCTCGGCCTGACGTAAAGATCCAGTTACTTCCTTGAGGCCACAGGTGCTCTCCCTGGACACAAGGTGTCTGTGATCCTGGAGGACGGAGGGAATCAAAGAGAAACCGCACCATAATATGCACCTTGACATGTATCGATCAAGACATCCACCTGTCTAAATATTCCCAGACGAAGCAATTTCTCACGGGCTTCATGAGATTTCCTCATTACCTGTAAGAGAAAAAATAATAATAATAAAAACAGAGACCGTATTCCTCTAAGGTGCAGGAATGTAAATGGTGGCTGCAGCATTTAGGCCAGCGGCTTAGCATGTGGTGTGAAGTACTGATCCCTGAGAAGAGCGCCCCACCAAGACCAGACAAGTGAGCCGTTACTTGAGTAAAAAGATTACTTAGTAAAAAGTTACTTTAAGCTTAAAAAAAAAATACAGTTTTTTAAAGTGGGAATGGCCGAACACTGCTGCAAGGTCAAGTAAAACGGGGACTGGAAGAAGGCAGCTGGACGTGGCCTCAGGAGACTGCTGGCGACTCTGCCCAGGCTGGGAGATGTGGTGCCGAGGGCAGAAGGACAGAAGGAAGCCATGGAGGAGAAGACGACAGTGCAACCCAGGAAAGACCCCAATGGATAAACAGAGTAAAGGCCCGAGGAGACGGCGAGGGTGGGTAACTACCAAGAGCCCACGCCCCCGGTCGCTGAGGGCCCTCAAGGGGAAGCACACTGAGTGCTAACGGGCTGCGGGAAGGGTCAACACCTACTGCCACCAGCTCTACGGCAGCGCTGGGACAGCTGTGAGGAACACAGAGAGGGGCCAGCCGTGGACGGGCGGACAGACACCTCTTCTCCGGGATAAGGGTGAAGGCAAACGCACGTCAGTATGTGGGAGGCTTCTGGGAACTGAGGGGGCTCAGCCCCCTTCAGCGTAGGCGGCAAGGTCATCCGTGGAGGCTGGGGTGGGGTACTCAGTGTGTGAGCACACAGAGCTTCATGGGATCTTCAGAAGGAAATGGACAAGAAGGCCAAGCAGAGGGAATACTTGCCTCGATAAGGTTTTTAGCCTTAAAAACATCTCCAATTTCACACATGATGATGTCATCTTTAGTCCTTCCAAGCCCATCAAAATGAACGTGTTGGACAACCACCTAGACGTGACAAGGGGACGCAGATTATTGAGTACCAGACAGGGCAAGAGATCAGGCATCAAGGCTAAAGACAAATGTCTGAAATTAGTTTCAAAGATTTTTTTTTTTTAATTTAATGATCCACGCTTCTTAATTCCTCACCTTTTCAAAAAACTGGTCACTTGAACTGACTAGGTCTTTACTTCCTGTGAATATCAACAAGGTCTCTGCAGCCAGGTGACCAAGGACCAGGTCAGTCTTAACCCCAGGCAGGGTGCAGAGGTCCCCTACACATCCTTCCCCAAATGTTCCCCAAGCACTGGCCTCTGGATGACGCTGACTGTGACCTGGTGTGGTAACGGCATGTATTTTACCAGAGATCTTGTGTGGGTTTCAATATAGCCTGATAAATGCTGGCTCAGAGCCTCTCACCTGTCTATAAATGCTCACTGCATTCATTCATTCAATAAAAATGCACTGATTACCTATGAACCAAGTATCATTCTGAACACTGAGAATACAGCAGTGAGCAAAACATAAAGATCCCTGCCTCTATGGAGGTTATATTCTAAAGGGGAGAGAAACGGGCAACATGCACAGTGCCGCAGATGGCGGTGAGCAACCGAGGCAAATCAAGGAGGGATAATGGCAGTGGTAGGGGACCGTATGACTTCCAGGTCATCAGAATACTATGCTAAGATCTTAAGCAAAGAATGAATGGCGGCTTCCCTGGTGGCGCAGTGCTTGAGAATCTGCCTGCTAATGCAGGGGACACGGGTTCGAGCCCTGGTCTGGGAGGACCCCACATGCCGCGGAGCAACTAGGCCCGTGAGCCACAACTACTGAGCCTGCGCGTCTGGAGCCTGTGCTCTGCAACAAGAGAGGCCGCGATAGTGAGAGGCCCGCGCACCGCGATGAAGAGTGGCCCCCGCTTGCCACAACTAGAGAAAGCCCTCGCACAGAAACGAAGACCCAACACAGCAAAAATAAATTAATTAATTAATAAACTCCTACCCCTAACATCTAAAAAAAAAAAAGAATTAATGAAAAATGTGCTTACATTTCTCCCACTGTATTTAATTTCAAAGGCAACAAAGTTTAGAAAAACTTTTATTCAAGACCCAAGGTCTGTTTTCTGGGAGCAGGGAACAAAGAATAAACTTAAGCATAATTTGTGTTTCTCTTTGAAATACTTTTGGGTTTTTTTTTTTGTAACATAAATTCAAAAATGTGTTTGTTTACACTTGCCACGTAAATAATCACCAAGGAAAAACTATTCCTCTAAAACCAGAAACTATTTCCCCAAGTGTCCAGTCTTTCTGAAATGTAGTTGGCTGCAAACTCTCCTTTGATAAAGGTGTCGACACAGGTTAATCCCTTTATGTTTCCCCAGCAGCTTGTGGAAGCAAGTGTTTCTAGTAACAACTCTATCCAGCCCTCAACGGGATACTCACATCCTTGTTCTCAAGAATCTCCTGTTTAGCTTCAGGTTCAACTTCAACAAATTCAGCTTCTTCTCCTAATGCTCCAAAATCAGGTCCACTGGCTGGAAGAGGCTCCAAACTCTGAAAGGGAGGGAGGAACCACAGATAAATGAACTTATATTAAAAAACAAAAGCTTGGGGGCTTCCCTGGTGGTGCAGTGGTTGAGAGTCCGCCTGCCGATGCAGGGGACGCGGGTTTGTGCCCCGGTCCAGGAGGATCCCACATGCCGCAGAGCGGCTGGGCCCGTGAGCCATGGCCGCTGGGCCTGCGTGTCCGGAGCCTGTGCTCTGCAGCGGGAGGGGCCGCAGCAGTGAGAGGCCCGCTTACCGCAAAAAAAAAAAAAAAAGCTTGGGACTTCCCTGGTGGCACAGTGGTTAAGAATCTCCCTGCCAATGCAGGGGACACGAGTTCGAGCCCTGGTCCGGGAAGATCCCATATGCCGCAGAGCAACTAAGCCCGTGCGCCACACTACTGAGCCTGCGCTCTAGAGCCCACATGCCACAACTACTGAAGCCCACGTGCCACAACTACTGAAGCCTGTGCTCTAGAGCCCGTGCTCCGCAACAAGAGAAGCCACCGCAATGAGAAGCCTGCACATCATGTCACAACAAAGAGTAGCCCCCGCTCGCCTCAACTAGAGAAAGCCCGTGCGCAGCAATGCAGACCCAACACAGCCAAAAAAAAAAAAAGAAAAAAAAAGCTTTTAGTTTTGTCTTTAGACGGTGCCCCATAAAACTCAGGACCGCGGTGCCCTCTGGGGCTGAAGGCAGCAGGGTGGGGGGCACACGGGCAGCATAAGTGGCTGTCGACGCACAGGTGTTAGGCTGGCGCTGACCCCTCACTGTCCAGAGTATTGTTAATTCATAAAGCAAAGACGAAAATTCATCAGCGAAAGGGTCAGGCACAAACCTACAATGGCTATGCCATGAACCGAGGACTATACCGCACCTAGTTCTGTACACCTGAGGCCCATTTGAAGACCAAAAAAAAAAAAATTTTTTTTTTTGCTTTCCCGTTATAGAAGGTATCCTAATTTTTAAAATCAAAACTGGATACGTTCTAGGATAATTATATTAACCAGCCAAATTAGTAAAAAATATGTTTCTGGACTCATAATTCGTTTTGGTTCAGAAAGTCTCACACACTAAGGGGAACTGCATATGCTCATACAACGGGTCAGCCAGAAAGCAGTCCCTTCCTTCAGTCTGAACTGACACTGTCTCAAAAGCATTCTAGCATCTTCTGTATAAGGATTCTATAATAATAATTATGGAGACATGATAGTATAATAGTATGTATAATAATGAACACATAACATTGTGTATTTATTACATATATACGGGGATTCCCAGACACTCGTGAAAATGGATTCAGAAGGTCTAGTGTGGCACCAGGTGATGGGAGAAACACAACTCTGGGGAAAACTATGGGAACTATATCCGGCTGCTTCCTCACTCCACCAGTTCTCTACAGATAAGCACTTCTGAAGCGCACAGGAGCGTCTGACATCTGCAGAATGTGGAGCAGTGGGGACTCCGGGCCCCTCTCACCTTCTCCCTGGAATGTTCACGGCCTCTTGTCAGCACATCCTCCATCATGCCACTGGTCCTCTGGAAAGGTAATGGCCTGACAGCGCCATGTCCTCTCTCCCATCCTTGCCCTAAAAGACTCCGACAGTCCTCAAAGGTGCCCTCAGGGGCACATGCAACTAGATTCCTTAGCAGGGCACATGAGGACCTCCACCATGTGGCCCCCACCTGCTACTCCAGATTCAATCCCCACCACCCCCGACCCTCACCTTTGTGTCTGTGCACACCTGGTTCTCTCCGCCCAGGTTAACTACCTGCCTCCCCCGAAAGAGCTGAAAGAACCACCTTCAGTGCCATCTCCTCTGTGAGCCATCCCTGGCTTCTTCAGGGAGAATCAGTCCCTCCTTCACAAGACACCTCTTGGAGGAAATTTATGACCCTTACAGGTACTGCTTTTTCTTATTTTTATCTGCCTTGCTATATCAGAAATACTCAAATATTTATGGAATGAGTGAATGATTTTTTTCTTTTGTTCTCACATTTCATAAACATCTGAGTGCCTACTGTCCCCTAAAGAGCAGGGAATGCAGCTGTGAATAAGACAGAACCAGTCCTTCCCTCAGTGACAGAAGTGGATTATTTACATAAGTAAAAAGGGAAGATAATGCTGGGCAAAGAAACAGAATTTATTTCACATAATTATCCTTTCGTTTTTGTTGTGTAAATTTTTTTTTTTTTTTTTTGTGGTACGTGGACCCCTCACTGTTGTGGCCTCTCCCGTTGCGGAGCACAGGCTCCGGACGTGCAGGCTCAGCGGCCATGGCTCATGGGCCCAGCCGCTCCGCGGCATGTGGGATCTTCCCGGACCGGGGCACGAACCCGTGTCCCCTGCATCGGCAGGCGGACTCCCAACCACTGTGCCACCAGGGAAGTCCAGTGTGTAAATATTTTTAAAACGAGATCATTACTATATTTCTCAAAAATATGAACAAATTAAAACAGTAACTTTTTTTTTTTTTGCAGTACGCGGGCCTCTCACTGTCGTGGCCTCTCCCGTTGCGGAGCACAGGCTCCGGACGCGCAGGCTCAGCGGCCATGGCTCACGGGCCCAGCCGCTCCGCGGCATGTGGGATCTTCCCGGACCGGGGCACGAACCCGCGTCCCCTGCATCGGCAGGCGGACTCTCAACCACTGCGCCACCAGGGGAGCCCAATAGTAACTTTTTAATGCAACATTTCATGAATATGCTTTCTGTATTTAAGTTTATGTAGTGCAAAAAAGTATATTATAGATGCGCAGATTGTCTATGCAGGGCATATACTATGGTTAGGAATATACGCACATATTCATTCTTCTGAATCTGAATGCTTGACAAATAGACTTTGGGCATAAAGTCTATGCTAAAAAATTTCCATTACGGTTCCTAAAACCTCAAAAGCATGAAACACACCTCACCAAAGACATGCTAGACCCATTTGTATTCTTAAATCTGAAATTTAGCCTTTAATTCAAAAGGTGATGTCTTTACAGTTTCACCACTGCACCAAAGCCTGATGTCCTAAATGAACTGTTTCACTACTAGAGATTCATTCATTCTCCAAATATGCACCCACTATGTGACAAGCGCTTACAAGGTCCTCACGCTTACAGAATTTACATTCCAGTGTCCGGGTAAGCATTTAGTGAAATGAATTAAAATAAATATTTGGATCTAGCCTCTAACCTTTAAGCAGATCGGTCTACTAGCGAGTCGACAAATTTTATCGAACGCCACGTGCCAGGCTAGTGACTAGGCAAGGCAGTGCTAGCTGGAGAAATAGGACATGAAATAAATGTAATGAGTTACGAGCAGCATCCTTTAAGTGATATAGACTAGAATCAGATAGAAAATACAAGAAAAAGTAATAGGTATCAAGGGTAAATACTGTTTCAGAAAACTTTTGTTTCACATATGCATGAAGGTACCAGATAGCAAATATGGGATGTTTTCTTACTGTGAGTCCTGAGCAAAATTCAAACAACGCTGGCTAGTGAAATGTAAAGGCCAAATTAAAGAACTGAAATTATTTCTTGTCAATACGTTCATCAAAGGAGCAGCAGTTTTAGTGTCAAAGGAGCTTAATAAAAGCAGAGACTTTTTCTCCTGTACTCCTAGCACCTACAACAGTGCCAGGCACAGAGCTGACCATCGGTAGATATTAGTTGAATAAACGAATGAATGCTTACTCTGCGAAGATGCTACAAGGGATGCAAGGCAAGTAAAATGCAGCTCCTACCGTCATCTAGAAACTTAGGCTTTAAAAGGATAAGTCAAAAATGCAGAGCTAAGACAGGGCACCAGAGCAGAAATGTCAAGGAGGTTGGCAACACATCCAAAACGAGGCGAGATAAGGAGGTTTATATAGGAAGTGACTTGAACTGAGTTCTAAAAGATGGGACTATTTTGCCAGCTGAAGATGGGAGTGGGGGGTGAGTGATGAGAGAGGAAGCTCCGCCCAACAGCACGGTCCAAAGAGTGTGTCGAACGAGGAACGGTGTTTCATTTGCAGGAAGTATCTGGAAATGAAAGTTAAGTCCATTCCCGCACACCAGGCTGAGAAGTCTGTGCTAAACTCTTTTGGGAAACTCCTGAAAACTTCTCAGCAGGGCAACTCAAACAATCCACGTTGTAGAAGAGAAGTTGTGTTGAGGGCTGGGACTCAGGAGGTCTGAGTTTTAGAACATTCTGAGGCTCTAACGGTGTGACCTCGGACAAACAGTCACTCTCTGGGTCTCAGTTAAGATTACGATAAAGAGCAGCTGGGCAGCTTGGGTGCCGCGCTAAGCACCCCAGCAAGTGCTTTACGTGTATTGTCTTTCAATTCTCCTAACAGCCCGGTGAGTGAGTACTATCACTGCCTCCACTTTAAAAGGAGGTACTAAAGCTCAGCGAGGTTCAGTCTTTGCACGGTAACCAAGAGACACGAGGACTCCTAGCTGGGTCTGGGTTGGAAGACACTACTTCGTGCTCTAAGAGTCTAGCAAGACCCCAGGAGCGGCTGGGCGGGAGAGTTCGGAAAAGGTGACGGGTAAGGAACTAAGACGCCCGAAACCGCTAAGGATAGAAAGAACTTATTCCTCCGCTGTAGGACATCACGGAAAGCCCGAGAGTCCTTTCCGGGCCACTGCCTCGCTAAGTGACCTTGGGCAAGTCACGCCCCTCCTCTGAGTATCCGTTTTCTGCTCGAAAGCCTGCGGTACCTGCTGGAGGCATCTCTGCGGCCTCCTCCACCCGGCCCGCGGCGGCCCAGCGCTGGGGCGCTACAGGCGGAGATCCCCGGCCCCGTTCCGCACCGGCCTCGGAGCCCTGCAGTCCCCTCACCAGGGCAACCGCGGCCGCAGCCGCGAGGGCGTCCCCCGCGGCGCCCACCCAGAGGTCACGCAGCCCGCGGGTTTCTGGGCCTCTTACCCTGGCGTGCACTGTCCCCATGGCTCCCCTTCTGGCCGCCGCCTCCCAGAGCTGCCCTGGCCCGACGAAGGATCGGCGGGTGAGGCAGAGAGCGAGTCCCCAGTGGGGGAGCTACCGGTTGGTGCAACACCCACAAGCCCCCGGACGCGGCTGACTGGGGGCGGCCATCATGTCCCGCCTTCGCCCCGCCTCCTGGCTCACGGTTCCTCCGCTCATTGGTCCTTAAGAATCTATGACCCGGATGTTCACGCCTACGCCGGGAAGCTCTGCGTCTTGGAGACCGCCCGAGCGCCGAGCGTTCTGTGGCGCCCGGGAAGCTGCTGGCGCGTGGTGGGGACTTTGCGTGAGGGTCCCGCTGGGAGTGCCGGAGCTGCCCTGGGGGAGACCAGACCAGCTGGTGGGCGCGCCGGGACTTCACTCACATGTCTCCCTTAACCCTCCTGGCACCTCGGTCCAATGGTGCAGCGCTTGTCCCCGCGCTCTGGCCGAGGCTCGGCACACGCGGCTGCAACAGTGGCCTCACCCGGCGCCTGGAGCCGCACAAATCCGGGTCGGCGCCCCGCTCCTCTCCTGCTGGCCGCACGGAGCTTTCAAGTCACTGAACCCCCCACAGGGTTCATTCTCCTCATTGGCAAAATGAAGTGTGACGGTCTTATCTGCTTCGCAGGGATGGATTACAAGGCTCGCATGAAAGTGTTATTAACGCCTGGCGCAGGGCAGGGCACTTAGTGAGCAGCGAATAAATGACCATTATTCTTTCAACTGCAGTAAATGTCAGTGCGTGTCATCGGGGGTTCGCATGGGGGCCACTCACATCGGAGAACAGGACAGCCCTGGGGCTTCATTTGGGTGGTGGAAACAGCTTTCCCCCGCTCAGAAGACAGTATATAATAAGTAATAGTCACGTGGCGATAAATGCAATGAGAGAAACAAGTAAGAGACAAAATGAGAGAAGGATTTTCAGTATCATGTGCACTAACGTTTCCACCCCTTCCCAGAGACCCTGACACTCTTTTCTGTTTGATTAGCAGCACCGGAAGTCCTCCAGCATCCCTGGGGTAAATATTAAGTCCACATTCCCCTTCTTGCCTCCCAGGCCCTTCTCCTTCCCACACTGCATCCCTGGCCAGGTGACCTATCCATCTGTCTTCGCAGCTGGGCTGTCAGTCCCCAGAGGTGGGGACCAGTCTGTCTGGTTCCCTCCACGAGCCCAGAGGCTAGCAGAGTGCTTGGTGTGATGCAGGGACCTGGTGAATATTTGCTGAATTACTGCTCCCCTGCCGTAGGCTAGGGCAAACCGACACACCCTGCTTATTGAAATTGCACATTCCTGGGCCTCAGCCCTGACCTACTGAACCAACTTCTGGAAAGCAGGACCTGGAGATCTGAATATTTTTAAAGCGTGCCAGGTAATTCTTAGGACAACTAGGTTTAAGAACCCCTCATTTTAAAAAGCTCTTTAGGGCTTCCCTGGTGGCGCAGTGGTTGAGAGTACGCCTGCCGATGCAGGGGACACGGGTTCGTGCCCCGGTCCGGGAAGATCCCACATGCCGCGGAGCGGCTGGGCCCGTGAGCCATGGCCGCTGAGCCTGCGCGTCCGGAGCCTGTGCTCCGCAACGGGAGAGGCCACAACAGTGAGAGGCCCGCGTACCGCAAAAAAAAAAAAAAACCTCTATGTCCATGTCTGACTTCATTACTAGTTTCTAACGTCTTTGAAGACATGGGGCCGCGAACCTGCTTATAAGGAACTTGGCCAGAAATGGGTGGAAGAGGAGCTCAGCAGGAGGGGAGGCAGGGGCGGCAGCAGGGCATCCGCGGGAGATGGGGGACAAGGATGCAGGGCCGTGATACAGGCAGGCAGGACGGCCTTGCACGAGAAGGGGAAAGGTGTGCAGGGCCAGGCCTGCGGCGAGAGACGTCTGGGCCTGGGCGTGTGTTCAGGAGGCTGCAAGCTGATGAAAGAACTGGGCTATAAGTTAGCTGTTGACCCCAGGCAAGTCACACCCGTTTTAAGGGTCACTTTTCTCCACTATAAAATAATGAGATTGCTAAGGACCCTGCCAGTTGTACAAAAGATTTTTTTTTAATTGGCTTGCATTTCACACTAGGAAGTAATAGGTCCTGGGCTTTTGCAGGCTTTTAAGACATTTTGGATCACCACTTGCCAAGGAATCACAACCAGATTAGCTCCCGTTTAGTGGTTATGATGCTGGCTTTATGGACAGACCCGCTGGCTGGGGTTCAGCCGTGATTCTACCACTGCTAAGCTGTGTGGCGGTAAGCAGGGCCGCTACCTCTCTGGGTCAGCTTCCTCTTTTGTAAAGTGAGGGTAGTAATGGCATCCACCTCACAGGATCGCTTTGAGGATTCAGTGAGTTAACAGATGTAAAGCTGTGCCTAGCCCAGGGAGAGTGCCCCCCCTACAAGGATTAGCTGTCCCTATACCCACGTTCCAGGCCAGGTGCCAAGTGCTTTCCGTAAATGGTCTTATCTAACCATCACAGTAAGGTAGGCTTTTGTAGAAGATGAAACTTAGGGCCAGAGAGACTAAGTGACTTACCCTAAATCCAGGGGGGACCCAAACAAAAGAGAGTGTGACATGGTCCCACCTCTGGCTCTTAGCCACCTCTGAATGATGCCCACGTGTCCCAGGGTCTTCAGGGGGTGGGGGCCATGGGGGTGAGTAGATGGTGGCTCAGAAGCCTCCCGACCCTGGATTCCCCTCTTCTGGCAATTTTTAAAGGGGGGGTGGTGGGTGGGGCATACATAACAGGCTGCAGCCACCAGGTGTCTGAGTGCGAGAAGCTCAAAACACTGCCCAGTTGTTACCCAGTAAGACTCCGAATGCCCAGGGCTCAGTGCCCACAGGCCCGGCCAACCTGCCTCTGGCCACCAAAGTGGGGCTTCACGGGTCTCACTGACCCCCAGCTCAAACTCAAAAGGCTGTTTTAGGTGTGAAAACTTGGGCAGAGATCTCCAAAGATAATCTAGGAGACCAAACAAATTTTAAGCACAAGTCACAGAGGCTGGACACTTATTCAAAAATTCATGCTCCTGGTTCCCTGAAGCTCAGTTTTCTCATCTGTAAAATGGGGATAGTAGTTCTTAAAGCATAATGGTATAGTGAGGATTTAATGAACTTAAAGCATGGGGCCTGGCACACTGTAAACACTGAATAAACTAGACTTTTCTTCCTGCATTTCCTTGTTATTCTCTTAAATAAGCCTCCTCTCAAGGAGAAGCCATGACTTTGACCTGCATATTACAACAAGAGCCCTGAGCCAAACATACCATTTGAGAGCCCTATTGTGTACAAGGGCCAGGGTGGCAGAGGACACGTTAGGAGCACAACGACACAGCTCTACCCTCTCTGACGGTCACAACGTACATTCACTTTTTTTTTGGCCTCGGTGCACAGCATGCGGGATCTTAGTTCCAACAACCAGGAACCACCCGGTGCTGTGCCCCCTGCAGTGGAAGCTCGGAGTCCTAACCATTGGACTGCCAGGGAACTCCTGGTACATTAACATTTTAGAGGCTCTCAGAAATCCTGCATTTCGCTTTCTTTACCTCGGTATTTCCTGGGTTATTTATTCTGTCTTAAAGACTTTTTGGGTTTTGAGGTTTTCTGTGACTGTCAGTGGCACTGTTCACCAGAATCTCTGCTGTTCCTCTTTTGGGCAAAAGGTAGACTTACTTGCATTTCCCCCATCTATGTGACTTGCTTTGGTCCACTAGCTATAGGCAGAAGGGAGAGGTGTCACTCTGGATGGAGACCTTTAAGCACTGTGTTCCTCCCCCACCGTTCACTCCGACCCTCGAGGGCCTGGGACAGGCTCAGCCTGGGTCAGCCAAGTCCGATGGGCATGTAGTCTGAGGAGTGAACCTTTTGGGAGTCTGGGAGTCTTTGTTAAACACAGCATAACCCCGTCTATCCTAACTGATAAAATCCCTAGCGCCATCTGCAAGGACACAACCTGCCAGAAGATTTGGTTTATGAAGTGCTGATCTGGTCCCGTCACTCAGAGGAATGAAGATGAGTGACTACACTGGTCCCCTGGATAAAGTCAAACCCCAAATCTCAGAGACCACGAGGAAGGGACGCTGGGTCTTCACAGATCGCCGTAGAGGTCACCCCTACTCTTAGTTTGGGGCATCCTGTGGTATGGACTCCCTGGGGCTGCAGCCTGGGTCTCCTTATTCCTTTCCCAGAGGGCGGGCACCCTGAGTGAGGGGCTCGCCTCCATCCCCCATGTTCCCAGCGCCTGTTGCCTGAGGAGTGAAGGTGAGCCGGTGAGAGGAAAGGGCACGGGCACTGGCATGAGGCAGAGGCCCGGGGTGAGCAGGCAGGTGCCGGAGGACCAGGCTCCGAGCTGCCGGGGGGGCACCGAGGGAGGGATGCCCAGGAGGAAGGCAGCTTCTCCGTGTGGGGAGGTGGGGGTGACTTGTCCGGGTTTGAGGCGGGGTGCAGGCCACGGGAGCCCACCAGGAAGTCGTTGCAGCAGCCCAGGGCAGGGGCAGGCTGGAGGAGAGGGTGGGGGGACTCAGTGCGTCCCCAGTTCCTGGCTCAGGTGACTCGGCTGTTGATAGAACCAGGACAGCTGATGAGGGAGCTGAAGGGCTCTGCACTGGAGGGAGGATGTTGGGGAGCCGATGGGGGGGTAGGTAGGGGGGGTAGGTGGGCCCTCACCTGAGCCAGAGACCGGAGGGGGGAGGGGGTTCCTCGGAGTTAGCGAGGCCTCCCCAGGCGTGGTTGTGTGCACGCCCCAGCCCTGGGGAAGAGCCCGGTAGCCAGGATGGCATCGGGGAGTCTGCAGTCCCAGAGGAAGGAGAGGGATCTGGGAAGGAGGGTCTGGCCCTCCGTGTCCAGGACAGAGCATGTGGAGGCCACCTGGCCCGGCAGGGCCGTCTGGGGCAGCGGGACCATAAACCTTGGGGGTGGGGAGGTCGCAGGGGACTTTAAAGGAGCCTGGCTGTGAGGCAAGGACAGCAGCGCTGTGGCTCCTCGCGAAAGATGCAGAGACGAGGGAAAGCACTTTCACGATCACGTTTATTATAAATGATTTTCCGATGAAAGGAATACTTGGAAATTCAATATACAATGCAATTACAGATAATGGCATATTGCTAACCACTGTCGGTGTCCTGGCATACATCCTTTCAGTCTCTGTTCTCCACATACACGCCCACACACGTCTTCATTTTTAACAGGACTGGGCTCATGCTTTGCACCAAGTTCTGCTGTTTACCAGAGAGACTGTTGCTCCCTGGCATTAAACAGACTGCACTGATCATTCCCCAGAGCGTAAATGGACCATAAATAGAGGGAGGCTTTTATTTAACAAGGTGAGAGGAACGTGAGCATGTTTTGCATGCTGATGAGAAACCAGCCGTGCTGGAGAGGTGAGGGCCTTGGTCGGGGGACTGGTGAGGATGTGGGGTGAGTGACTTCTGGGAGCACAAAGACGAAGAGATGGGGTAGCACTTAAGGCACAGGTGGGAGGGTAGCCTTGGCTGTTTCTAAGAACGTAATGCACTTCCTTGTCTCACTGTCCATTTTTTAAAAATTATAAAACATATGCTCATCATAAGAAGG
Organism: Delphinapterus leucas; assembly: GCF_059928025.1. Lineage (NCBI taxonomy): Eukaryota > Metazoa > Chordata > Mammalia > Artiodactyla > Monodontidae > Delphinapterus > Delphinapterus leucas. The sequence continues at coordinate 97,271,184 of NC_143139.1, read as the reverse complement.
TTGAATAATTACAAAAAGTAGCAAGAAAATAAGTCCCACGTAATCCTATCTTAACATATTTCTTGCCTTATAATGATCACAGAACTGGTGTATAGAATACTATCTACACGGAAATATCCTGGCTACTATAAAACACTGCTGAAGTGCGGTTGTATCTGCTTAGACCTACGCTGTGGTTCTGACGGAAAAGGCCACTGGGAACCCTGACAGTCGGGCTCGGGGAAGGTATGAGGGTGTGTCACCAGGAGTCCAGGTGGGTGTCAGGCAGGCGACACCTCCCTCACTCCAGGCCAGCTCAGCATAGTGGACAGTGCTTTGTTCTGGGGCCCAGGTGGCCGGGGAAGCCCACCACTCACAGCCTTGCCTCACTCAGGGAGGGAGCGCTACCAGCACGGGAGCCCCTGCAAACTCGAGGAGCTCAGCTTGGCACCGCGTGCCGACCCCGTATTTTCACGAGCAGCCACTGCCTTCTCGGTGCTCATGACCATAGCAAGGCTCGCGCAGGCTTTGCCCCCAGAACCACACTCTCCTCTAAAGTGTACGTCCTCGCAGTGGAGTGCTGGGTTTGACCTTGCTGGCTCTGCAACTCCAGGACACATACACGGTGTGGGTGAGAGTTGCAACTTTTGGGGGCAACATTTACGATTTTGAGCTTACCATTGTTTCTTTTCTTTTTGTTATGCTCAAATGCATAAATAAGAAAAACAGACACACACATTTCACCTTGGGTCATATTGCACCGTGCTTGCCAACAAATTACCACCCTGGAGAGAAGGTGGGTACCTGCCTCTCGCTCATCTCCATTAGGGCTCTGCAAGTGGAGAGGACAGGCGAGGACCTGGGGGTGCCAGGGTGAACGTCTTGTGCACTGGAGTTTTTTTCTTTTTTTTTCTGGCCACGCCGCACAGCACGCAGGATCTTAGTTCCCCGACCAGGGATCGAACCTGCGCCCCCTGCGGTGGAAGCACGGAGTCTTAACCACTGGACCGCCAGGGAAGTCCCTGAACTGGATTTTTTTTTTTTAAGGCTTCTTCTATGAATATCTCACTGATTCCCATAATATATAATTCAACAGGAAATACAAAGATTCCCTTATAATTAATATAGAACTTTCAAATATTTAGAGTAGATCAAAAAGATGTACCAGAATGTAAATAAGTTACCATCTTTTAATGCCCCCCTAACCAAGGGTGTCCTTGGAGGATGGCACCCCCCTCGCCCCAAAGTAACTGCCTCCTGTACGGAAAGATGGGACCCTACTCCTTTCTTCCTTCCAACCCCCAAGACTGCACAAAGGGCAGCCCAGCCCCCAGCCACAGGGTTCCCTCTACCCACCCCACACCCCCTCCAAACACCAGTCATTCTAGGACCTTCCACCAGGACAGCTGAGTGGGCGGCGAGTCCACTTGCGGGTGGTCGGCCTCCTCCACGCGGCCACTACCGTCACTTCCCAGAGCAAACCGGATCCCTCCGCTCCCTGCTTCAAACACTTCCGTGTCTGCTAATAGCAAAAACAACCGTGGGCTCCTCTCCCCAGTGCCCACCACGTGGCCGGGACTGTGCTAGGGGCTCCCCGAAGCCTCGCAGAAACCTAATGAGGAGAGGAGGGTCACCCCCATTGTACAGGTGAGGAAGCCGAGGCCCACGATCTTCAGGATAAGATCCCACCCTGGTAACTGACACCAGGCCCTTCTTCCTCCGAATTAGTTTTCAGAATTCAGAAAGCAGCAGCAGCATCCGGGCCACGTTAACGACGCAGATTGCCGGGTTCCATGTGGAGAGACCGTGATTCAGACGGGAATCTGCATTAACAGGTACCCCATCCCACCCTCCGCCCCCCAACACACACACACTCTGAGGGGCCCTGCCTCTCTTTCCGTACTCCACCCCCTCCCTGTGCTCCCAGCACCCAGAGCTACTTCCTTTAGGCAAACCAATGCTACCTGACCCTCCCTGACCTGCACCTGTCCCTCTGCCCTGCCCCAGGTCCATCGGCCGGCTCTCTCCCCCTCTGCCGTCAGTTAGGCCCAGTGGACGCGCTTCCCCGCCCCCTCCCTGGGCTTCACCACATCCTGTGCAGGTAAGTCTTGGTTATTAGCTTTCAGCAGGTGCTCTGAGACCTCTGATTGGCTCAGCCGCCTCCCATAAGACAGGACCTCCTGCACCAGAGGGTAAGCTCCTTGCCACCTATCCGGGGCCCGACGACGTTTCTAGAATGGCACATGAGGCCTGAGCAGATGAGAGGGTGCCTGTCGGACTCACAGCCCCACAGCCAGATCATCTACGTGGAAGCGGGGAGTGTCGCGTCCGCGCGCGCGGGTTGGAAGAAGAATTTCCAGACACGAAGTATCTTAGAAAGGAGTGAGTTTACTGAGAACAAAGTGCAGAGTTAGCGAGGGGCGCTGCAGATACAGCGGGCCCACTTCCTGACAGAGCACGGACAGCCGACCCCCTCTGTGGGCTAGTGGCCAACTTTTATAGCCTCAAGACAAAGAAAACTCCTGCTGGCAGGGTGGCATCAGGCGATTGGTCAGGGTGCTTCGAGGTTGCTACATGGTGAATACTTTACCTACTGTGGAGTCGTGGGGCTGTGCGGTTTAGATTAGGAGAGCCCATGGCAACAGTTGCTATGCGGGCTTGGTTAATTCCAGAGTTTTTGCCCCTTGTCCTTGATGTAGGGCTCCACATTCCCCCCTCTTTTTATATATGGGCCAAATCTTTGGCCCCTTAACACCCTGCTCATGACTGACTGTCTGCCTATCCCCATCTCGGGCGATAGGAACCCAGGTCACTGGGGAAAGGGGCGATGACCGTTCCTAGCTTCTTCCTGCTGGACAGGGGCGTCGTGGCGCCCTGGGTCCCAATGCCCGCTCTCTGTCAGGGTGTGTTTATGGAGGGAGATGAGGGCCCGTGGAATGATAAGGCAGCTTGTTCCGACGTAGTCCATGTGCCAACTGGCGGGTACCCTTGTTGCACCATCTGGAATTGAATCTTTTGAACCTGTCAGGAAATGAACTTAGATAATGCGTTAATAATGCAGGGGCCAAACAACGAAACAAGGGCTATCAGGATTAATGGTCCCAGCAAGGGCAATAGCCATGTCCATATCTGGATCCTCAGAGAGGAGAGGAGGCTGGAAAGCCAGCTGGGGCCCTGTCCTGCTCTCTCTTTTAAATCTTCTATTAATTTGATGTTTTTCTTTAGAATCTGGAGGTCTTCTTCAGCCTGGCCGGAGGTATTAATATAGAAGCAGCCTGTCTCGTTTAGTAGGGCACAGACACCCCCGCCTCAGCTGTTATAACATTAAGGGCCGTCCTATTTTGTAAAACCCCCTCGGCCAGAGAACCTGGGGCTGACTGCTGTTCCTCAGTGGCTGCTACCGTAGCCTTCCAAGGCTCCTGGACCTTGATGGTGAGATGGAGAACGCTCCTCTCTAAGGGGTATGCCTGCAAACCAGGAGAGCCCTCTAAAGACACTATGCATTATTTCGGGGCAATCAAAAATTGGGTTATCATAAGCATGCCCCCCCCCCAATCAGCGGTTCGTTTTTTTTCTCTCCAGGACAGGTCTTAAGGCCTCCTGCAGGAAGGACCCAAGGTTGGGAATGTCTCCTAAGGAAGCTAAATCCTTTGCAGTCATAATGGTCGCCTTGGGACCACAGCAATTATTGTGCAGGAGCTCCTCCAAAGTGTGGGAAGATCCAGATTGACCCCGTTACCGCACAGAAATGAAAATCCGGTGCCCCTCAAGGATACCCCCATTGTGGGTCCCCAGAGCCAGGCCCTGACCTTTTGGGAGTTTTCCTCTGGAAACAGACTGGGGTCCTATGGCCTAGGATTATATTGGGAAGGCCAAACTCCGAGGAAGTAATCATCTATTCATACAGGGGAGAATCTGGGCTCCGACTGATTGAGTGTGACAGGGGCACTGGCATAACAAATTTCTCAATATTAGCTGAATTATGTTATATTTTGGGGGAGAATCTTGCCGGGAGGTTAAACTAAGTAAGTGTCTGGTGGTCACACCGATCCCCACATATTTAGTTCCCAGGGCCGAGCTATTTATGGGGATATGGTCTTCATTAATATATTTCTTAGTCACATTTTTCCTTGAATTTCCCCAAAATAAAGTGAAATTACCTTCATGTAATACGTCGTATTCATCCTCCTCTGACCAGGGACCCCACTCCAGACTAGTCTGATTAAAACTGAGGGTGTAGTTACAAAGAGAGTCATTTAGCCAGCCCCCAATGGGTCCCCATCCATCCAGGTTGGAGACAGTCCTTTAAATTATATCTTTTCCAGTATGCATGATCCCCTGATTGTAGGTCGTGGGGCATCTGGTCTTCATCCGAAAATAGATTACTGAGATAAGCTTTAGAAACAAACTTAAGAGTGTCCTTTAATAATTCAATTAAACTTTTTAGCAATATAACATGACAGCAAGGAACTAACTGGGAAGTGAGTCTTGGTAACACAGACCTTAATTAACAAAACTAGAATTTAATATTCAGTGAAATGTAATTTTTTTTTTCATTGTGAGGGAATTAACCCTGCAGCCAGGGAAGGCTTTATCCCATCAAATAAAAAAATGAGCTTTGTCAGGGAGCTGGAAAAAGCCAAGCAGCCGTCTGGGATTTTCCATAGCCCCGACTGTTTGACTGACAGCTATTGTTTACCCATTTGAAATTCCCTGATTTAGGAGTAGACTGTTGTCATGTTTTAAGGACATCAGGATGGCAAAAGTCTGGCAATGAGGGGTTAATTTTTGTAGAAGCAGAATGAACTTTATCTATGCGTGCCGCGATCTTCATCTATGCGTGCCGAAAAAAAAAAAGTTTCTTCACATTGAGTTATTTTCATTGCCGACAAATTTGTGACAGTTATAATAAGATCTAATTTAGTTTATATTAAACCTAGGCACAATAAAAGTATTATACTTAATCTTGATCGCTCTAAAGACATGTCTATATTAATTAGATCAATAAACTTAAACATTAATACCAGGTATTAATTTAATATTGAATATTCCCCAGTTCACGTGAATCTGAAATTTATTTAGCTTAATTTTTCTTGTATTTAGAATTGTTTGATTTTTTTTTTTTTTTTTTTTTTGCGGTACGCGGGCCTCTCACTGTTGTAGCCTCTCCCGTTGCGGAGCAACAGGCTCCGGACGCGCAGGCTCAGCGGCCATGGCTCACGGGCACAGCCGCTCCGCGGCATGTGGGATCTTCCCCGACCGGGGCATGAACCCGTGTCCCCTGCATCGGCAGGCGGACTCTCAACCACTGCTCCACCAGGGAAGCCCCTGCCTCTTTTTTTTTTTTTTTTTTTTTTTGGCTTGAAGTTCTACTAATTAACCCAAGGCAGGATCGTGTAATAATTTAGTGTCCCATTAAGAGGCCATTGTTCTCGGTCCTCCAGTTTATACTGGGTCCAAGCCGTGTTACGAAAGAAAATGAGCCTCTTCTTTTTGAGATTTTCAGGGTCAAATTTTCCCAGTTCCTGAGGATACGGCCGAGGGAGGCTCCCGAGACATCACAGAATCCATTCTTAGCCTGTACGCCGTAGAACGGGGGTACTGAGAGTCACCGGCTGACAGAGAGGCGTCCCCTTTGTCCCAGTGATCTCTCCGTGCGACTAAGGCACAAAATGGGCCGACCGTCCCAACAATCACGTCCGACCGTGAGAGGTGACCCCTGAGCGTGCGACTGAGGCACCATGCGACTCAGGCAGGGAAAGAAAGGAAAGAGAGGAGATTCCCGGGACCCACCGGGTGACTCACCGTAAGGCGATGCCCTGAAACGTGAAAGGCACTCCGGGCACGGCTCAGAGGCAATGCCTAGGCTCCTGTAAGTCAATCCGGACCGAGAAAAAGGTGAAAGTAACAGAGAAGACAGGCTGAGGAATCGGCCTCGTAGTCCTGCCGGGAAGGCGGCGGCCAAGGGGAGGAGGCTCAGTGTTCTGCTTGAACCAATACGCGCCTCACAGTGCACGGAAGTTGTCTTGCTGGGGGCAGATGCTCTAACAGCCTGGTCTGTTCCGTGACCCCCTTATCCTTTCACGGGAGTCTTCAAGCGGCAGGCGCCCTAATGGCTTTTAAATGCCTGACCCGTGCCCGCACGATACCAATCGGCCTAGTCCGCAGTCAGGAGGAAGACAGAGGGACCCTCACCCGTCCTGGGCGGCAGTTACTGGGGCGAAGTGAGCCGTGGAGCCTTCGGAACACACCAGGGAGTGGCCCTGGCCAGAGTCCTCCGTTGCTTCCACGGCAGCTTGCCTTTTCACAGAGGGTCCCAAGAAATGAGGAGAGGAGGTGGGGGAGGAGATCCCCCCAGGAGATATCCCCGTACAGGCCACCAAAATGTCGTGGTCCGCACGTGGGCTGGAAGAAGAATTTCCAGACACGAAGTATCTTAGAAAGGAGTGAGTTTACTGAGAACAAAGTGCAGAGTTAGCGAGGGGCGCTGCAGATACAGCGGGCCCACTTCCTGACAGAGCAGGGAGAGCCGACCCCCTCTGTGGGCTAGTGGCCAACTTTTATAGCCTCAAGACAAAGAAAATTCCTGCTGGCAGGATGGCATCAGGCGATTGGTCAGGGTGCTTCGAGGTTGCTACACAGTGAATACTTTACCTACTGTGGAGTCGTGGGGCTGTGCGGTTTAGATTAGGAGAGCCCATGGCAACAGTTGCTATGCGGGCTTGGTTAATTCAGGAGTTTTTGTCCTGTGTCCTTGATGTAGGGCTCCACAGGGAGCAAACGCGTCATCACTCGAGAACAAATCCGGGAGGTCGTCCACCACAGCCACTGGATGTCGCTGGGCATGTCTGGAAGCCACATCACCAGTCTGCAGGAATAAAACAGAGAGATGCCCACGTTGTATGAGCAGGAAGAGAAACCAACCAAAAAGAACAAAACCAAGCCCTAACCAAAGGCAGACATCTTACAACGACACCATGGTCCATGGAAACTGCCGGGGTCACTCCTAACCCCGATGTGATAAATTCCCAAAGACAAGCCAACCTAAAAGCCCAAAGGTAAATTAGCCCATTTTTTGATTTGGGAACGCTCAAGGGACTTAGATGGAAATAAAAGGAAAAGACCTTGGTTTTCCAGGATCCTACTCCTCTGTGGCAACATGGCCACCGACGCAGAGCATCTTGCGGTCGAGAACCACCCCCTGTGCCCAGGTCTCCTGGGCTTGGCCACATGCAAGCGCAGCAGAGGGAGCCCCCAAGAAGGCCTGACCACTGCCCCCCAGACTCCCAGCACCCAGGACATGAAAAGGACCCCACATCTCGGGCTTTGGGAAATGCCAGAGCAGCCCTCAACCCAGGGCAAGGCTGTGCGGGAACGGGTGGCTGATTTGGCACAGTGGAGAGGGGCTCCGGGGAGGATGACCAAAGCTGGAGGACTGAGCTGGATTTTGAAGGACGGTCGGGACTTTGAAAGATGGACTGAGGGACATGTTGACTAACTCGCTAAAAAGAAAGTAAACACCAAAGTACATCAGAAGAAAACCGAGGGGAAACAAACGCTCAGGAATCCGGTAGGCATCCCAGCGTTGGCCTCAGATCCCTCCAACATACCAGGAATAAAATCCCCGAATAGGGGCTTCCCTGGTGGCGCAGTGGTTGGGAGTCCGCCTGCCGATGCAGGGGACATGGGTTCGTGCCCCGGTCCGGGAGGATCCCACATGCCGCGGAGCGGCTGCGCCCGTGAGCCATGGCCGCTGGGGCTGCGCGTCCGGAGCCTGTGCTCCCAACGGGAGAGCCCACAGCAGTGAGAGGCCCGCGTACCGCAAAAAAAAAAAAAAAAATCCCCAAATAGAAGTGCAGACCTACAGGAAGTGACAGACATGTAACAGCAGTGAGAAAGGAGGAGGGGTGGGCAGGGGCTTGCCAACGAGGCACCTTTCCAAGGTGTTCCACGCTGACCGTGAACTCCACCCCAATGTATAAGGAGCCAGGCCCCAGGCCGAGGGCCTTCCACTGCTTCTCTCACTGAATCCTCGCCCCACTTCCATGAGGATGCCACAAAGCCACGTGAAGCGCTCACCTCTGGACCATAGCAATCGCGGACTCCACGGGCAGCGTGCAGGGCAGCACCAGGTAGGACATGACCTTAATTGGTAAGAAGTTGCACATCTTGCTTATGTACCCATCTTGGTTTCCAATTGCTTCCCTCAGGGCTGAAAAATACAATTGGGAGGTCTGTCTCTCACCAGTGTAAAAACCAAACCATCTTCCCCGGGTGGTGCTTGGAATTTCTGTGAAATATACAAATCCTGGCAGCCCAAGAATCAGAAGCGTCCACAAAAGAGATCAGATGGGGAATGTGCCCAAGTAGCCCTTGGATCATCTACAGGGTACAGGGTCCCTTTTAAAGACTCTCTTTTAAACTGGCTATTTTTGGAGGCGTACACAAACTTCTCAAAGTGCCCCTGGCCCCAGTTTTATGAGCTCTTCTTTGCACCTGCAGCTGGATTCCATCTCTTCTGCCTGGAACCCCCTAGCCTTCTATTTCCCCTTTGTAATGACCTCCGGATGCCTCAAATCGCAGGAATCTGAGCAGCTGCTGGTTAGTGCAACTCCTGGGTGTTTGTGCCTCAGGGGCAAGAACCGGGCATCCCATTCCGTCTTTGATTTATTCTATTCTATTCTGGCCACATCCTGCGGTGTGTGGGATCTCAGTTCCCCGACCAGGGATTGAACCCTAACCCCCTGCATTGGAAGCTCGGAGTCTTAACCACTGGACCTCCAGGGAAATCCCTGTGCCGTTCATCTTTGAATTTCCCCAAATGCCCAGCTGGAAGCTGGACGGTGCATTCATCTATCCATTATATAATCGATGACACGATTAAATAACCAGATTCAGTGAAGGTTCAAAACTGTGATTTTGCGGGGAGGGAGAAATTAGGAGGGGCTCCTTGAGAGAGAAAAGGCTTTGAGATGGGAGGACAGGAGGAGAACGGCGTTCTCAAAGAACAGGCCACCTCCGGGGGTCCCCCCCAATATCCAGCGTGCCTGGACTTTAGGAGCAGAGAGCACAGCCAGTTAACACAAAACTCAGCTGGAGGTTGTTTTCCTCTGGCCAGGCCCCATGGGAAGGGAGACTGGGCAAGGACCCAGGGGGATGGGAGGCCCGTGCTGGGCGGTGTGGGTCCCAACGGGCCTGCCCTAGTCGCTCCGCCCCATCTCTTCCCACGCAGCTGCATGACCTTCCTCCACAACACACAGAGAAGCCACCTTTCTGCCTCATAAAGGGTCACAGAGAGCCTCTGCCGTCCCGCCCCCAGGGCCGGCACCTATGGTGAGCCTGGGCGACAGGGTCTCCAGGGTGCTGTCGTCCCAGGGCAGGATGCTGAGGTGTGGGTGATCCAGCAGTGTGGCTTCCTCAGGCCTCGCCTCCCCGGCGGCCATGCTCGGGGAAGACTGCAGGCTCCCGTGCTCCCAGGGGGCCTCAAGGACTTCCGACTCTGCTGGGGATGCACTCAGGCACAGAGGCGGCCTGTCACAGATGCCTGCGAAGGGCACAGAAACAAACCCGTCAGGCAATTTCGGGCGGCGGGGTCATTACTCACTCACACACACCTGCCCACCGAATTAGAGGGAAGCTGCAGGCCTGTTATTAGTACAAGGCGGAGATCAACGAGGGCAGGCAGTCCTAGCAGGGAGAAAGGAGTGCGGGGCTTTGACGCCGGATGGATGTGACGAGGGCGCCTGGCTCCATCACTCACCAGCTGTGTGGGCTCTGGAGCCACGTGTGGATTCTTGATGTTCAAAGCTAAGGGTTATAACTAATTTATAGTAACGGAACCACTGGTTAAGCCAGCGGTCCAGGCCATGCAGCAGCCATTCAACTGCTACCATTATCATCATCTCCGCTTTTCAGCTGAGGAATCAGAAGCACAGAGAGGTTAAGAGATTTGTCCAAAGCCACACAGCCAATACGTGGCACAGCGAGAATCGAACCGAGATGTGATGTCAAAGATGGCACCCTTCCATCACACGGCCTTGAAAGAAGCATTAGGTCAGGGGGTTTGTGCAGGCCCTGCCCTAGGTGCCGGGGCTCAGGAGCCAATACCAGTGGGTGGTTCCTGCTCGCACACTGGGTGGGGGCAGTGGGACAGGTAGTTTCGGATGCCCACGCCTGCCTCGGCTCACCTCTTGCTTCCAACCTCAGATTAAAAGACCTGGGGCTGGACCTCCCTGGTGGTGCAGTGGTTAAGAATCCGCCTGCCAAGGCAGGGGACACGGGTTCGAGCCCTGGTCTGGGAAGATCCCACATGCCGCGGAGCAACGAAGCCTGTGCGCCACAACTACTGAGCCTGAGCTCTGGAGCCCGTGAGCCACAACTACTGAGCAAGCGTGCTGCAACTACTGAAGCCTGCGCTCCTAGAGCCCGTGGAGAAGCCCGCGAACCGCAACGAAGAGTAGCCCCCGCTCACCGCAAGTAGAGAAAGCCCATGCGCAGCAACAAAGACCCATCGCAGCCAAAAATAAATTAATTAATTAAAAAAAAATAAAAGAGGATGCAAGAAGAAGAATTCACAAAAAAAAGACCAGGGGCTGCCCCTGGATGCCCACACCTTGCTTCCAAGTTACAGCTCCCAGTTACGCTCCCCTGGATCTTTCCGGCCTCTTTTAGACACACAGCTCACACCCTGGGACTTACTTTCCCTTAGGCATGTTTCAGAGAATCTGTTCCCAGAGGACACCTGGCCCAGCCCCACGGGTCCTCTGCAGGACCCCGAGGCGGCCAGCCTGGCAGAGGGAGGACCTCTCTTAGATCATTAAACCCAAACCCAGCACCGATGCCGCAAGCACCCAGCCACATGCCAGTCTTTAGGATTACTAAGAATCACCTGGCGTCATTTAATCCAAATGTCTTTTGCTAGAGATGTGGAAACGGAGGCCCAGAGAGGGGAGGTGGCTTGCCCAAAGTCACCTAGTAACTTCCACAGGGTCCATCACTGTTCTTTATTCCCATGTTGCTTCCAAATTTCATCCCCAGTCCAGAATGCTTTCCAGAACCTCGGACTCTGACATCACTGTGCTTCTTGCACAACCACCCAAATGTGCCCCCGGGGCACGGCACATGGGGCCTGAGCTTCCCTGCAGAACCCTCGCCCTCCTGAGGGCCTGAACACTGAGCAGAGCCCCTCTCCCCCAGTGCCGGCTGCAGAAGCCAGAGGCCAGGTCTTCATCCCTAAGTCTTCCTCCTCCTGAATCTCTGGTTGGTTGCCTCCAAGTCCTGTCCCCTTGGGCCCCTTCCACCACCCTTGCTGCCGTGACCCCGGCCAAGCCCACGGCGGCCTCCTTGACCTCCTGGATGCTGCCATCACACTCTCTGCACTGCGGCCAGGGGCGGGGGGGGGCTTCCAAAGCTCCCTCTGACCACCCTCACTCCCGCCTCGGCAGCCCTCCGTGGCTCTCTATTGCTGTGGGATGCAGACCCTTTCACCACATCCGTGAGGCCCAACCTTGTCCCTCAACTTTTCACTTACTGCCATTCCCGCCCCTCTCCTTTCTGTCCATCTCTCTGGGTGCCCCACTCCCACCACTCCAGTTACACACGCCTTCTTTGCACCTCGTGTTCACGTCCCCCACGCCTAGAATGCTCCTGTTCGCCCTCAAAGTGTCAACACGGATTCACACCCTCCTGAAGCCCTGCTTTCCCCTGCCTTGCAGATCCCCTCACTCCCTGTGTGATCCTACAGCATCCTGTATCTTCCTGCCAGGGCAACCGAGCACACCGTCAGCCTTCTCTTGACATATCTGTCCCCGACCATGTTGCAGCAAAAATAGAAATGGAAGTTTTCCCTCTCCTGAGAACAAGGAAAATAAAGGGAACAGTGAAACAGACTAGAGAAAGAGAAGAATCATAACGTGGCCTGAAAGAGTTCATCACTCCTAGTCGTGTTTCTTAACTGTTACTAACCTGTAGTTTCTGTAACTCGATCTGTACTTCACAAAGCTAACCTATGACTCTTTAACATTACGTGAATTACATCCTGCACTCCCTTGCAGCAAATCACCCCTTGCAGGATTTGCATTTCAGAAAAAAGGTCACAGGCCAATAACCCAGAGACAAACGGACCCAATTACCTGGCTGCCTGACATGACACCAGCTGTGACTATTCTGAAATAATGCAGGAAGAAGAAGAATGCAAGACCTTCACTACTTTGACCCTTATCATATACCCCAGACTGCGAGCCCCACATATAAAATCTTCTCCGATTCCCAAAGCAGGGGGGACACAGTTCTTGAGGCCCTAGGCTGCTGTGTCTTCCCTTCTGCCTGGCAGAAAAATAAAGCAATCTCTGTCTTCCTCCAAAATCTCTGTCTCCATATTTCTGTTCGGCATCGGTGCACAGGGAAGCCAATATTTCGGCAACAACCACGGGACTAAGCTCCAGGTGGGCAGGGGCCACATCCGTCTGTTCGCTGTGGAGTCGTCAATTGCTTGGCACCTAGACGGTACGCAGTAAACATTTTCTGAGTAGATAAATACATGTATGTCCCGTGAACCACACCATCTCCTTGGTCTTGGCCAAAGGCTAATTCAGAGGATTAATGCATGAACCAACCTTTAGTATCGAAGAAAAATAGCCCCAAACATATTTGGTTCCACTCTAACATTTCCAGAACCCAAGTCCCCCAGCCTGGACGAGCCAGGATAAGTCAAAGGCAGGAACCTTCCCCAGAACACAGCTGGGCTAGTGGGCGTGGCCCACACCCGCCTCGAGGGAGCGGGAGCTATTCTGTCACCTGCGGCCCAGAAACTGTTTATCTTCCTTCTTTATCAAACTAAAGGTTCACAATTGTCCAAAAGCAGAAAAGAAAAACAAAGGAACTGCCTTCAGCACACAGACAGGTGACACTGCAGAGGGAGAGCTAATAGCCCTAGGGCTGTGACATCCGGGTTCAGGTAGGTCCCAGCTCTGCTCCCCAGTGAGTGGCGTGCGGACCTGGGCTGCCTCTCCAAGCCTCTGTTTCCCCATCTGTAAAATGGGGCAAATACTTCCTATCTCGCGGGACTAATGAGAGGGCCGAGCGAGACGGTGGGTGAAGGTGCTGAGCGCTGAGTGATGGAGTCAAGACTGTGGACCAAGACTGTGAACAGAAAGCTTGTTAAAGGGGCACTTCAGTTGCCCTACCATACATACCATTCTCTTCCAAGAACCTGACCGTGTCTAAATATCCTTGAAAGCATAGCTCTCCAAGCACCTGTGAACAAATCAAGTAAATTAACTGCAGGGGGGCAGTCACTAGGCACCATTCCTTTCAACATCACCCGAAGACGGCAGACCCAAAGCCAAGAATCCCCCAAGCTCCAAGCCGCTGCCATGTGCCCAGCGCAGCCACTGCGGGGTGGGACAGGGCTCTGCTTTCCTGCAGGACTCAGCTCGAATGACACCTCCTCCGTGCAGCTGGCACCCCAGCATGACGGGTGCTGGTTTCTCTGGTCTCCCTGGGTCCCTGGACGAGCCTCCACCCTAACAAACACCAGGGCCTGATCTTCTTGTCGTGGGACAGTAAGAGCTGCCTCCTTTGCTCCTCGGTGTACAAACCACACGGGCAAACCAATCCTGCTGTCCAGCCTTCCCTCTCCCCGCGAGCACACGCTGACATATACATTGCATGGCACGGCCTTCCTTCTCCCCAGAGAACTGGCACTGTGCAGATTCTACCCACTTTCTTACTATGTTAGGGTGATAGGGTCCACCACGCTACAACGACAATCAAAAAAAGATTAAACTGGGAATTCCCCAGCGGTCCAGTGGTTAGGACTCCGAGCTTTCACTGCCAAGGGCCCAGGTTCAATCTCTGAAGATCCCACAAGCCAAAAAAAAAAAAAAAAAAAAAAAAAAAATTAAACCACCAAATGCAGTGTAGTTCTTTTTTTTTTGGCTGCACTGAGTCTTCATTGCTACGCGCAGGCTTTCTCTAGTTGTGGCGAGCGGGGGCTACTATTCATTGCACAGGCTTCTCATTGCAGTGGCTTCTCTTGTTGCGGAGCACGGGCTCTAGGCACACTGGCTCCAGTAGTTGCAGCACATGGGCTCAGCAGTTGTGGCTCATGGGCTCTAGAGTGCAGGCTCAGTAGTTGTGGTGCATGGGCTTAGTTGCTCAGCAGGCGGATTCTTAACCACTGTGCCACCAGGGAAGTCCTGCAGTGTAGTTCTTGACCATGGATGCAAATAAGAATCATTGGGATAATTAAAAAAAAAAAATCCTACTATCCAGGCTGCCCGTACTTACGCTATAGCCCCTGGAGGTGGGATCTGAACAGCAGCGCTGTTTAAATGCCCCCAGGCCCCCTCACCTTGAGATCCGCAGGGAATAGCACCCGGGTTAATAGGTAGAGGTTCTCGGAGCAGAGGCGCACACTGAGCTTGGTGAAGTCCACGTGAAGAAAGTTCGTGGACTTGACTTTGGGGCAGATGTCACTCTCCCCATAGAAGGGGGAAACAGTGATGGTCGTTTTGGTATCAAAGAAGGGTATGATGTCACTCACTGCTCCATCTACGTACCGCTTTTAAGGGAGAGAAAAAAAAAGGACATACTGTCAGAAGCTCTGGGCTGGTGTTTTCTGTGTGTTTCAGATTATGGCCAGAGGCTTCTCAGAGCCGCAGGCACATACGGTGAGGGGCTTTGGGATCACTCTTTCAGCAAATCCCTACTGAGCATTTCTGTGCCAGGCCAGGCTGTAGGCTGGCGCTCAGGGTTGCCACATGCTGCTGTGTAGTTTGCACACTGCACAAAAAAGTGCCTGGCCAAGAGGCAGACGGAGGCCGGCGTCTGGCCCACATCGTGACGGCCAAGTCCCGAGCCCAGGTGGGCGTCCCTAGGCATACCCATGTAATTTGCTTAGACCAGGGGCGCTGTGTGCACTGGGGACAGAGTGTGATGTAGACCTGGCCCTAAGGGAGACAGACGGTCATGGGTTCAATTCCAGAGGCCCTTGCTGCTTTAGGAATCTTGGACAAGACACTTAACCTGTGAGCCCGTCCACACCTGGGAAATGAGAAGCTGCACTGGAGACTTAAATGACGCAGTGAACCTGGGACTCGAGCTCTCTGAAAATGGCATCTTATCCCACAACAAAGGTGCATTTGGGGTAAGTATTGTGAGAATCAGTTTTCCTGTAGCCATATCCTTGAACAACCTTAGTGCCCACGGCCAGGCTGGGGCAGGCAGGTTTTGGTACAATTTGGACTGAGTCTACACCTATGAAACCAATGTCTAGAATGATTCCCAAACCCACGACCATCATAGCCCAGCTGTTGATGCCCACAGACCGGGGCGGGGGGGGCTTCAAATATCACAACTGGGAGAATTTCCCCAGCCAATCCTTCCAAAGGGAGAAATCTCAGGGCACACCTTGGCCTAAAACAAGTCCAAAAAAGAATCAGGCACGTTCAGCCATGGCTTAGCTATCAAGAGATTCTTGCCTTGAGTCCAAAAATGATTAGATGTGCACACACAGCAGTAAATTGTTGCCGTGTGATTTCTATGGAAGATACAGGAAGGCATCAAAACCCTCACTGGCAGAAAGGGACACAGGACCAAATGTCGGGAATCTTTAGTTAAGACTGAGGAGGGAGGAAGGAGCTGACTATTTTTTAATTATTATTTATTTTTTAAAATTAGTTTTTATTGGAGTCTAGTTGATTTACAATGTTGTGTTAGTTTCTACTGTACAGCAAAGTCAATCGGTTACACATATACATATATCCACTCTTTTTTCACTCAAGGGATAAAGTCCAATGACTCCTCTGTCCTGTATAATTTTCCCTCCACCCTGAACTTTTCTACAGGAACATTCTGAGTTCGCTCAGTGGAACCTCAACGTTTTGCTCTAATTATCGGCAGATTTCATCTGAGTACACTGAGCGGGGGTGACTGTGTGTGCACCACAGCTGGAGCAGCCTGGGCGAAATGAAAAGATAACAACAATGACAAAGCCACCCATGTTTACCGAATACTTACCTGTGCCAGGCTCTATGCCGCATCTTCACTGCATTATCGCATGTAATTCCCACAACAATGCTACAACTGTGCACTACAATTAACCCGCAGTATTATTAACCCTCCTTTGCCAATTCAATCTCAGAGAGGTTAAGAAATGTGTCCAAAGTAGTCCAGCTAACGTGGGCTAGAGCAGACATGTGATTCTAGGTTTGTCTGCCAGGCTGGCGCTGTTAGAATTGCAGGTGATCACTTCACGGCTCCAGGCCTCAGTTTTCTCATCTGTAAATAGGGGCAACTATGTGTCTGTCCCGGGGATGCTCTGGGGCATGAGTGAGGCTACCTGTAACCTGCCTTTGCAACTTGCTTTGCCAATTGAGGACCGTGCTGCTGTTAAAGCATGAACCAGGAGGGTTTCTAAAGTGCCTTCCTGCTGACACACTGGGATGTTGTGTCTTCTCTCCCACAGCTGTAACAACCTAAACTGTCTCCAGACATCGCCAGATGTTCCCGGGTGGGAAGACAGAATCATCTGATAACTGCTGCCCTAGAAGGAGGCTGCCAGGTGGTCCAGCACAGCCCAGCATCCAGTCCAGAGCCTGCAGGACAAACACCTCAACTTCTGTTTTTCCACCAGAGGCAGGGCTCAGGACTAGCCACGTGTGTTTACATCTTTGTTGAATGGAACCAAATTGCAGCCCTGTTGGCAGCTTCTGCCCTAAGCCACGGGCTGAAAAGGATAGAGTCAGACCCAGAGAGGATTATAACCCTCAACCCCTAAGAATAAAGCCTTATTACCGGTTTTCCCTGGTGGTGTAGCGGTTAAGAATCCTCCTGCCGATGAAAGGGACACAGGTTCAAGCCCTGGTCTGGGAAGATCCCACATGCCACAGAGCAACTAAGCCCGTGCACCACAACTACTGAGCCTGCTTTCTAGAGCCCACGAGCCACAACTACTGAGCCTGTGTGCCACAACTACTGAAGCCCGTGCTCCAAAACAAAAGAAGCCACCGCAATGAGAAGCCCGCGCACGGCAACGAAGAGTAGCCCCCACTTGCTGCAATGAAAGAAAGCCCGCATGCCCCAACGAGGACCCAATGCAGCCAAGAAAAAAAAAAAATTTATTACCTTACGTGAGTAACTGACTCTTAAGCATCTTATACCTTAATAGGCCACTGGGCACCTGTTTCAGTGCTCATGTGAAGATTAAGTGAATTGTGAAAATGACTATACTACCCAAAGCAATCTACAGATTCAAAGCAATCCCTATAAAACTACCAATGGCATTTTTCACAGAACTAGAACAAAAAAGTTCACAGTTTTTATGGAAACACAAAAGACCCCGAATAGCCAAAGCAATCTTGAGAAAGAAAAATGGAGCTGGAGGAATCAGGCTCCCGGACTTAAGACTATACTACAAAGCTACAAAATATGGTACTGGCACAAAAACAGAAATACAGATCAATGGAACAGGATAGAAGGCCCAAAGATAAACCCATGCACATATGGTCACCTTATTTTTGATAAAGGTGACAAGAATATACAATGGAGAAAAGACAGCCTCTTCAATAAGTGGTGCTGGGAAAACTGGACAGCTACATGTAAAAGAATGAAATTAGAACACTTCCTAACACCATACACAGAAATAAACTCAAAATGGATTAAATACCTAAATGTAAGGCCAGACACTTAAAACTCTTAGAGGAAAATATAGGCAGAACACTCTATGACATAAATCACAGCAAGATCCTTTTTGATCCACCTCCTAGAGAAATGGAAATAAAAACAAAAATAAACAAATGGGAACTAATGAAACTTCAAAGCTTTTGCACAGCAAAGGAAACCATAAACAAGACAAAAAGGTAACCCTCAGATGGGAGAAAATATTTGCAAACGAAGCAACTGACAAAGGATTAATCTCCAAAGTATACAAGCAGCTCATGCAGCTCAGTATCAAAATAACAAACAACCCAATCCAAAAATGGGCAGAAAACCTAAATAGACATTTCTCCAAAGAAGGTATACAGATTGCCAACAAACACGTGAAAGGATGCTCAACATCACTAATCATTAGAGAAATGCAGATCAAAACCGCAATGAGGTGTCACCTCACACCGGTCAGAAAGGCCATCATCAAAAAATCTACGAACAATAAATGCTGGAGAGGGTGTGGAGAAAAGGGAACCCTCTTGCACTGTTGGTAGGAATGTAAATTGATACAGCCATTATGGAGAACAGTGTGGAGGTTCCTTAAAAAACTAAAAATAGAACTACCATATGACCCAGCAATCCCACCACTGGGCATATACCCTGAGCAAACCATAATTCAAAAAGAGACATGTACCACAATGTTCACTGCAGCTCTATTTACAACAGCCGGGACATGGAAGCAACCTAAGTGTCCACTGACAGATGAATGGATAAAGAAGATGTGGCACATATATACAATGGAATGTTACTCAGCCATAAAAAGAAATGAAATTGAGTTATTCGTAGTGAGGTGGATGGACCTAGAGTCTGTCATACAGAGTGAAGTAAGTCAGAAAGAGAAAAATACCGCATGCTAACACATGTATATGGAATCAAAAAAAATGCTTATGATGAACCTAGGGGCAGGACAGGAATAAAGATGCAGACGTAGAGAATGGACTTGAGGACATGGGGAGGGGGAAGGGTAAGCTGGGACGAAGTGAGAGAGTGGCATGGACATATATACACTACCGAATGTAAAACAGATAGCTAGCGGGAAGCAGTCGCATAACACAGGGAGATCAGCTCCGTGCTTTGTGACCACCTAGAGGGGTGGGATAGGGAGGGTGGGAGGGAGACGCAAGAAGGAGGGGATATGGGGATATATGTATATGTATAGCTGATTCACTTTGTTATAAAGCAGAAACTAACACAACACTATAAAGCAATTTTACTCCAATAAAGATGTTAAAAAAAATTCCCAAAATAAAAAGAAAAAATAGATTAACTGAAGAGCTTACCTTACAGATAACCAGCTAATTATTCTACACGAAGTTGGTTTTGCTGCCCACAGAGCCCGGAAGGGGGCCAGCTATGGAATCTCTGTCTGAAGGCTGAGAGGCAAAAAGGCTCCGAGTCTGGGGACAGGTCTCAGGGGCCCAGGGTACCTGAGCCCAGTGCCTCTTTTTTTTTTTTTTTTTGGACACTTGGCTTGCTGGATCTTAGTTCCCCGACCAGGGATCGAACCCGGGCCCTTGGCAGTGAAAGTGAGGTGTCCTAACCACTGGACCACCAGGGAATTCCCTCAAACACAGTTTAAAAGCGGACTTACCACGCCTCTGAAGGAGGGGGGGATCAAGCCACTGACGAAAGGCACGAAGGAGGAACAAGACAAGGCCTGTGGAGACAAAAGGGAGTGAAACCACAGCCCAGAGCAGGCTGCCTTTTGTTCCCCTGGGTCTTTATAAGCCTTCTCCAAGCTAGGAGAGCAACAAGCCTGAAAACACTCCTGGCACAGAGGAGGTGCTTTAATAAATGGTTGAACGAACATGAACCAACCTACACACTTATTATTGCAGGCCCAAGTACCAATTCTCTAACGACACCATCTGCAGACTGTAGCTTCTTGCCCCTGCTCCCCACGAGGGTCACACTGGGCCATCAGAGACAGAACCAAGAGTTGGTGACTAGCTGATTGACAGGGAAGGCGCTAGATCAGGGCTTTGCAAACGCTGAGGTTCATCAGAATCGCCTGGAGAGCTTGGCGAACCACAGACTCGGTGCCCCACCCCTAAGGCTCTGATGCTGCAGCTTGGAGGCGGGGCCTGAGAGCCGGCAATTCTAACAAGCTCCCAGGCGATGCCGCTGCTGCGACTGCTGGTCCGGGGCCCACGCTTTGAGTCGCGCCATGCTAGCGAGCATCAAGCCGGATGTAACACTGATGCAGTGAGAGAAAGGGCTCACGTGGGAACGCACAGGTGCTGGCTGCCTAGAGAAAGCCTCCACAAACAAGGTTAAGTGGAAGATGACACTGGCTGCTGAGAAGCTGCTGGTTATATGTGCCAGGCTGCGTGCTCGTAGGGACCTGTGTTAAGTGA
Organism: Delphinapterus leucas; assembly: GCF_059928025.1. Classification (NCBI taxonomy): domain Eukaryota; kingdom Metazoa; phylum Chordata; class Mammalia; order Artiodactyla; family Monodontidae; genus Delphinapterus; species Delphinapterus leucas. The sequence continues at coordinate 97,251,139 of NC_143139.1, read as the reverse complement.
AATGATATCCAAGCAGTTCTCATAAAAGGCCTCAGCCAAACTAAGTGGTAGTTTCATATTGCCAATGAGCTTCTCTGTGCTAGAGGCAAATAAGACACACTCCCACCCTTGTGGGACTTCGCTGGAGGGGTCCTCATTAAGGAACAGGCATCACTGGGAGGAGGGACACATGTGGGATGAGGTCCCTGGAGCAAAAGGTCATAAGCCAAGCCTTGAAGGATGGGGAGGGGTTATTTGAAACTGAAAGTGTCCTGGAACACTCCAGTTTTGCATATGCTCTGGACCAGACCGCTGGATGCACTCAGAGTTCGTATCACCCTGGTACAGGAAGCTACAGCCAGCATCGTGGGCAACCAGGTTCTTTTGCATCTTAAGAAAAGAACGGGTCAGGCGGCTTACGACAGCCCTCTCTTTGTTGCTTCTGAAATGAAACGGTCTTTATGACTTGACAACACCCAGATAAGCAAACTGCTTACGTCCACGACTTCGTCTTTGGACCGAAAATCAGACACCAGCACATTTTCTCCATCGGCCACTCTGGTGAGCGAGATGACGATTTTGCCCGAGATGAGCTGGTGGACGTTGTCTGGGAGGTGTCTCTGGAGACCATCTCGGACGTGCTTGTTCAAACTGAAGGTCGGGTGGAGGACGCCAATGTTCCGACTCCTGGCGCTCCGGACAAGGTCCACGAGGGCCTGCAATGTCTGCTCTGGACGGAGAGAGACAAGTATACAAAGGAATGTACCACCCTGGAGATGGGAATGCTTTGTGGCAGGACCAGAAACCTGGCAGCAGGGAAGCTGCTGACCTTTCCCTTTCTCTAGGCCTGCGCTGTCCGATCCGGCAGCCACGTGTGGCTCCCGGGCCTGAGATGCGGCTAGCCCAAACTGAGCTGGGTAAAAGGCACACTGGATCTCAAAGGCTTAGAGCAACAAGAACAACAACAAAATGTAAAATATCTCATGAATAATGTCTTATATTGATTAGATGTGAAAATGATAATATTTTCGCTGGACTGGGATAAATAAAATTAATTTCACTTATGTCTTTTACTTTTTCCATGCGGCTACTAGGAAATGTAAGATTGCCTATTTCTGTAAGTTAGTGCTCTAGGCCCTCCCTGGCCACAGGAACGAGCCTCCAGAGGCCCCGTGAACCCTCTCCTCACCTCCATCCCTCCGTCAAGGCCAGAAGCCAGGCACTCACAGCGTCGGACCTTGAGCACGAATGGGCCTAACACTGAAGGGAGCAGACAGCAAGCACAGCCTTGGACCTGAGTTTGAATCCTGCCTCCACCTCTTACTAGCTGAGCCGCTAAACTAAGCCACTTCACTGCCTCTCTGAGTCTCAGACTGCATGTTTTTAACGTGGGACCACACTCAGCTACCTTTTGGAAATAGAGAAGATTAGATACACTACAAACTATAGGTGCTCAACCCAGATGAAGCACCTAATAAACAACTAGACTTCACTTTTAACCTCTAATGTCCCAATTACCAGACCATCCAGTGGGCACAGGGCACGTGCATGCTCCAACTGACCTCACTCACTGGCCTGGCCCCCTCTGGCTGGTCTGCACTGCCCTGGACAGAGTACCTGTCCCAGCCCAAGCCCTAGTCATCCATAGATCCTGGGATGCAGAAGGCCGGACACACATCAGCAGGTCCTGACCTGCTTCCGACCTCCACTCAGCTCTCCCTGCACATGTGGCCCCACTGAGCCCCGGCAGAAGGCACAAAATTGCACACAGCTGGCTGGTTCTGCCAGTCTCTCCTGCCAAGTCAGCCTGGGTTTGGAGGCGCTCTCAGGAGCCATGCCCAAGTCACAGGCCCTGGGAAATGCTCCCCGGCGGTCCCCAAGTGAGACAGGCAGTTAAAGCAGGAAGCTGGGGCTCCCAGAACCTCCGGAGCAGTTCTTGCCAGGACCTCTAGATTCACCTTCCAGGGACTTGGTGGTCCCGAGCCAGCCCCCGCAGGACACAACCCCAGGCCGCACCTGTCCTCTGCCTGACAGGAACGCCCTCTACGCTGGAGTCAGGGCACTTCACGTGCTGGCGTCTGTGCATTTGAATCTGGTCCCAATTAAACATTTGACCATGTGGCTGTCTCCAGGTCACAACTCTGGGACACAAGGGCTGGCTCAAGCCCAAGGTGGCCAGTCTGATCCTCCTTGAGGTCACATTTCCTGCCCTTTGCTCCTCTCCCCCTCGATGGGGAAGGCGGCCACGGTGGCCTCTCCTAATCTCCACCTCTCCATCAGCCCAGGGTCTGCTCCCTGATCCTATCCAATGGCAGGGCCGTGCTTACTAGCAAGGGATTCCTGCTGCCAGTGTCCGACACAGCAGTCCCTGGGTAGAGTAAAGAGTAAACCGTTAAGGAAGCCCAGACAAACAGGGGCTAATGAAAAGGTGCATTACCTTCCTGTCTGGGGGCCTCTGGATGCCAACAGCTCCGTGCTGCCACTTGCTCCAGGCCCTGCTCCCTGGCTAGGATCCCAGGCCAAGGATGTCATACCCTAGTGATTTAGGCCAGCTGGCCACAAGCCCCAGTCCGCCCCTCCCACTGGTACCCACGATTACAGAGATGCTTCACTAGAACAAGATTCAAATGCACAGGACCTCGTTTCCAGGGCACTGAGCAGGGGTGTGGTGGCGAGAAGAGGAGGGGATGTGGGATGTCCAGCCCCCAAGAAGGGTCTCAAACACTGGAAAAGGAAGAGACAACTTTCCTACCTCCCCTCACCCCCGTCTCCCCCCCTCCACAAAACACCTCTCCCCAACCCTCTTTCAATCCAAACCAGCAAGTTGCCCTCTACCTGAGAGGCACCCAGCCGCCCCCACAGCTCCCACGAGAGCTGGGCGGAGATCAAAGGCGCTCGGGGCCGGGGGTCTCCAGTCCCTCTGGTCCCCAGAGAGAAGAAGGAAGCCACCCTGGGCCACAGGCCAAAACCTCCTTCCTGGCCTGGCCGGAAGCAGGGCAAATCGGGCCTCCGACCCCCCCCTCCCCGCCCCCCGCCCCCCCACCCCAGGCGTCGCGCTCCCTCCTCCCCGTCGCTCTGAGACAACCTGGCTCTCAGTCCCAGGCTGGGTCTGGGGGGGCTTTCTTCAAGCCCGGGCGCCAAAAGGGTGTCGAGGCGAGGAGGCGCTCCGGGTTCCCACACCCAGAAGAGCCGCTCACCCGGCGCGCCCCCCTCCCAGGCCCGGCCACGGAGCTCCCCGGTGCGGGGCAAAAAGATGCACTGGAGGAGGCATCTGTCTGGGGAGACCCCGGGTGTACCCCGCAGTTTCCGTTTCCAATCCCGGCTCCACCGCGCGCCCCCTCCCCGCGCGGAGCCCCGCGGCGGCCCGGACCTACCCAGCGGGACCCCAGAGAGTAAGAAGGCGCAGTGCAGCGCCCCGGCCGAGGCCCCGAAGAACCTGCGCGCGTCGCGCAGGAGGTGCGGGGCGCGCTCGCTCAGGCAGCGGGTCACCCCGATGTGGTAGATGCCCAGGAAGCCGCAGCCGGCGAAGGACAGGCTCCAGCCGCGCTCGGGGTCGTACATAGCGGCGGCGGGTCGGGCGTCCGGGGTCCGAGAGCGCCGCGTCTCCGCCCGGCGCCCACTCTGGCTCTCAGCCGGCCCGGGTGCACTCACCCCAGGCATTCCCGGCGTGACGTCACCCGGCCGGCCCCGCCCCCGCTCGGACCAGGCGAGGTAGCCGGTGGGCCGCCCAATGCTGGGGCAGCACGCGGGCGGCGGAGGGCTGGGAGGGCCTGGACCCGGGCAGAGGAGAGGGGAGGACCCGTGCCCGCGTGAGGGTGGAGAGAGGTTTCCGACGCTCCAATAACAGTGGGTGTCGTGGAGAGAAACAGCTCCCTTTCCGTTCCTTTTCATCCCTTAAACCAGGGAGAAACTAACAGTGGCCCACTTAGGTTGTTGATATCTTTTTGGCGCTTTATCATTTCCCTTTTTACGAGTCAGCGAGCCTTCAGCAGACACCAGCATCTAAATAGAATTTCATGTCTGATTTCCTGCAGGGTTTTGTATGATGTCTTCAGTTCACGGCAAGCGGTAGAGATTTTTCATTTAATGATAATGACACGAAGCTTCCCTTTCAAAGTTTCACTTCTAAGTAAAAACTGTGAATAACAGGTGCTTGGTGCTGGGAGGTGGGGTGGGCAGTGCAGGACCATGGGAGTTCAGGAGGCTCAGGCCTGGGTGATTCCTGGTGCCCTTAGGAAGTGTCTAGGGTCCCCTTGACCGCTGTGTCCACACTGCACGGAGCATTTCCAGAGCAGCCCACACAGGGAGCTTAGGCTTTTGCCCAGAGTTGCACAGCCAGCAACCCAGGTTACTGGGCCATCCTACCCCCTGTTTTGTGGACAGAGAAGCCCCCTCCCTTCTCCACCAAGGCCCACATGGAGTGCAGAGTGTGGGCTTTGGGATCAGGCCCCACCTCCCACCCCGTGTCCTCTGTAAAACGACGGGTAGAGATGCTGCCAGGATTCAAAATGTCACCTGTGAGGCCCCTGGACACAGGGGTTATGCATGACCCTCCCACCCACACAGCTTCCCAAGTCTGAGGCATCCCCTGCTTGGGCTGAGCCTGTGCCTGGAGGTGTCAGGGGGCCCAGGATCAGGGCAGAGGCTGAGGCTGGGCTGCCTCAGGGACTGCAGACCCCCAGGGTAGGTCATTCTGTCTCCCATCTATGGACCGGAATCCCAGGGCGTGGATGCTGCAGGCCCTAGTGACCACCTGAGCCAACAGCGACATCACACAGACACTTCATAGATTGAGGCCCAGAGCAAGGAAAGGGCTGGTCCCTCTGTCTGTCCCTGACCATGCTGGCTTTGCTGGGCAGCGGGGGGGCAGCACTCACAGGCCTGTCTCGGCTGACTGCCCTCCACACCCACCCTAGACTCAGGGCTGGGACAGAAATGAGATTTCTGGGTGGGAAAACTGAGCCTGTTGTCAGGGTCAGCTGGGGCCACAATCTCGCACCTCCTCCCCTTACCTGGGACCCCTTCATCCTGCACCTGCCAGCCCTCCTGCGTTGCATGACTACCCTTAGGACTAATGACAGGAAGGCCAGGCTCGGGGCGGGAATCAGAGGCTGTGCTCGCAGGCCCCGGATGAGTCATCCTGCCGCCAGCCACTGGCATTTGTATTCTCTTCCTATCCACAGACACACATTTATGGCAGGCCGCCTGGGAAATCTGTCCTCCCTGGCGTGACCCAGATGTAGGTGAGAAAGGAGCAGGGCTGAGGAGTGACCTCCTCTTCGTGGCTGCATGTTGACAGCAAGTGGACTCGCCCTTTGCCCAAACAAAGAGAAGAAAGGACTGGGCAGGGGTTCCATGTCCCAGTACTCCCTCGGGGCAGGCTGTGGCTGGGTCTGTGAGCTTTGACATTAGACGGCTGAACACAAATGCTGGCTTCTCCACTCATTAGCAGAGTTAGTTAGGCCTTGCAGGCATCATTTACCTCTTAGCTTAGTTTCCTTATCTGGTCCATTGGGAGAAAGTAACCGTGTGAGGGTAAGCTGTTTTTTTGCGGAGGCCATGCTGTACGGCACGCGGGATATTAGTTCCCCGGCCAGGGATCGAACCCGCACCTCCTGCAGTGGGAGCGCGGAGTCTTAACCACTGGACCGCCAAGGAAGTCCCCAGGGTAAGCTGGGTTTTTTTTGTTTTTTTTTTTTGCGATACGCGGGCCTCTCACTGTTGTGGCCTCTCCCGTTGCGGAGCACAGGCTCCGGACACGCAGGCTCGGCGGCCATGGCTCACGGGCCCAGCCGCTCCGCGGCATGTGGGATCTTCCCGGACCGGGGCACGAACCCGTGTCCCCCGCAATGGCAGGCGGACTCTCAACCACTGCGCCACCAGGGAAGCCCAGGGTAAGCTGTTTTTACCCACCATGCTTCTGACACCCATTATGTCAATAACTTTTCCAACACCACTTCTACGACTCTCAGAAACACCAGCTGGGTGTCCGTCGTTCTGTTCAGTTCTGACACTTGCTACCCAGAGTTAGCACAGACCCCACGGGTGAAGGCCTCGGTCCCACAAGACTGGCCCCGCTTCAGACGCCAGGGGCAAATCGGGTCCCCGAGGTACCCACACTTCTGTCTGAGTCGACGCCAACGTCGGGGGTCCCCACAACTCCCCCCTTATGATTTGCTAGAACAGCTCACAGGACTCAGAACTTTACTGGCAGCCGAAGCATTTAGGAATGAAGGATCAAATTTCCATCTGATAGCCTGGAGGCAATTAGGTCGCAGGACACAGGGTGGCGTTACCCAGAAATAGCAAGTGTCCATTTTCTTGCTGCCCTTCGTGCTCTAATTCATGGTACTTGTGATATAACAAGGGATGTTTTGGCCATAGCTGTACCTGAAGACTGAGGAACACTCTGCAGCATTAAGCAGTTCATGGTGCTCTTAAGCTGGTATATTCACAGGCCTGGCCGTAACGCGTGAAACTTGATACATTTTTACTTTGGCAGCTAGGTGGGTATGGGACAGTAGAATTGCAACTGATTTTATCTTGATAAAAGTATTTAATAAGGTTTCAACTTTCAGCCATATTAAATAATTGAGATTTCAAACTTTTAGATCATTTTCACATATAGATAGTGTCCAAGTCGGCTCAGTTTGCCAGGGACTCTTCTGGTTTGGGCATTGAAAGTCCTACATCCTGGGAAAACTTTTGGTCCCAGACAAACTGGGACCATGGGTCAACCCCACGACACTTGGAAATATCAGGGGTAGGTCTGCCTGGCCTGTAAGTCTTCAAGAGGATGGTCCTAGGATTATTCATCTTGTGGAATAGGAAATGGCCAGACCCCTGGCCGGGAGACCAAAGAGAAGGTGCCGAGCATGAGAGACCAGCTCGGAATATAAACAAATGCTCAGCGCTCCTCATTGTTTATGGGTTGTCTATTTGCAAACTCGCCTACTCGCTGAAGCGTATTTGTAACTCCAAATTAATACTCACAGCTCGTTTTCGGCCATTCATGGACGTCTGCAGAGCAGCCAAAAAATCGGAGTTGCCCAATACATTCCCAGCTGCTGTCAAACAAGGCCACTTGTTTCAGTCCCTGCTATAAACAAGGGTCCTTCTCGTGGCTGGTTTATTTATTTATTTCACATTTTGGTGCTTTTTCGTGGTGACTTTGCTGTTTAAAATGGGCCCCCCCGAAAATAAAGGTGGCTTCCCTGGTGGTGCAGTGGTTGGGAATCCGCCTGCCAATGCAGAGGACGTGGGTTCGAGCCCTGGTCCAGGAAGATCCCACGTGCCGCGGAGCAGCTGAGCCAGTGTGCCACAACGACTGAGCCCACGTGCCACAACTGCTGAGGCCCGTGTACCTAGGGCCTGTGCTGAGCGGCAGGAGAGGCCACTGCTGTGAGAAGCCCGCGCACCGCCACGAAGAGTGGCCACCGCTCACCGCAGCTAGAGAGAGCCCGCGTGCAACAACGAAGACCCAACGCAGTCAAAAAAAAAAAAAAAAGGGCCCCAAGCCTAGGGCTAAGAGCCATCTGGTGTTGCCAAGCTCAAGAGGCTGTGACAGCCTTACGGAGAAAATGCGTGTGTCAGGTGAGCTTCGTTCCGGCACGAGTAATAGTGCTGGTGGCCGTGAGTTCAGTGTTAATGAATTATCAGTGTATATCACACAAGGTTTCTTTAAACAGAAACACCCATCACACAAGGTTGTATGCTGATCACTTGATGAAAATGTTGTGACCGGAAGCTCACAGGAACCCCACCTTGTATTTCCCCTAGGAGCAGCGATTTGGAATTCACTGATGAACTTGTGAATTTCTAGAACATAACGGCTGTGAAGAAGGAGGGGAGTGGGAGGTGCCGGGAACTCTGGGATTTGTTTCCTCCATGGGACTGGACATCCAGAGAGCCCCCCCACCCCCCCACCCCTGACCTGGCTGTGCTGGCTCCATTCACCCCCTTCCTACAGTGCAGGGCAGGATGGCGAAAGGCCTCCTTCACCCGGTTACCAACTCCCAGTGCCTGAGGATGAGCCTGTGGGAGGCCGGATGCCTTGACCCTACCACCATCCTGCCCTCCGTGGCCCTTGCACCCCCATACACCTGGCCTGCCATTTCCTAACCACAGTACCGGCCCCGTGTGCCCCTCACTTCTCCCCTCAGCCCCGCCCCTCACCCAGCTTCCCAGCTCTGGCTCTAAGTCACTTTTTTTTTTCAGTCATGATAAAATATACAGAACATAAAATTTACCATTTTAACCGTTTTTGAGTGTATTTGGCTTTCTTCAGTACTAAGTTGGAAGCAGGGACAAAAATGAGGGAAGCTGTCCGTGATTAACCAGATCCTGGTCCTTTGAGGTCGATGGTTATGGGGTTATTGTTTGACTTTCTGGGCTGGTTCCTGGAGATAGTGGTCTGACTTCCTACAAGTCTAACTTACCCAGCAGGTGTCCCGGGCTGGCTACTGTACATGATAGATTGGTGTCCTGGGCTGGTTGCTGCAGGTTTTGGGCCAGACTTCTCTTTTTATATATGACCTGGCTATTGTCCATTTCTATATGGAAGCAGACAGAAACTGTGCATACGCAAGACATGGAAACAACCTAAATTCAGATGAATGGATAAAGAGGATGTGGTACATATATGTGATGGAATATTACTGAGCCATAAAAAAAGAATGAAATAATGCCGTTGGCAGCAACATGGATGGACCTAGAGATGATCATACTATAAGTGAAGTAAATCAGAGAAAGACAAATGTCATATGATATCACTTATATATGGAATCTAAAATAGGACACAAATGAACTTATCTACGAAATAGAAACACACTCACAGACATGGAAAACAAACTCATGGTTACCAAAGGGGAAAGGGGGCGGGGGGATGATCAACTCAGAGTCTGGGGTTAGCAGATACAAACTACTATATATAAAACAGATAAACAACAAGGTCTTACTGTAGAGCACAGGGAACTATATTCAATATCTTGTGATAAACCATCATGGAAAAGAATATATACATATGTATAACTAAATCACTTGGCTTTACAGCAGAAATTAACACAACATTGTAAATCAACTATGTCAATAAAATAAATTTTTTTAAAAAAGAAAAGAAGCAGTGATCACAATAAATAAACTACACAGTGTCAGGGGAAGTCATTTACTGGGGTGACCAGAGAAAACTTCTTGGAATGTCAGTGCCCTAAAAAAATGTGGGGTACGAGGGATGAGCCTTATGAAAATGAGAGGGAGGGAGGAGCCAGAAGGAGACACAGCTGAGCTGGAGTAATAAGATCCACAAATTTCAAGTCTGGGCAAAGCTCCTCGAGGCTGGAAGATAGAGAAGGGGACAGGGGAGGGAGTTGCTGGGAGTGGGGCTGTGTGGGGCGACCAGGGGCCTGGGAGGGCCCTGTATGGAGTCTAGATCTGATTCTTGTGGCAGTAGGAAGCCCTCAAGGGCTCAGGCAGGGGAGGGACACAGTCTTATTTACAAATTGGGAAGATCTGCCTGGGGTCCAAACCTCAGTGGATAGGATTCATTAGGCTTGTAAACTTGGGTGGGAAAGAGGTATTAATACATCTTCATTTGCAGAACCTCCACCTGAAATGTGGGATTTCCTTCAGACACAGATATGGGAAACAAACGACAGTAATGCTTTTACAAGGACCTGTGACTTTGTTCCCAATAGAAATCACAGATCTTTCTACATCATACGATGGTTGTGAATTTCAAGATAATATTTACGCTTATTACTTTGAAATTATGGTGTCTGAAAAGACCCCCGTTAGATCTTTTTTTTAAAATAAGTATTTATTAATTAATTTATTATTTAGTTATTTATTTTTGGCCACACCACACTGCTTGCTGGATCTTAGTTCCCCTACCAGGGATTGAACCTGTGTCCCATACAATGGAAGTACGGAGTCCTAACTACTGGACTGCCAGGGAATTCCCTAGATCTTATTTAATGCATGAACAAAGGAGCACATCGATTATGCTATCACAATTAAAATGTACTTTTATAATTGTAGCTGAAAATAAGTGGTGTCCTTTGTGAGTCTATGAATTTTATTTCACATGTTTAAAAACATTCTTCTAAGAAGGGGCCATTGGCTCCAGGAGAAGCAGGTTGGGGGCGGCTTGCAGAGAAGGGGCTCTGAGGGGAGGAGGAACTGGGGGTGGGCAGGTCGCTTAGGGGCCCTGCAGACACCCAGGAGAGGGGGGCAGCTCGGACTAGTTGGGTAGAGATGGCAATGGAGAGAGGCGGATGCAGTTGAGGAGTACCCTGGAGGTAGAGAAAAGTGGACTTACTGGTGGATTGGAGATGAGTGTGGAGGGAAAGAGGGGACAGGGAAGGATTTGGAAAGACAGCTGGGGATCCTGCCTTGGCCACGCGGAGCTGGAGAGGCTGCTGGACCAGCAGGTGAGATGTCAAGTCGACAGTTGGATGTGCAGGTCTGGAGGCCAGGGCAGAAGCCAGAGCACACGATTTGAGGGTTGCCGGGGTAGAGGTGATATTTAAAGTCACGAGACCAGAGGAGAATGTCCAGGACGGGTAAACGGAGAAACAGGGAAGACAGAGCCTGCAGTGGTCCCGCATGGAGGTCTGGGAGGAAGGAGAGAGCAGGTGTCCTAGACACCTTGAGACGAACAGTGAGAGCAGGTAACTGCCCACAGGCTTTGGCAACGCAGACAAGACCATCTCGAAGGTGGCCGTGGGGCTCGGGGTGTCGGGGAGGGACAAAAACCTCAGGGGGTTTGGGTGGGCGAAAGCATGGGGACTGCTCTCTGAAGAAGGTGGAGGGAGAGGTGGGGGTCAGTCGAGGGAGGGCCTTTTAGAAGAGGCTGGTTTTAAAGTGTGTTTGCATGCAGCAGGTGTGGGTCAAGGAGAGAGGCGCGGATGGTATGGAAGGTGAAGCGGAGGTGGCTGGAGCCAGTGCTTAGAGAAGAGGACCCGGTGGGAGGAGGAGGGTGCCGAGGGAGCGACTGCCTTTGGACGCGCTGGGAAGCCATCAACCGCTGTGACGGGGACAGGCGCCGTGGGGACGGGCATGAGTGTGGTCAGCAGGGAAGGGATTGCTTGCTTTCTGGAAAGAACCAGGTCACTGATGAGAGTGGGGAGGAGGGTGCGGGTTATAAGGACGGTGCATAGAGGTGAAGAGAAATGGAGAAGGTGCAGAGCTGTCTGGAGATGCTGAGCCACTGAGACCCGCGCTCCTTCATTGAATGGGAGCCCGCAGGTTCGCTTAGATTAGATTTAGCAGCCAAATCTAAACCCAGACCTAAGCCTATAAACGCCTCGAGGTGAAGAGATGGAAGCCTGAGGACAGCCAATCACACGCAGCCCACGGGGCTTCCCATGTAAGGCCACGGCTCAGGGTACAGCCCACTGAGCACTGTCCTTGTTGGCTTGGCTTTGCTTCCCAAGTCTTCTCTACGAGGTCCCGCCCCAGTTCCTGTGGGTGGGGTGCTCCTAACCACTCCCCCTTTGGCACTCCCCCAGTGGAATTGGTTTTTGCTCAAAAAACTCAACATTTTTATTTTTATTGCTTTATTTTTGGACGTGCCGCATGGCATGCGGGGTCTTAGTTCCCTGACCAGGGATTGAACCCGTGCCCCCTGCGTGGGAAGTGTGGAGTCTTAACCACTGGACTGCCAGGGGAGTCCCCAAAACTGAACAGTTTTAATATGCTTCAGTTTATCTTTGAACGAGCGGACCAGAAGAATGTAAGCTGAGGAAGCAGGGCAGTGAGGGACTGAAAGGAGCTGTGGGTTCGTGGCAAAGCTGTAAGGTGAGTGTCTGGGCGGTCCATGGGGCTGGAGCATCGCTGGAGCTGGGGAGCAGCTTGCAGAGGAAAGGGTGAGGGTCCTGGGATGAGAGGATTGGAATGGGGTCCTGGCGTGGAGCAGTTCGTGGTGGTGACACGGTGAGGGTGTGGCACGGGCATGGGGTGGAGGGCAAGGGCATCGGAGGAGCCCACGGGGACTGAGACAGTGGAATGTGGATGTACAGTGTCCGGGAATGGAGACCGGAGCGGGGTGGAGAGGAAGCAGCGAGCCAGGACATGAGGCCAGCAGCGGGTGTTGACAGTGACAGGGACAGGTCAGGATGGGGAAGTAGGCCTGGGAGTCAAAGCAATAGGAGGTTGGACGGAGGGAGGAGAGACAGCCTGGAAGCAGAGGTGAGGAACAAGGAGGCTGCCTCTTGGTGGGATGCAGCATCTCCAGGGCACAACAGCAGAGCGGAGGCTGCGGATGGGGCGGGGGTGCATTGCTAATGACCATGGGGAGGGCGCCAGGGTGGGAAGGGGCTCAGCAGGGATGAAGGACCTGCTGGGAGAGGGGCAAGGTTTGGCTGCAGTTTTCTAGCTGTCAAAGAGAGCGAAGTGGAGGGAGACCCTGACTCAGAGCTTGGTTTCTGAGGGAGGAACCCAGGTCACCTGCTAAGTAGCAGGGCCTGAGGCAGGTGGGTGAGAGTTTGTCAAAATCAGGGGTGAGTTCCAGAGACCTAATTACCTAATTCTCCTTCTTTTAACAGAGGCCGTGGTTCAGAGGCTCAGAGCCCGGGGGCCCTGCAAAGGATGACTGACCTGCCCCCGGTTTTCCCCACACCTCAGTGCTGTCCGCACAGCGTTGCCTAGCACTCTGCTTTTATATATATAAATTTATTTATTTATTTATTTTTGGCTGTGCTGGGTCTTTGTTTCTGCGCGCGGGCTTTCTCTAGTTGCAGCGAGCAGGGGCTACTCTTCGTTGTGGTGCGCGGGCTTCTCACTGCGGTGGCTTCTCTTGTTGTGGAGCATGGCCTCTAGGCGCACAGGCTTCAGTAGTTGTGGCACATGGACTCAGTAGTTGTGGCTTGCGGACTCTAGAGCGCAGGCTCAGTAGTTGTGGCACACGGGCTTAGTTGCTCCACGGCATGTGGGATCTTCCCAGACCAGGGCTCGAACCTGTGTCCCCTGCATTGGCAGACAGGTTCTTAACCACTGCGCCACCAGGGAAGTCCTGTGCTCTACTTTTTAAAGCACATCTGGCCCTCTGGGGCACCCCCAGCTCTTCTGGTGGGGGCAGGGGTGGTGTGGCACGAAACGGCCACTGGGGGAAGGCCCACACCGGGCACTACTGACTGTGCACAGTGAGGCCACTCGTCCTGAGAAGATCCAGCCAAGCACAGGCTGGCACGGTTTTGAGACAAGGACTTCTCACCAAAAATCTGTACGTGTTACATGTTTAACTGACAGCAGCAGTGTGACAGCTGTCCTTCCGAGAGGCGCCTGCAGGATGAGGCACAGTGAGTCAACTGGCAGCATCCCCATCTTTTTCCCAAGGAGGAGGAACCGATTGTTGTTTCATGTGTCGGGGGCTTTGGGGAGGGCGTGACTGTCACCTTGGGGAGAGGTGTAGGTTTGGAGCAGTGACGGGAGGGGCACGTGAAGGCACCGGCCAGCCTCCCGTCCCTCCCCCATCACTTACCGTCCTCTTTAGTATTTAGAAGCCAATGCCTGAGCCACGGAATCAACCCCTCTTTGGCAATCAAGTGCAAACCTAGGGTTGCGACAGCTCTGACTCTTTCCACACATTGGAGCGGGTGTGGCCGTGACCCTGGCTCCACTGGATCCTGTCATGCCTGTGGACCTCCCTCCAAGTAGCCTCTGAGGCCTTATCCTGGCAGAGGGGCTTCCGAGATGAGTGAGGGGAGATGAGGGAGACCCGAAGGTCCAGACCAGGTAGGGCTGGCCTCAGGATGCAGGAAGGCTGCCGAGGTCCAGCCTGTACACGGGAGCACTTCAAACACCGCCCCGGGCTGTGGGCTGGTCTCGCTGCATCTTCACCCCCTACCTGTGCTTTCCGGGCTGAGCTGCAGCCACTCTTTGTTCTCTCTCAGGGGTCTTTTCCCCAGCCCTCCTCCACTCCCCTCACCAAGCCAGGGGGCCAGGCAGAGCCCGGGTGGACTGCTGACTACTGTGGCCTGGGCAGGTCACACGCCCTTGCTGCGCCTCAGTTTCTGCCTCTGTAGAATGGGTGTGTGCTCAGCACGCGGCACCTGGGGGCTCAGTGTTCAACTCACCGCAAAGTGCAGAGACCCAAGTCTCCCCGACGTGGAATTTGCTGGGGAAATGGTGGTGCCTGGACACTCTTATTAGGTATCTAAGACTTGTGTTAGAGGAGAGACACGACCCCATCGCCGCACCCCAATCCCCTGACAAGTGAACCCCTGCTTGTTCCTCTCAGGAACTAGTGCAGGACATTCAGGTGGGAAAGGGGAACACCCTCAATTCAACGCTTCTGGACATTTCCCTCTTCAAAAGAGCGCTCCATCCACATACCTGGCATGCAGAGAGATGTCCAGAAACCAGGAGGCCTTCACCAGCCTCCTTTACACGTATGCAGAGGAGGCACAGGTAGTTTTGTTCCCACGCACGTGAGTGTGTTTTTGGGGTAAGGCCCCGAGGACTCGCCGCAGACGGGCTCTGAGCTGACTGGGGACAGGTTTCGGGGTCCCTGATGCTGTGGCCCCAGTGGTGAGTCTGTGTGGAAGGCCCGGGGCTTGCTTGCTTGTTTTCCCTATTTTTATTTATTATCTTTTGGCTGCACCGAGTGGCATGTGGGATCTTAGTTCCCTGGCCAGGGATTGAACCTGTGCCCCCTGCAATGGAAGTGTGGAGTCCTAACCACTGGACTGCCAGGGAAGGCCCAGGGGCTTTCTTTAAACTCTTAAAGTGTCTGTGACCCCAAGAGGGTGAAGACCCACCCACTGTCCAGGTCTGTGCCTCGAGGCTGACATGAAGCAAAGCTCTGCAACGGGCGGGAGCAGAGAGAGGCCCAGGCGGGCCCAACCTCATCCCAGCACCTCCTCCAGGGGCTTCTGGAAGCCCCTCCGATGCCCCCCCTCAGGCAGAATCAGAGGCAACTTGGGTTTTGCCATGTGACCCCGGGCCAGCCACTTGCCGGCTCAGGGCCACAGCCCCACCCCATCAGGACATTTGCAGCTGGGCGTGGGAGGGGCCTCACTGCATCCCGCTTGGGAGTGGCAGTGCCCAGGATCGGGTGTAGAGGGAACATCCACAGGCCCCAAATGTCATTCGGGGTGGAGGGCCCCGAGCCGGAAATTGTGAAGGAGGGAGGGAGGGGCCTCAGCAGGACAGACCCCCGCTCCACCCCTGTGCCCTCTGGGCCAGCAAGCACCCTGACACCCAGACAGGGTGACGTCCTCAGGGGCAGGGTCCAGTCAGCCCTCGGGGGTGCATGGGGGCTGATCAGGACCCAGGCCTCCTCACAGAGGCCCCCCACCTCGCCCCAGACCTACTGTGGTTTGCGGATGGCATAGGGGTCATAAGTAACAGCTCTGTGACCTGGGGCAGGGCCGAGAAATGGGGGTGAGGCCCCCTTCCTGGGAGGGTCGCTGAGATGAATGAAAGTCCACCTGGAGTGCCTGGAACAGTGTCCGGCAGGGAGTAGATGCTCAAGAAATGGTAACTGATGGTGTGCCGGTTATTGTTACTGCTGCTGTTTCTTTTTCAGCATTGTACGGAATCATTTTGTTTATTTTTTATTATCCTTTTAACATTTTTTAATTAATTTATTTTGGAGTATAGTTGCTTTACAATGCTGTTAGTTTCTGCTGGAGAGCAAAGTGAACCAGTTACACGTATACACATATCCCGTCTTTTTTGGATTCCCTTCCCATTTAGGTCACCACAGAGCATTCAGTAGAGTCCTCTGGGCTATACAGTAGGTTCTCATTAGTTACCTGTTTTATACATAGTAGTGTATATAGGTCAATCCCATTGTTATTACTATTACTATTGTTGTTTGCCAGGAAATTTGCTGGAGATGCAGAAATGAATACTTCGTGGTTCCTGCTCTCTGGAAGCTTATGGGCTAGTGGCCAAGACACATACATGTATAATCAAGGATAGGAAGTCCTATAACAGGGCAATAGTGATTTTAATAACAACAACAACAGCAATAATAGTAGCCAGTATTAATGCTGTTGAGAGCATGCTATGTAATGGTCCCTATGCTAGGAGTTGTACCTGGATTTTGCTTAATGCTTGCAATAACTCTATGAGGTAAGTAATATTGCTACCGCCTTTTACAGATGAGGAAACAGAGGCTCAGAGGTGGAATGACTGACCCAGGGCCCACAGCCAGCAAGAGGTAGAGCCAGATCTTGAACCCAGGCAGTCAGATTCCTTCTTCACCAAGGGAAAGGCCACCTCAGTTGGGGAGGAGGAAAGGAGGTCAGGGAGGGCTTCTCAGAGGAGGTGACATTTTCTTGGATTTACACATGCACATCTTAGTTACCCCACCTCCCCCCTGGAGGCAGGTACACAGGTGGGCTGGTCCACATCTCTGTCCCCAGTGTGCAGCGCAGGCCAAGGGGATTCGGTGACTCTGATGAAGGAATGCGTGACGAGCCTCAGCCTCACCTCGGGCCTCGTTGCCAGCCTGTCTTGCTCACCAGGGCAGCCAGCCTCGCAGCAGGAGAATCGGGTCCCAGCCCCAAGGCAGGGTCGGTCCCCCAGGGACCAGGAGAGGGCAGCCCCACCAGCAGTGTGCTGTGAGGACAGGACTGTGCTGGGAAGGGGTGACCTCTCTGCTGGACGGCTTCCCTGGGGCCTGACAGGAAGAAGCCAGAAATGCGTGTTTAACTACCCTGTGTACGATAGAGAGCTAGTGGGAACCTGCGGTACAGCACAGGGAGCTCAGCTCCGTGCTCTGTGATGACCTACATGGGTGGGATGAGGGTCGGGGGGAGGGAGGTCCAAGAGGGAGGGGATATGTGTATACAGAGAGCTGATTCACTTCATTGTACAGCAGAAACTAACACAACATCGTAAAGCAAAAAAAAAGGAAATGCGCGTTTACAACAGGGTGGGGTCCACATGCAGCTCCCACCCCAGCTGCCTCCACCACCTTGGTCAAGCCCACCTTCCACAGACTGTCAGATCAGCCCTGCCCCGTCACTCCCTCGGCCCCCTGGCCACCATTATCACCAGCCCTTTCCACTCACCGTGAATGTCTGTGCGTGATGGCCCCCAGCCCTCGTCCTCAGTGTGACTGCAGGGCTCACCTTGGTGCCAGCCATCAGCCCGCCAGGTGACGGGGTGGGGGGTGGGGCTGGGCCCAGGTGGGGGTGGTGCAGAGATGTCAGAACCCATGTGTGTGTTGGGGTGGAGGTTGCGCAGGGACCACGGGGTTTGGGGAAAGGGCTTCTGATGCGGTCCCCGCCCGCCCCAGCTTAAAATCCAATTTAAAAAATTGGAACCATGTACGGTACACTGAAAAGACTGGAATGTGTGTTTCCACAATGTGTGTTGGCACACAGACACAGAATTTTACTTTCAAAAACCCCTCGTATCTATTTAAAGTGACCTGGAGGCATTTTCAATGACAGCAACAGGCTCCCCTTGAAGAAACTTGGAGGAGAGCTGCAGAGGAAAGAGGAGGCAAAGCCAGCCTTGAGAACACGCGCCCCGCTTTGAAAAAATCGGAGAAGAATCCCCGCCAACGGCAAAGCTTGGAGCAACTCTGAATGGTGGTCGCTGTGATGATGGGTCTTGGAAGAAGGAAAGCCTTCACAGACCAGCCTTCAGGAGGGGCACGCTGAGCCGGAACAGCTGGCCTGCTTTCTGCAAGAGAAGGCAGCTGACTCGCACCAGAAGCCCTGGGCTGACCCAGCTGGCAGGACACAGATGTGAAGGATGAGGTCATCTGAGACAGCAGCACATGAGTAGCTGCCCCAGGGAGCATATAGAGCCTCAGGGAGCACGAGACCCCCTGGGCTGGAGTTTCTGGTAAGAATCTGTCTCCAGAAACAGTCCTGAGATGGGGCGGGCCTGCCCTGTTACCCAGAGAGGCCGGAGGGAGAGGAGCTGCAGGCACGGCCACCTCCTCTGTGCCTGAGATTCATAAACACTCAGGAGGACGGAGCAGGGCATGTGGCTCCCTGGGTCCCTCAGGGAAGGCGGGACAAGGCTGGGATTGGCGCCAGCATCTGGGTGTCCTCAGGGATCAGTGGTCATCACACAAGAATTCACCAGATTAGTTTACTTCTTAAAAGCAGGAGTAAAAGCCAGGGACCGCAGGAAACCAACTCAAAGGATTCTTATTTATTTATTTATTTATTTTATTTATTTATCTTTGGCTGCCTTGGGTCTTCGTTGCTGCGTGCGGGCTTTCTCTAGTTGTGGAGAGCGGGGGCTACTCTTCGTTGCGGTGCGCGGGCTTCTCATTGCGGTGGCTTCTCTTGTTGTGGAGCATGGGCTCTAGAGTGCAGGCTCAGTAGTTGTGGCACATGGGCTCAGTAGTTGCGGCTCACCGGCTCTAGAGCACAGGCTCAGTAGTTGTGGTGCACGGGCTTAGTTGCTGTGCGGCATGTGGGATCTTCCCGGACCAGGGCTCGATCCCATGTCCCCTGCATTGGCAGGCGGATTCTTAACCATTGCACCACCAGGGAAGCCCGTCAAAGGATTCTTGACCTCTGCCAAGGAAGACCACAAGAGATAAAGGTCGTTCCCCAAATAATTCACTGGGGAGATGGGGGAGGGCGGGGCAGCCTGGCTGGCAGGGCTCTGACAGCAGTAGACACTGGAGAGAGGATGGCTGGACTGGGGAGCAAAGAGGCGGGACCACGATTGAGAAGGGAGGGTTGGTGGGGCGTGGTGACCAGCCTCCGGTGCTCTGTGGATGCGCTACTGTACAAGACTGGCCTCCTGGTGACTATCTCCGGGAGACCTTGGACAGTCACCCCAAGGTTTGCAAAATCCAGTTCCTGAAGCACAAAATACACAGAAACTCAGCCTGACACCCAGGCCTCCTGCCGCCCCACCCCCCCTCCTGCCCACACGGGCTACACTGGATTCTCATCCTTCCCTCCTCCCTGCCCCAGTGCCTTTGCTCATGCTCTTCCCTCTGTGCCTGTCCTCTTTTCCCTACCTGATGAATCCTTGCTCAACCTCCAAGGCCCAGCTCAAACACTGCTCTTCATCTGGAATTCCTGGACATGTCTCCATGGAACGGCTGGCCCCTGAACTCCACCCTTCTGAACCCACACTGGCCATCCCAGCCCATCCCAGCCCATCATTCCTGCTTGTGTGTCTTCCTCCATGGATGGTGGACTCCCTGGGGGCAGCCACCCACTCACTCCTCTCAGAGACACCAGGGGTCTAGGAAGCAGTACGTGCCAGGAGATGTCAATTTCTTTCTTTCTTGGGTTCTAGACCTGCACTGTCCGACGTGACCACTGCCAGCCACTTGTGCTACTGAAAATGGCTTGCTGAAAATTTAATGTCCTAATTGAGATGTGTTTTAAAAGCAAAAGGTTTAGAAGGCTTAGGGGAAAAAAAGAATAAAATCTCTTATTAATTCTTGTTTATATTTATTGCAAGTTGAGGCGATAATATTTAAGATATATTGAGTTAAATAAAATACATTATTAAAAGTAATCTTACCTCTCTCTTTTTACTTTTTTTTTTTAACATCTTTATTGGAGTATAATTGCTTTACAACGGTGTGTTAGTTTCTGCTTTATAACAAAGTGGCATTTAAATGGCTGGAAACTGCCTGTGAGACTTCAGTATGATAAGGTTTAATAAAGGCTGATGAGACCCTGGGCCACATTAACAGAAGCAGAGTGTCCATAATGAAGGAGGTAAGTCAGCACTACGGCTATCCCAGGAGCAGGAGTTTCTGTGCTGGGTCCTGCATCTTAGGGGGGCACTGACCACCTGGAACACACTCAGGAGACCCACCCAGACATGGACTGAGACGCAGTGGTAGAAGGACCTGTTTGAGGTCCTGGGTACCTGTCTCTGCAAGGCTGTCCCTGGGCAGGAGTGAATCTGTTCTGAGGCCTCCGAGGGCTGAGCTGGAACCAGCAGCGGCAGGTGTGGGGAGTTAGACTCTAATAGATTTCTCTCACGGGAAAGAGGGCTCCTTTATAAGCAGGAAGTTCCCCATCCACAGGGGTGCTCAAGCAAGGCTGGATGACCAACTGGGATAATGTTAAGGGGACTGGAGCATGAGCTGGGTCCCTGGATCTCAGAGTCCCTTGGGGTTTCAGGCAGAGCTTCTCCGGGGCCCAGCATGGCTATGCCTGTGGGGTAAGGTGGTCCTGGGCTTTGTCTGATGTGGTCCGATTCCTCCCCAGGGGCCAGAGTCAGCCGGGACCTCTGATTGCCCCCAGCTGGGGCCCATTCTAGAGACAGCCTGGGGTTACTTGCCAGCAGCCTAGGTGAGTCGGTTCAGGACAGTGTGAGCACCGAGCCCCACAGTCTCTGAGGCAAGGATGCTGCTGACTCAGGCTTCCCAAGGCAGCTCAGTTCCTGAGCGGGAGAGAAGGGCAGACAAAGAGCCCAAGAAAAGTAGAGTCCAACCCCAGAGCAGTGCCGACAGAGAGATTCAGTGGGTAAATAATAGGATTATTTGCTCACGCACAAGGCATGTCTGGATGGAAGTTCTTCTTATGGAAATTTTCAAGTATAGACCCAAGTGGAGAGGTTAGTACGATGGACTTCATGCACCGTCACCTGGCTGCAGCCGTGAGCCATGCACGTGTCCTGATGGGGCTGTGTCTGGGAGCAGGTTAGGGGAGCCAGGTTCCATTTATAGAAGCCACGCTCTGTTCTGCTCATGAGAAATTTTAAACAATAGTGAGGAAGTGGGGCAGGAAATCCCCCCCGGCCCAGTGGGGTCAGCACCTTGCTGTGTGGGGTGGGGCACGTCACTCTCTGGGTCTCACCTACCTCAGCTAGAAATGGGGGGCCTGACCTAGACGTTTCCCAGACACCAGAGACATGCCTGGAGCTGAATTCATCACCTGTCCCAAGTCTGCTCTGTCTCCCAGATCCCCATCTCAGTCCATGACACTGTTGTCTACCCAGTCACACAGAGCAGAAACCTGGGTGTCATCCAGATTGCTCCCCCCCCCCCAGTCTCTTCAGTCATGGGTCCTGCCTCTCCTCCCTCCTGAATGTCTTCCACTCTGGCCATCTTAATCCCAGCCCCACTACCATCACCGTCCCTGTTGCCTACTACACTAGTCCTAGCCTCCAGTTGCACCACTTTTATTCTCCTACCCAGAAGCCATGTCCAGGGGGGATCACACTTACATTAAGATCTGGATTTTGATGCCCAAACCTCTATCTGCTTGATTTAGAGGACAGTTCATTTCCCCAAATATTTATGAGATCCTCTGTGGGTACTTATACCCCTCAGAGTCAGTCTCCACAACAACCTTGTGGAGGGACAGGTGTGATCATGACACCTGTGCAGGCTGGTCTCCTTAGGTTAAGGGTATCAGCTGCTGTGGATGGCTGAGTGAAGGGTCCACATTGCTGTTGCTTCCCAGCCTTCTCAGATATAATCTGAGACTGGACCCCAACTTGGGGGGCAGGGAGAGACCAAAGAAAGAGGTAGGCCACTCCAGATTGATACGTGGCAGGTTTAATAAGCAAGGGTACTTACTTACAAGGCTTGCCTTGGGCAGCTGCAAGATAAGTAGGTTTCCACAGGCACCCACCAGAATCTTAAAGTTTATATAGAGGCCTCAACTGGGCTTAGTCACGAACCCAGTCCAGATAGCTCAGCACCATCAACACATTTCTAATTCAAGGCCGATTCCTTGGAGCCCAAGGTAATCTACGGATTCATTTCAATGCAATCCCTATCAAAATACCAATGGCATTTTCACAGAACTGTATAAATATGTGCGTTTCACAGAACAAATAATTTTAAAATTTGTATGGAAACACAAAAGACACCAAATAGCCAAAACAATCTTGAGAAAGAAGAACAGAGCTGGAGGTATCATACTCCCTGACTTCAAACTATACTACAAAGCTTCTGTCATCAAAACAGTATGGTACTGGGACTTCCCTGGTGGTGCAGTGGTTAAGAATCCACCTGCCAGTGCAGGGTACACGGGTTTGAGCCCTGGTCCGGGAAGATCCCACATGCCGCGGAGCAGCTAAGCCCATGCACCACAGCTACTGAGCCTGCGCTCTAGACCCTGTGAGCCACAACTACTGAAGCCCGCACGCCTAGAGCCCATGCTCTGCAACAAGAGAAGACATTGCAATGAGAAACCTGCACACCACAATGCAGAGTAGCCCCTGCTCGTCGTAACTAGAGAAAGCCCGTGGGCAGCAACAAAGACCAAACACCGCCAAAGATAAATAAATAAATAAACACTAAAAAAAAAAAAAAAAAAAGACGTGACCGCTAGCTGACCTGCGAGCTGGACCCGGGCAATTGGAGGCTCCCACCCCCTTTCCTGTCCTTAGAATATGCCTTCTGCTTGCCCTCCCAGCTCCCAGAAGCTGCTCCAAGGATACAGCCTTTTATGTTTTCCTTTTTTCATTGAAGTACAGTTTATTTACAATATTATATAAATGATAGGCGTGCAATATAATGATTCACAATTTTTCAAGGTTGTACTCCATTTAGAGTTATTATAAAATATTGACTATATTCTCTGTGTTGTACAATATATCCTTGTAGCTTATTTATTTTATATATAGTAATTTGTACCTCTGAAGCCCCTACCCCTATCCTGCCTCCCCTGGTAAATCCCTCCATCTCTGCTCCCCAGGGGCACCAGCGTTCTAGTTCCTTGTGGATCTTCCCAGAGAGGTTCGATCCTTATAGTCTCATGTGTTTATATCCCCTATTATCCTCCTTTTTAAAAAAAATCACCCAGGGGGTGCAATCCTATGCACACCACAGTGCCACGCTTCTCCCTCAAAGGCATGGCCCTTGCTGGTCCACGTACATCTGCTCCTCTTGCAACAGCCAGAGACTCTCTGATGCTGCGTCTGCCTCTGATGAGTTTGGTTCTTTCCTGTGCTTTGTTTATTGCGTCTTTTTAAATCTTTCCTTCTATGGTCTGGGTTGTTCTTTGCTGCGTACGTGTGTGACCCTTCTGATGATTTGGAAGGCCCATGGTCTGCTGGCAGTGATACAGGTAGGCATTATCAGCCCCAATCTGGTGAGGAAACAGGCTCAGAGAGGGGAAGTGACTTGCCTGTGGGGGCCCAGCCTGGGAGGTCTGAGTTGGGACACAGCTCAGGTGTGCCGCCCCGGGCTCCAATCAGCTCCACATCTACAAGCCCTCTACCGAGACAGCAGCAGGACCTGGTGGCAGGGGCGGGGTGGGGGGCTGGGTTCAGCCAGGCTGAAGGGATCTGGAAGCACATGGGGGCGTTCTGTCTCGGAGGAGCTGGGTTCACACCTGCAAGAGTGGGACGGCAAGGCGCTCGGGGGAGGTTTGTGAGCCGCCTTGCCATGTGCGTGGGAGGCTACGGGTGATGGGGTGAGAGGTGATGAGGCCCCTGCCTGCTGGGTCCCAGGGAAGGAGGGAAGAGGTGAGATGATTGAGGAGACTGCAGCGAGACAGTGCGGGAGGCTCAGTGATGCTCCATTTCTGGCACTGGGAGAGGATGAGAGGGAGTGGAGAGGTGGCGGACGGAGGTTGCTGTAGGTCATCGAAAATTCCAGGCTGGAGGTGCAGCTCCAAGAGGGACGGGGTGGGTGTGTCAGGAGCTGGGGGTGGGCTGGGCGAGGGCTGTCTCCTCCAGGGAGAGATGTGGGGAGAGGACTGGGTGCTGACCTGGGGCCAGGAGAAGGACATGCCTCTCTGTAGGGGTCTCACTTTGCCTGGTCCTGTGCTGGAAACAGGCGCTTGACCCCGGCTGGCCCATCCTGGAGTCTATTCAGCAGGGGCTTGTGGGCGCCCTTCTGCGTGGGACCAGGCACCTGGCAGGGCACAGAGACACGTGCTCTCAGTCGCCTGCTCTATGGCCTGTGCTGCCCACCAACGGGCTCTGCCCGCCCCACCCCTGCCGTCCCGCCGGCGCACAGAGGTGGCCCTGCTTCAGCCACACCTCTCCTTACAAGCACGTTGCCATTGGCCTTGACGGCTGGTGAGACTGAAGGGCTCTGTCCCGGCCCTTCTTCCTCCTGCATCCCTGAGGCCTCCTAAGCCAAGCTCCCCGTGGTGCGTCCCACCACAGGGAGGGGGTGGTGGTGACGGTGACCTCACCATCTTTCATAAACAGGCACTGGCCGGTTGGAGGCAGCATTGCTATTCCCTTTCCACAGATGCAGAAACAAGCTCCCAGGGGGGCAGTGCACGCGCAGCCCTGCTGAGCCCGGCCTTCCACCCCGACCCGCCCGCATTCCGCTCAGGGTGAGGGAGGCTGGAGCCAGAGGGGGAGCCCAGGAAGCTGAGCCTGGCCATCACCTGCCGCGGACACCTTCCTGGAGCCTTGGGCCTTGGGTCCCAGAGGGCAGACCTGTGCGAGGGGGGCCCGACTGTCATCTGTTCTGACACAGCCTGGGCCCCGCTGCTGACACCCATGCTCTCTGCCCAGACCCCTGTGCACTCTTGTCCTCCCCACTAAAGCCCCACTGACCTCAGTAGCCTCATCTGGAATCACTGCCCTCCACGCCTCTGGTCCATCCCAAGGGCCCCTCACTGAGTCCCGGACACACCTTATGCTTTCCCACCTCTGTGCCTTCGCTCTAGAAAGTCCCTCTTGAATCTCTGCCTCCCACCATCCTCCCTCCCTTCAAGGCCCTGCGCTAACCCCTTCTCCAGGCAGCCTTCCCTGACTGGTTCCCTTTCGGGGGTGAGCACAGTGAGGGAAGGGCAGGGTGCAGGGAAAAGGGTGCTGGGTCTGGGCCAGCCTAGGCTTCCCCAAGAGACCCCAAGACTGCAGCCACTCCGTGTTCACATTTCTGGGTTTTGCCTTCAAGATTCCATCTAAAACACCCTCCTGCTCTCTCAGGATGAAGCTCAGACACCCCGTCTGCTGCTGTATCTCATCATCAACCTCAATTTCACCTCCAGGACTTGCCCTTGTCCCCATTTCTTTCATCAAAAAAAAAAAAAAAAATCACATCGTGGATATATTTTACAAGTCCTCATAAGTCGTTTTTTTTTTTTTTTTTTTTCCCGGCCACGCTATGTGGCTTGTGGGACCTTAGTTCCTGGACCAGGGATTGAACCCGGGACCTTGGCAGTGAGAGCTCAGAGTCTTAACCACTGGCCCACTAGGGAATTCCCCCATACAGTCTTTTTGGATGGAGGTGGGGCACAAGAAATAAAGGAAGGAAGGAAGGTTGGCTTTGGTGCTTAGATCTATCAAATGGGTGTTACTGTCCACTCAGAGCCCCAGCTCTCGTCTCAGGGGAGTTCCCCGGGCCAGGAGTCCCCTTTGTTCCATCTTGGGTGGGGGGCAGGGTCAGGTAGCTGCTCCTGGCCCCTCCTCAAGGCTGGGGCTGGGGTATGGAAGTGTGGTCAGCGCCCCAGCTATATGACGAGAAGCAGTGGCACCTGGCACCCTAAGAGTGGGCTTGGTTGGGGGTGGGAGTGCAGGCTGAAGCTCTGGGTCACCGCACTCAGAAGTCCTCCCCGTCCCAGGGCTGTCATGTGGGGACCTGCCCTGCTCACCGGACAGTCCCGGGCCCCCTGAGGCTGACCTGTTAGCAGGGTCACCCCCAGGGCTGGTTTCCCCCCTTTTGGGGGCCGAGTCTTGGTGATGCTGTGAAGAGTTGGTCCCCTCTTCCCTTGCAGGATTAGGGCAGCATTTTGGGGGCAGCCCAGGCCTGGAGGCCCAGCCCCCTGGCCCAGCTTGGCCCTAACTGGCTGTGTTACTTGGGCAAGCCCCCTGGCACCTCTGGGCTCCAGTCCCTTCATCTGTGAAAAGGGATAATAATCCTGCCTCATAGGATTGGGGGCTGCATGGGAAAAGACTTTGCTCAGTGCCTGGCCCTGGAAAGGCACCCGAGGGGGGACCTTCCACCCTTGGTCTCCTGAGGACAAATAAGGAGGTTGGACCCTGTGTCCTGAAGGAGGCCTGGAGAGCCATCCCAGCCCCTGCCCGCTTCTCCATGGGCCCCTGCTGGTCTCTGTCTGTCCCTCCGCCCTTCACACACCGAGCAGCGGGGGCTTTTGGACAGCGCTGCCGGCCCCTCAAGTCCCATTTGTCTGGAATAGCTCGGACTCCAATGTCTTACAGGCAAAGCCTCAGAGCTGGTCGTCTGAAGTCTTTTTATAAATACTCTGTGCAAATCATTCTCCTGGACTTCTTAAAGTGGGACTTGGGTGGACTCTCTTGTCCCTATGCCTGCCCCCCAGGCCCACGGCCCTGTTGCCTCTGGACTTAGTCAGGACCTGCTGTGCCCAGGCTCCATGCTGGGCATTGGGCACATGGAAGGGAACTGGTGGAGGCCCCAGACCTGGGTCCACACCATGCAAGCCTGTGATGGAGGTAAACAGATCGCTTTGGACACGCAGGGACAAGCATTTTCCAGTACTTGTTGTGACCAATACACTGCTCACCTTTACCCAAGTGTTGCTGAATTCACAGCAGCTCTTGGTCGTTCGGTATTTTCTCCATCAGTGGATGCTAAAACGACAATTGCCAGGCGACTCCCCAGGTGTGTGTGTGAAGTGAGACCCTCATTCTTGAAAAGGTTGAGGTCTATGATGTAGCTCAATTTCCCCGACTTACAGGTGGGGAAACTGAGGCCCAGAGAGAGGCAGTGACTTGTCCCAAGCCTCAGTGGCAGAGCCCACTCCAGAACCCAAGTAGGCTGGCATCCACTTGTCAAATCTGGGTCTTGGGTCCTGGGTGAAATGCTCCTGGAAGATCCTGGCCCATCCCCAGGATGTGCACATGGGCACAAAGTACTGGCACCTAGAGGATACAGACCAGGGATGGTTGCTAAACATCCTGCAATGCACAGGACAGCGGCCCTTCCCCCAACAGAGAATTCTCCAGCCCCAAACATCACTAGTCGCTAGCGTCAGGGTCTCTGTTAAGCATCTTTTTCACTGCAGGACTTGTCAGAGCCTCTACTGGGAAGAGTAGACAATGTTTTCCAAGTGGGGAGAGAATCAGGATTTCTTGTTTGAGGTACCCGTGGTAGGACCAGTGTCCAGGGAACGCACTTTGGGAGACATAACTAGATTCTCGGTGGGGAATTCCTAGATGTTGGTTGAAGGAGAAATGGTACTTGATGCCTGTCTGTCCTTGGGGGAAAGGTTTCTGTAGCAGTCCTGAGTCAGCAAGGGTCCTGTCAGTAGGAAGAGGAGGGAGGGTGTCAAGATGAACCTGTGTTCAAATCCCCCTTTCTTTTTTTTTTGCTGTGCCTCACGGCTTCCGAGATCTTCCTTCCCCCACCAGGGATCGAACCTGTGCCCCCAGCAGTGGACGTGTGGAGCTCTAACCACTGGACAGCCAGGGAAGTCCCTCAGATCCCTTCTTAACTTTGAGAATTTGGCTGGGATGTGGCGACGCCTCCCTGGCCCTCAGCCCCCTTCCCTGGACACAGCACTCCTGATACCCACCGGCGCAGGCTGCTCTCGGGTTAGACACCACGCCCAGGGCAGGTTCTGAACAATTGTGTTGCCACTGACTTTTTTCCCCAGGCCTTGGTCTGCACCTTATCCTTCCCTTTCTACTGTGGGATGATTCCCCCCGAGTTCAGAGGGGAGGTAAGTGCGCTTCGGGGGCTCAATGACCGGGCCCTGCCTTGTGCTCTGGGCCACCCGGGTCCCTACTGCTGAGAGGTGTGTGGGTGGAGAAAACAGTGCTCCTGGAAGGCTTACTGTGTACCAGGGCCCCTCCCCCACTGCTCCCGGGGTGCTCAGAGCATCCTGGACTGGGGTCCACCTAGTGGTTTGGGGCAGCTAGAGGTGACTGGCTGCAGCCTGTTTCCTGGGGTGGCTTCGTAGCCGAGTGGGCGGAGGGCACCCTGAGGGCAACACGGCCGCCTGAATTGCAGGGCTACATCGACGGCGCTCTGAGCAACAACTTGCCCTTTGTGGACTCCCCCTCCACCATCACCGTGTCTCCCTTCCACGGGACAGTGGACATCTGCCCCCAGAGCAGCTTGGCCAGCATGCATGAGCTGAACGCCTTCAATGCCACCTTCCACACCTGCACCAAGAACTTCTTCCTGGGGGTCACCTCCAGCCCCGAGGTAGGTCGGGACCCCGTGAACGGCCTTGAAGGTGTTAGAGGTTTGGCTATGACCTAGTGCCCGCTTGAGTCAGACTCTGTGCCCCTGAGCCCTCCCCACAGCCTCAGGGCAGTCAGGACACATGTCCTGAGTCTCACAGCCAAGCCCTTGAACTCAGCCTGGGCTCCAGCTGCATCCTTACTCGTCCCCCACTTCAAGGCAGTGCACCAAGGCCAACTCTGCTGAACTTCGGTTTAAGCCAGGCCTCTGCTGATGCTCTTGTGGGTCAGGCTCTGTGACAAGGTACTGTTGTCACCTCAGTTTCTTGGGGGAGGATACCAAGGCTCGGAGAGGTTAAGCAACTTCTTCAAAGTCACATAGCCTGGAAGCAGCAGAGCCAGGCTTCAAATCCTCAGCTAGCTCAGACCCACGCTCTTAAATGCTGCCCTAGTCAGTGGCCAAATTGACCTTCTGTATGGTGGCAAGGCACAAGCACAGAAAACGATGGACAGTAGACCCACATTTCCTGCTTTTTGCCCCTTGGTATTTCTGGAAGTATTTCTTGCCAACAGTTTACCGTCATCACACGTTCCTCCACCCCAATCACATCCTGGCCCTCCCCTATTCCTTCACACCTCTTATGGTCCTGCAGTATTTTGTAATTTATGAAACAAGGTCCTGTTCATTTAAGCTGATCCTCCCTGCGCCCATGGGGTGGACAGAAAATCTCAGCCCTATTTTATAGACAAGGAAGGCAAGGCTCTCAGAAAGACAGTGGGGACGTCTGGAGGTCACACAGAAAGGGAAGGCAGAGCTCCTTCCTGGACCTGAGGGTACTTTTCCCCCACGAGTGGGACTCTGTCTGAGACACACAGCGCTGGGCCCTGGCACCCCTCTGCCATCTCAGGCTGGTCCTGGCAGTTCTGGCAGTGAGCATCAAAGGGCAAAGGGAACCACCATGTACTGATCTTCAGGGAACCAGGAATCTCTGGCTAGGCCTATTTCTCAGGGGATGGAACTGAGGCCAGAGAGTAGCGTCTGGAGCAAGAGTCCGCAGCCAGGGAGTCTCAGAGCCAGAAAGTGAACGAGGCTGCGGGGAAGAAGGCCACTCAAGCAGATCTGCTCCACCTGAGGTCCTGGGACCCTCTCTGCCCAGTGCTGGGCAGGGACCCTCAGGGTCCTTGAGCCCTGCTGAGGGGTCTCTTGGGAAGCATAGGCTGCCCTGGGATCACTTGCAGTTGAAGATGAGTCTCTGGCCTGTGACCACCAACTCGAGGGGCAGGTCCAGGCCTTCCCCATCCCACCCTGACCTGTGTGTTGGCAGGGAGTGGCCGACAACTGCAGACAAGGCTACCTGGACGCCCTGAGGTTCCTGGAGAGACGCGGTAGGTGGCAGCCTCCACAGTAGCTGGGGATCGCCCCCCACATGAGTGCCAGGTGAATCCCGTGTTTCAGCTGTTTGAGTTTTTAGCGACCTCGGCTCACTCATTCTCTTCCTTGGCGTCTGCTCTATGTTTGGCCTGAGCTGGGGACACAGAGAGGAGTCACACGTGTGTCCTACTCTCAAGCTGCCCACCACCTGGTGCGAGGGAGACAGATCCAGAGAGAGCATTTCCCCAGGGTGATGGAGGGATGCTCAGGGCCGTGAGAGCCCAGCGGGGGCACCTAACCCAGCCCAATGGGTTAGGTGGGCAAGGAGGGCTTCCTGGAGGTGGTGACATATAAGCTGGGTTTTAACTAGTGATGAAGACTATAGAGAGATTGAGGATGGAAAGGAAGAGGGCACTCTAGGCAGAGGGAAGAAGGGCAAGCGCAAAGGAACAGAGCTTGGTACCTTGAGGGCACATACCTCAGTGGGGCTGCAGGAGAGCCTGTGTGTGTGTGTGTGTGTGTGTGTGTGTGTGAGTGACAGAGCACTGGGTGGGCCAGAGAGGTTTTCTTAGCTGGAGAGCTTGGATGTCATCCCACAGGGCAATGCTCTTCAAGGTGGAAGAACTGAGATTTGAACTCAGGCCGTCTGGCTCCAGAACCCTTGCCCTGACCCCTACTCTACAGCCCCAAACACACAGCAGCTGGAAGCATTTGCTGAGCACATAATATGTGCCCAGACCTGGGCTTGAGCTTTACATATTTATCACATTTAATTCCAGACCTGGGCTTGAGCTTTCTATATTTATCACATCTAATTCTCGGAACAGCCGTATGCAGTAGGTCTTAATTTCCCCCTTTCCCAGGGAGGGAAACCAAGCATGGAGCTGTTAGGTCACAGAGCTATAGCAGGTGGTGACCACAGGATCTGAACCTTGGGCTGAGTCTTCAGGGCCTGGGGTCTGTTAACCACTAGCAGGTGCGTAGGAATCAGGGGGCAGGGCAGGGCCGGGGAGCACAGGACGAAGTCATTCAGGACAAGCCACGGGTCCATCCCTCCTGTGGCAACCGGGTCCCCAGAGCTGGGGAGGCCACTGTCACCGGGAGGCTCCAGATGTGCTGACCTGTTGTATCCTTCCTCTCCCCGATCCAGGACTCATCAAGGAGCCAGTGCTGTGGACGTTGGTATCTAAGGAGCCCCCAGCCCCAACTGATGGGACCCGGGATGCTGACTGTGACAGAGGCCAGTGCCCAATGTGCCGGTCAGGGATGTGCTCGACTTTGAGCAGCTCTCCCCAGAGCTGGAGGCTGCTACTGCCCCTCCCGTCCTATACTTGCTCACCTACCAGGTGCCCTGCACGCAGGGGCCCAGGGCCAGGGACCCTGCCCTGAAGGTGCTCATGGTCTGAAAGAGGACAGGACTCATTTGTCGACAATCTAAGTGCTAGGCGTGGTGCTGGGGCTCCTTTCATGTTGCCCCCTTCACTCCTCACCACAACTGGGGGCCCGTTTTCCTTAGCCCATTTCACCGATGAGGAAACCGAAGCTCAGAGAGGGGAAGGGGCTCACCAAGGTCTGAGAGCCTGCAATTGGGGGATTCGAGCACATGCCTGTGTCTGAGAAAACCAGGTCTTTGCCCACTGCCCAGGGAAGGGCAAGAGGTGCTGAGGGACAGAGGAGAGGCACACACAGAAGGTTCTGGACTCTCCAGATGGAGATGGACTCATTTCATCCCCCCCCCAATAATTCTCTGAGGATGGTACTGAATTGTCCCCATTGGACAGTTGAGGAAACCATAGCACAGAGAGCTTAAGTGACTTGCCCAAGGCCACACAGCTAACAAACCATTTAGTCAGCTCTCTTGCTCCGTGACCTAAAGGTCACAATTGCCTCAACAGGAAAGGATAGGCACATGTAATGGTGGTGGGAGTGGGAGTTTGAGTGGCATCTAAGTGAGACTTGAAAGGAGGAGTTGGCCAAGCAAAAGAGGGGGAAGGTGAGCATCCAGGTAGCGGGCACAGCAGGTGCAAATGTCCTGGGTTTGGTGGGGGAGAGTTGGAGGCCCCTGTGGCTGAGGGAGGGGTGGGGTAGCAGAGATGAGCCTGGGGAGGCTGGGAGGGTGGGGCAGGCGGCCTTGAAAGCTGCAGGAGGAGAGAGATGGAGAGCCCCCGGGGTGGGGGGCGACCCCTCCTTTGCAGAGTTCGCTACTGCTCTGAACTCTGGGTCTAGTGTTTGCTGTACTTAGCCAGGAGGGGACAGGCTGACACGGTGGGAGGATGGGTGGAGAGATGATGGTGGTGGAGGCCAGAGCAGGAACAAGGGGGTGGGCAAGGGGATAAGGAGGGCACCTCTTTCTGCGCAGGACACCGCACGGGGCACGCAGAAGGGGGCCTGGATCTGCGCTGAGCCCCTGAGGCCCAAGCTTGGGGCTCTGGGACTGTGGCAGTGTCTCTGCAGCCACATGGGGGCACCAGAGAGCCTCTCAGATGGGGCCCGAGACCGACCCCGGAGGCCCCGCCCTTACACACATCCCTTGATCCTCCCCTTCCCCAGGGAGGTAGGTCCTGCCCGTGTTCCCATTTTTCAGAGGAGGTGACCTAGGCTCAGGAACAGGAAGGGACTCGTCCTAGGCCACATGGCAGGTAACGGGGTGCCGGGTCCTGGGACTGTTGTTCGTGAACCCTGAGTCGAGGCTGGTGGTGTGTGCGTGGCCGAGCCGTGGTCTGGAGGCCGGGATTCGGGCTCCGGCTCTGCCCCGGCCGGGATGCCGGGCCCTTCCACTCTGGTCCGTTAAGGGGCTGGGGGCTCGGGAAGTGGTCACGTGGTCACAGCTGCTGTTATTAATACCGCTGATGTGTTGCTGTTAGCCAGGGAAGTATGGGAGGACACTTGTCCCACCCTGGGGGCCACAGCAGACTTTCCAGAGGGGCGGGAGAGATGGAAGCAGCGTGGGGAGCCTGACAGGCCTTGGGTCCATCCTGGCCCTGCCACTTCCCGGCAATGGGCTTGGGCGAGTCACTTCTCCACTCTGAGCTTCAGTCTGCTCATCTGTGAAAGGGGCGCACTCTGTCATTTCAAAAATAACAAGGGAGCCCGGTAGGGGTTCCATAAATGCAGCTGCTTCCTCTGCAGACCGGCTGAGGGTGGGGTGTCCTTCATGGCCTGTGCGAGGTAGAGAGGGGCTCGGGCTATCTTCCCTAAGGGTGACCTTGAGGGGGTGGCTGGGGGGAGGGGTGGGCCACCACGGCCTCTCCTGTAGCGCTGAAGAAAGCCTGTCTGAGGGACTCCCGCACGTGGGCTTCCTTCTGCCAGGCGGGCCCTGGGTGGACGCTAACGTACCTTGCACACGGCCCTTTGAGTATGTCTACTTCCGGAGCAGAAGGTGAGGCCCGGCCAGGGGTCCTGGGAAGGGCCTGGCTTGTTGAGACCAGTGCCCATGGCAGGAAGGGCGGCCAGAACACTGCGGAGGCAGAGCCCGGCTGGCGTCCCGACGCTGCCTGCTGTTGGCTGCATGACCCCAGGAGTCTGGTGGTCACCCCTGCAAGACAGGACTGATGGGGAGGCAGGGTAGCAGCTGTGACCCATCAGTCCATCGGAAACAGGGCCGCCGGGTCAGTGCCTGGCCCCTCCTGCCTCTAGGATCTTTGGCCCACTGTTGCACCCGTCAGAGCCTCAGAGAAAATGTGATGTTTCTGAGGATAACTCTAGGGGCTGGTCTGCCTCAGATTAACTGTGTGGCCCGGGCCAGGTATCTTGACCTCTCTGGGCCTCAGATTCCTTTTCTACAAAACGAGGCCTTTGCAGGGCAGATTGGCTGTAGTTAGGCCCTCACTAACGGTTCTAACTCTGCTGGTTAATGGATCACTCTGCATTGTTTGTTCGTTCATTCCATCAATAGCTATTGAGGGTTTACCAAGGGCCAAGTCTGGACTGGGGGCTGGGAGGCAGCACTGACTCAGACCCAGTCCCTGGCCTTGTGGAGCTCACAGCCCACCGATCATCACACATTCACCTATGCACTCCAGCTGTGCCTAGGGATACCTAGAGAGGTCTACCCTGGCTGTGGATTCCTAGGAGAGGTCTACACTGGCTGTGAACTGGGACAGTTCACAAGAGGGACTATCTGGCCAGGAAAGGTTACCTAGGGGAGATATCTTTTGAGCTATCATCTGAAGGATGAGTAAGAGCCCTCTAGGCAAAGAAGGAAGGGAAAAGTGTTCCAGACGGATGAAAGGGCATGTGCAAAGGTCCTGGGGCAGAAGGCAGAAGGGAGTAAGGCTCATCTGAGGAACAGAAAGGGGGGCTGCTGTGGCTGGGGCCAAAATGTGGAGTGTGTACAAGGTGGGGCTGAGGAGGCTGGCAAGGGCTGAATAGGCAGGAGTCTGTAGCCAGGTGAGGGGTGTGGTCTTTATCCTGATGGTTGCATGAAGGCAGTGAAGGGTTTGGGCAGGAAAGTGTCATGGAGAGACCTGTATTTGTAAAACTTCTCTATTCCCTACAAGAAGGTCTATGACAGTGAGCCACAAGTCTCTGTCCTGCTCCATGCTGAGTTAATGACTAGGTCATTCCTGCTGTCTAAATTGCTGGTGACCCAAACCTGGGAGACAGCTTTCTGCTGACATGAATTTTTCTTATGCTGAGAGCTTCTAGACTGAAACCACAGGTTGAAATAAAAAAGGATAAATGCAAGTGCTAGCCTTTGCAGTTAAAAAAAAATCAATTTATGAGCATTGATGGGGAGGCCCGCCCAGACCGCAGGGAAATTCATATTTGGTATTTTCTGTAACCTACAATCTCAATGTGTAGGCTGCAATAATAGAGGCAGAAGGTCCAGAACAAATGAGGGGACAGTCCACTGTGACACTACACCCTGTGGACTGACTGCCCAGTTTGAGGCCCTGGTTTAGAGGCCCCTTGAAGGGCAGTACATTGGGAGGGGAGGCCCTGCAGTGTCCAGTAAGTCTGAGACGGTGCCTGGCCAGGGATCCCCTCAGCCACAGCTGGATGATGCTGCCCTCTGCTGGTCATGAGTGGCCACGGCAGCCATGGGAGGGCGCTGAGCAAGAGAGGACCAAGGTCAGATGTGTGTCTAGGAAGTTGCTGGCTGCCTAGAGGGTAGTGGATGAAGGGGCGTGGAGGATGGAGGGCAGGGGCTGGTCTGGGGAGGAGAGAGAGGAAGGGACAGAAACACAGAGGAGGTGAGGTAACGATCCTCACTTGGCTGTGAGAAACCGAGGCCCAGAGAGGTTCGCTGACCCACCCAGGTCACACAGTTGATGAACGGGGGAGCGGGCTGCACCCCAAGCCAGCCTGACCCCAAAGCCCCGCCCTTTCCACCCCTGGGCTTCCCACCTGTGCCCTGTGGAGTTGATGACCCAAAGGGCCCAGTGGCCTCCACCAAGTTCAGAATCCATGGGGGATCAGTCCCCACCCCCTCAGGCCTCTGCAGGTGCCTGTGTGTCCAACCTGCTCTGTGGTGGAGCCAACACTCCCTTTCCTTTCCTTTAGCCCTGGCGCCTCGTTGCAGGGCCCCCCGGCTCTGCTCTGGACCCGTGGGGAGGGTAGGCTTGGTGGGGCTGCTCGCTTGGGCTTGGCCGGGTGACGAAGCTGTGGCCGCCTCTCCCTCCAGGGTGGTGGCATGGCTGCCCAACATGCCGGCCGACCTGCGGTGGATGCGGGGCTTGCTGAGGAACTTGGTCCTCAAAGTCTACTCCAGGACGAAGGACCAGCTCCTCGGGCCGGGCAGGTGAGACGGGCAGACCGGGGCAGAACAGGAGTGGGAAGGGAAGGCGCCAGCTGTTTCCCCGGACGCTGGACAGGCAGTCACACCATCCGTTTCCCTGTCCATCCATCCACACAGCCCCCAGCACACGTGTTTGGTCCCTGCTGTGGGCCAGACCTGTGATGGGCTAGATGCAGCAGCTGACCCATCGCATCGGTCAGTCTGGGGGGAGTCACTCTGCCTGCTTCACAGAGACGGCCTGAGCTCACGGAGGACGAGTGGATCTCCCTGCTCTGCCAGGTCCCCACCGGTCCTTCTGCCATCCTTCCAGACATCTCCACGGGCCCTGTGTGGGGTCTGGGTTGGGGCTGCCCGCCTCTCCCCGACCTGCCCTCCCTTCTGGCTGGAGACCCCGGCCGTCCTCCCACACCCAGTGGAAATCAGTGCAGCGCTCCCAGGGAGTGGCACCC
Source organism: Delphinapterus leucas (assembly GCF_059928025.1). Lineage (NCBI taxonomy): Eukaryota > Metazoa > Chordata > Mammalia > Artiodactyla > Monodontidae > Delphinapterus > Delphinapterus leucas. Next base: position 97,215,621 of record NC_143139.1, on the reverse strand, counting down.
TGGAACCTTTCTGCAATCCCCACTCAGCCAGAAAAAGGGTTTATTGCAAGGCCTGGGAGAAGAGAGATCCAGGCTTCACCCAACCCCAAGCTCTGTAAACCACATTCGCCGACTTCCTCTTCCTCTGCAGCTACTGGTCACCAGCCCCCTCCAGCCTGAGGCTGCTCCTCCCAAGGACCTGGCCAAGGAGCCCAGACCCGCCCATCAGGCCTGAGGAGACCAAGTTGGACCAGCCGAGTGACTGGCCTCTCCTGAATTCCATCGTGGCCCTGGTCCTGTGCCTACATCTGCCCCGAGTCCGTGAGTCCTGACCCATCTCCTGAGCTCAGAGCCCAGCCCCTAGCCCAGGGTGGGCACTGGAATTGTCAGCCACATGGAGGACCGAGAGGACAGAGACTCTTGTCCCAGGCCTTGTGGGCAGGTGGCCTCCAAGGGCTGGAAGAGGGCCCCCGAGTCCTTCTGTAGCCCCCGCTCCAGGGGCCCCAGGTACTTCTTTTCTGGGCAAGGTGCAGCCTCAGTCCACCCCTGGTCACCATGTGCCCAGGTCACCCTGCGTCTGTGTCATCAGTGGGAGAAAGGAAGGCGGGAGGTGAGACACACATCTTGGTTCTGGAATTTCCATATGGGGAAATTTCCTCTGAGAAGAGGGCTTTGGGTGCCACTGTAGAGCTGCTTGCAGGGCACTTCACAGAAGATGGAAAAATGCCACATGCTCATATCAGATTGGGGAGCAAGTTGCAATGATGGGGTGGGGTGTGCCTCCCCTCACATCCTTTCTCTGTCCTGCACCAGCCCTCGGGAGTGACCCATGGTCTACGTCACTCTAGAAGCCTTGACCTCTGACTTCCTCTGGGTCCATTGGCAGGGAACCCCTGACTGGAGACGAGAGGGCGGGAGGAGAGAGAGGGATTAAAATCTTCTCAGAATCCCAGCTGCATGTGCTTCTGCTAGGGTTCCAAAGGCCCCAGGATGCCACCACACAGCGCTCCCCGCCCCTTGTTCCTCAGGGAGGGCTAGGGGGCAGAAGTGCCTCCAGCCCCGCCCCGCCCCCTCCCCCTCTCGGGCACAGAGGATGCTGGGGCACCACACGCCTTGGGCCTCTCCTAGGAGTGGCTGCTGTTCCTGTCCTCAGAGCAGAGCCCACACTGCGCCCCTGGCCAGGCTCTGTAGAGACGTTCAGCCCGAGGAGGGGTGGGGAGGGCGGAGAAAGGCAGGCGGGTGTGAGAGAAAAAGGAGCAAAGGGGTAAATATGTGAGCAAAAGACATATCCATCCATGCACTTGACTTACACTTAATGAGTTATAGGCTCTGGGGACACAGCTGTAAACAAAACTTACATTCTGGTTTGGGTGCAAGAGCAGATGCTAAAGAGCAAATGGGAAAATGGGAAAATAAGATCATCCCTAGGAGCGGCAGTGCTGTGAGGAGACAGGAGGCTGAGAATGACGGTGGGGAGGTTTTTAGGAGGAGCAACATGGGACCAGGTGGTCTGGGAAGGCTTCTTGGAGGAGGTGGTATTTGAGGTGAGGCCTGAGATGAGAAGTGAGAGCTGGGGAAAAGCTTTACGAGCAGAGGGAACAGCGAGGGCCAAGGCCCTGGGTTGAGAATGAAGTTGGTCTGTTCAAGAAACCGAGCAGCCAGTGTGGCTGGACCATGACAGTGATGGGGTGCACTGTGGGTGGGGCATGGAGGGCACCGTCGCCGTGATAAGGGGTTTGGATTGGGCAGTCATTGGAGGGTCGAGAGCAGAGAAACAAGAAGGTGAGTGAAGCGTGAGTGGCATCCAGGAGGGCCTGGGGGTGGGGGTGGAGGTGAGAGGGAGAGAGGAGAGGGACAGAGAGTGAGGGCCTGCAGGAGGGTCTCCAGCTCCCAACCCGTCTCCACGAGCCGAGGTGCCTGAGCTGGCCTTTTCCCCCTCCTGCTGTCAGCTGCATGGGGGCAGGCACAGATACGAACCCCTGCAGCAGGAAGGGGGCTGTCCTCCCTTGAGTCAGGTAATCTCCGGGCCCTGGTGGTGCTCTCTGACCGGGGCTGGTGTGCTTTGTCCCCACTCCCACGTTCTGGGCTTGGGATTTCCTCTGCCAATGGAGAGGGAGGCCTGGCCACGTGGGTCTCCAGATTAAGGATTTAGAGACTCAGGAGGCCTCTGAGTATATCCTTGCTCCCTTGTCCTTTGTCCCCATCAAGGACACAGGCCTCTATTCCCATGGGCATCAGGCCTCCCCTCATTACCCCCTCTCTCGTCAGTTCTTTGGGGCTTGCCCTGGGGCCACCTTTGTCCCCATTGCTTTGTTTTGTGTCTTAGATGGGGAGAGAGAATCCCACCTTCCTCTCCATCATCCTCCTTCACTCGGCAGCATGTTGTTAAATGTTCCTGGCTTACTTGGCTGAATATCTCAGTTGCTTATAATACTCTGAGAACTTCTCTTTGGTCTTTATTATTTGTGGCTCATGTGTCAAGGTCATCTATTCTCAGCTTGAAAATTGCAGAGACTTTTCACAAGCATCGCTCATGGTACTTCACAGTTCATAAGTACTTTCCTGCTTTCTCTTTTATTTCGCTCTTAGACGTTGTCTCATGTGGCTTTCGCCCATTGATCCCAGCTTTGCACTCTTGAGCCCATGGACCCTGCCTGCACCCTCTGCCTGGGGGCAGCCTGGCAGGGATGGAAAGGTGGTGACCTGGTACCTCTGAGGCTGCTCTTCCCCATGGAGAACAGCCCATGCCTTACAACCACTCCTCAGGGACATCCCCAACCCAGGCAGTCTGCTCAGTAGGCTCCAGCCCCTTGCTTGTCCAAGTCCCTCTAGGCACATGGGGTCCAGCCCTGCCCTCAATATGATATGACCAGTGCCGGGCCTGAATTGCCTTTCACCTCCCACCTCCTGGTCACTGCACCCTATTGATGTGGCCTCAGAATGAATGAGCTTGGTTTGAGCAACCCCTGTGGATTTCACCGAGCCACCATCCACCAACAGTGCTTTGCTCTTCCTTTAGCCTAAAGATGGTTCAGCTGACAAAGCAGACAGCCTAGGAGCTGATCCAGGTCAGAGCTCCCTGATGTGTTACCTTTACGGCCTCCTGACACAGCCCTGAGGTGTTACAGAGCAGAGGAGGGATCCTGGGTTCTGAATTCAGGTCGACTCAGGTTTGAGTCCCATCTCTGCAACTTAGCATTGAAGTGACCTAGGGAAATCCCCTTACCTGTCAGAGCCTCAGTTTCCCCCTGTATAAAATGGACACAACAGCATATACCTCATGGAATATTTACTTGAGAAAATTAAACGCTCCTTGCAGACTACATCATATGGTAGGGATTGCTGCTCAGAAAGGGAGAGCAGGGAGTGACAGTGCATTAGCTACACTTCTGCTTTGTGTTAGGCATCCGACTAGGAGGACCTCTGGGCCCCCTTGGTGCCTCATACTGACCCTGGGTGGGGGAGAGTCCAGACAAAAGTCAGGGGAGCTGAGATGGGGGCCAGGACCTTTATGATGTCAGAGCCCTCCCGGACCCTGCACCACGGTGTCCCATCATGTGTGCTAAAGTCATGGGGCCACCACCCTCCTCTTTCTCCTGGGGTCCCAGCCAAGGACCTCTCAGGGCCCTGGGGCCTGGTAGAGCCGTGTGGCTCCATTCTTGAGCCACGTTTCTGGGCTGGCTGCAAGCCCCCCGCCCTGGCTTTCTGAATGCCAGTTGTCTGCTGTGTGTGTCCTGATGCCTGAGGCAGATCTCTGCCCCGAGGAGCTCACATGCCTCTATTGCTATATCTGTGGAGGTAATAGGGAATCTAACCCTCACACGTGCACACCACTTACAGTTTTCAAAGCCAATCATCTCAGTTAATTCTCACAGCAACTCTGGGAGGTAAGCATTATTCTCCCCCATTTTATGGGTGAGGAAACCGAGGCACAGAGAGGTTATGTGCATTGGTAAGTGGTAGAGCTGGAAATGTCCAAGGGCGCTCCAGATAGCAGAAAGATCCCTGGAGCATCACAGCTTCATTGTGCACCTGCTCTACGATGCTGGGCGAGTTCTTTCCTCGATCAATTCCTCATTTCTTTGTCTTTAAAACCACTAGTTGGCTTCTAAGGGGCCTCCAGCTCTCCTCTGAGCCCATAACATAGACAGTTAATACCACTGTGGTCAGAGGGAAGAGAGATGATTCCAGGAGGGGATTAGCCACAGAGGAATAGGTTTCTGAACTGAGTCTGTGCGGAAGCCTAGAATTTAGATTGGCAGAAAGCCATTCCAGGAGTGGGGACTGCAGGTGCAGAGGCAGGTTGGGGGTAGCAAGTTAAACAGACAAGGAATCTGAGGCTCAGAGTTGTGATGTGCCTTGTCCCAGGTCCCACAGCAAGTCAGTGGTAGAGCTAGAGTTCTAGCCCAGGTCAGGCTGTGGTTCCATCCTGTCTGCACACTAGAATGCTGGGTAGAAATATTGATGCTCAAGATTCTTCCGTGGAAATTCTGATCTTGAACTAGACCTGTCTGGGCAGGAATGTGGTTGGAGCTTGTAGTCCCTGGGCACTAGTGTCCTCAGGGGCCATCCTGTGGGTATGACCACCTGCCTGAGCCAGTCACCCTGTGACTCAGACTTCCTTAACGTCACCTGTGGCAAGCAGACTGGTATGTGCCAGTCTGTGTCTGGGGTCACGTGATGCTCGTGGGTGACCTCTGCCCCAGCACTAAATCCTGGCTACGTTAGGCATCCACAGATACCTCAAACCCTCTGAGATTAGCATCCCACCCATAAATCTGAGAATGTACACTAGCTGGATATTTGGTGATGTTAAGAAATAATTATTGCTTTTTAGTTGTGTTAATGTATTGGGAATGTATTTTCAAAGAGTTCTTATCTTTTAGAGATCTGTGTCAAAATGTTTGTGAAAGAAGTGATATAATACATGAGTTGCTTCAAAATAATCTGAGTGGGGAGGGGTGGGTGAGAGCTGGTGAAACCTGAGTTGGTATCCGTTGACAGTGGTGATGGGCACACATTGATATAGAAGTTCATCATAATATACTCTTTAATTTTGTATTTGTTTGACATTTCCTTAGTAAAAGAGAACGTAACCTTAAAGATTTGATAGTACATACAAATAGGAAAATAGGCATCAACATAGAACGTAAAACAAAGCACAACCAGGGCCCCTGGGTGTTGTGGCTACCCAGAGCGCCAGATTGGGAGGGCGTTAGGATCTGGTGAGCTGGGCGCTTTCAGCACCGCGGACAGCGGCCGGCGCCGGCTTCCCTGCCTCTTTGCAACCTTAGGGATCTCAGAGGGCAGAGAACTTCCAGATCCATATTACTTAGGAAGAGTCTCTGCAGGACAAAAGACTATCCAGCCTCTTAAATACCCCCAGATAAGGGACGTTCACTACCCATGGGGAAGACCAGGCCTTGGTGGACGGTTTTGGCTCATAAGAAGCTTCTGTTTCCTGCTCTTTAAGGATACCTTTGTCAAAAATGAATCAATCATATATATGTGTGTCTATTTCTGGGCTCTCCGTCCTTCCATTTATTTATGTCTATGCTTATGCCAATCCCACACTGTCTTGATTGATAGTTTTAAGGTAAATAGCTTTATAGTAAGTCTTGAAATCAGGTAGTGTGGTAGTGTGAGCCTTCCAACTTTGCTATTCTTTTTCAAAATAGTTTTGACTATTCTAATTATTTTGCTTTTCCATATAGATTTTAGAACCAGCTTGTTAATTTCTACAGAAAAGCCCACTGGGACTTTGCTTGGGGGTGCATAGACTCTGTACATGAATTTTGAGAGGAAGAGGCATCGTAACAGTGTTGAGCCTCCCAATTGATGCACAGGGTATATGTCTCCATTTCTTTAGGTTTTCTTTAATTTATCTCCTCCATGTTTTGCAGCTCTTGTTATACAAATCTTGCACGTTTTCTTAGATTTATTCCCAAGCACTTAACATTTTTTGATGCTATTGCAAATGGTATTTTAAAAATTCCGATTTTCAATTGTTTGTTGCTAGTATGTAGAAATAGAATTGATTTTTGTTTGTTGGCCTTGTGTCTTATGAGCTTGCTAAACTCATTTATTCACTCTAGTAGCTTTTTTTGTAGAGTTCTCAGGGTTTTCTACGTTAACAGAGGTTTTTCTTTAGATTTCTATTCTTAAACAATTAAACCCAAAGAAAAGGTACAAGAAGTAATACAACTGTGGTAGGCAGAATAAAACCTCCCCCCACCAAAATATGTCCATGTCCCAATGCCCAGAACCTATGAATATGCTATATGTCAGAGGGAATTAAGGTTGCAGATGGAATTAAGGTTGCTGATCAGCTGACCTTAAAATAGATTATCCTGGATTATTTATTGGGTAGACCTAATATAATTATAAGGGACCTTAAAAGTGGAGGAGGTATAGGTAGAAGGAGAGTCAGTATCAGGGTAATATGATGTGAGAAAGACTAAACCCGGCATTTATGGCCTTGAAGATGGAGGAAGGGACTGACCACGAGCCAAGGAAGTGGGCGGCCTCTAGCGGCTGGAAAAGGCAAGAAACTGGCTTCATCCCTAGAGCCTCCAGAAAGGAATGGCGCTTTGCCGACACCTTGATTTCAGCATAGTGACACGTGCATTAGACATATGACCTACATAGAACTGTAAGATAATAAATTCGTGTTGTTTTAAGCCACTCAGTTTGTGGTAATTCATTACAGCAGTAATAGAAAACTAATACAACAATGAAATTATACCATCACCTACATTCACCAGCTGTGGCATCTGCCACATTTTCCTTCTCTCTCAATGTATATATACACATGCACTCAGAGTGTCATAATTGTTCCTTTTTTTTTTTTGGCAGAACCGTTTGAAAACAATTTGCGGACATAATTATACACTCCCAAATACTTCAGCATGTAACCCCCAAGAAAAAGAACATTCTTTTACATACCCACAGTACAGCTTTAAAACTCATGAAATTTAAAATTAATACAATATTACCAGCTAATATAGAGTCCATATTTATATGTTGCAAATTGTCCCAGGAATGTCCTTGTCAATTATTTTTACTCTCCTTTTATCTAGAACAGTTCTTTCAACTTTTTTTTTTTTTGTCTTTCATGACGTTGACATTTTTGAAGAGTACTGGTCAGTTGTTTTACAGACTGTCCCTTGGCTTAGGTCTTGTATTTTGTCCTCATTATTAGATTCAGGATATGAATTTTGGGTGGGAAAACCACATAAGTGATTCTGTGTCCTTCTCAGTACATCATATCAGGAGGCACAGGTGTCAGTTTGCCATGCAAACTGGTGATGTTAATTTTGATCATTTGGTTAAGATGGTGTCTGCCAGATTTCTTCTCTATAAAGTTATCCTTTTTCCTTTGTTATTGATAAGTAATATGTGGGTAGATGCACTGAGATTGGAAAGATACATTTTCCCCGACGATTCTTCACCCATTGATGGTTTTCGCTTCACATGATATACTTATCTGATTCATTATTATTATTATTACGACTGCAAAATGGTGATTTTATAACTCCATCATTCCTTCTATATTTCTTAGTTGCCATTTTACTGAAAAGAAGACCTTTTTTTTTTTTCCTCATTCATTCATTTGTTTTTCTTAGTTTCAGTATGGAAGTTCTTTTTTCCCACTCTTCCTTTCCTAATTCATTTTAACGTATACCCATTAAAAATATTTTTGTTTCGCTTAAATACAGATATGCATACACAAAGTAAATTGTTATTTAGGTACAAAGTACATACACAAATCTTGTGTACGCCTCAATAATTTTTTTACATGTACAACTATATAGGACATAATTTGCAGGTCCCAGTGCAAGATTAAAATGTAGAGCCATGAATGTAATGGCATTAAAACATGCCATTAAAATTACTAAACTATAAAACTTTTTGCTTTCTTCCACAATCTCTCAGCCTATCATGGTGTTTTTAATTTTCTATTTAATGCCACTCTCTCCAAAACCGGGGTACTCATGGGGTACCTGCAGACCTTCACAGGAGCCTGGGGCACCCAGCCCATGACTTCCAGAGCAGCCCATTGGCTGTCCATGTCCTCCTGTCAGCTGTGGGGCTGAGGCATCTTGCCCTGGCTGGGAGCGAAGACCTCAAGCCAGGCATCACCCCTTCCCGCTGGCCTGATGTCCCAAGGGAATTGCAACATCCCCACCAGAGGAATGGATACCTGAACTGATGGTGGGAGAGAGACTCATCTTTGTTGATTCATCCACCAAATGTACCGGGGTGCCGTCAGTTTAGGACAGAGAAGACAGGGATGGTTTCTATCATGCCCCACTCTGAGATGACATGGGGTGTCAACATCAGACCTGACCCTCTTGGCGCTGGCCCCAAGTCCCCATGGCCACAGGGTTGGGACACTAGAGAACAGAGGAGTGGGCAGTCAAGACCTTGGAAGGTGGCAGGAGGTGGGACCTCCCATGAGCCAAGGCTCCAAGCCCTCAGCACATGCCTCATTGACCATCAGACTTCACTTATAAAGCACAAGTTCCAAGATAAAATTATTAAGAATTTTAAGATGCTGACCACACACAGAGCATTAAACCCCAAGTGCAGGGCCCTTCTGACTCCCCTGGTTGCATGACCATGAAGCAGACCCTGTGTCTGCATCTGTATCTATATCCACATCTATATTCATCTATACTTATGCATATATCACCTTGTGGCCGTCACTGAGAGCGAGATATAATGTTTCCAATACTCTGGAGGGTACTCTTGTGTCTATTCCCAGTCAACCCCCTCCCGCTGCCCCAAATTAAACACTTTTCTGACCTCTGACCGTAGATTAGTTTTGTTTGTCCTTGAATTATATACGGATGGAATCATAGAACATATTGCCTTTTGTGTTTGGCTTCTTTCGCTCATCATTTTGACTGTGAAATTCACCTGTGTTGTTGCATATACCAGTAATTCTTTTTTTAAATCACTATGTAGTAAGAATTCCATTGTATGAATACATCACAATTTATCCAGCCTAATGTTGATGGACATTTGAATTGTTTCCAATTCTTGTCTAACATGTGCAAAGTGCTCCTCATTTGATCTTTCAAACTAGCTCCTGTGTTCTTTTGACCTATTCCCATCATTTTTAACAGTTTCTTCTTATTTTTTTTTGGCCCCCAAAGATATTTTAGGCTCATCTTGCACTTTCCTTGCCCAGCTGTGGAATTAGTCTTTTCTCCAAGAACCCCTGGTTCCTTTTGGTGGGAAGTATTTAGAAACCAAGATTTGGACACTGACTGTGCCTAGTATTGCTGGAATACAGAACCTAAAGGCCTTTTCAGCAAAGATAAGAAATAGATAGTTTTTCAAATAATAAATTCATGTCAATACCTTAGACCCCAATCTAAAAAGAGCAAGGGTTCTCCCTTGCTCTTCCGTAGTGAGAACCTCACCTGAAACATCAGCGTATTCATTCACTCAATTCCTCTAGCCTTCGGCTACCTGTCTTTGCGCCATTACCTAATTGTTCTTAACAACGTCTTGGTGCTTGGAATCTTCTCTTTCATTTTTGTAAAGACATCCTTGGGACTTCCCTGGAGGTCCAGTGGTTAGGGCTCTGCGCTTCCACTGCAGGGGGCACGGGTGAGTTAATGCTCTCCTTGTTCTCTCCATCCACCGTGTACACGTGGCCCACGCCTCTCAGCCCACGTGTGTGGCTCCCTTGCCAGACTGCAAGTGTCTCAGTCCAGGGGACGAAGGAGAGAGAGCAAGTAGGTCCTGTCCACCTGCTCTGCTCTGGATTGTTGCTGGTGTAGTTTTCTCTGTCCTCTCAACTACAGTACCTAGGGGTAGAGATTATTGTTCCCTTTTCAAAGCCAGGGACACTGAACCTCAGAGAATTAGGCCAGGACATTATCATTTTCATCTTTGTGTTCCCCTAGGCACACAGTAAGTGCTTAATACAGGCATGCCTCAGAGATATTGCAGGAATGGTTCCAGACCACTGCAATGGGGTGAATACTGCAATAAAGCTAGTCACACGAATTATGTTTACACTGTACTGTAGTCTATTAAACGTGCAATAGCATAATTTCTTATAAAAAAGAATGTACATGACTTAATTAACAACTACTTTATTGCTAAAAATTGCTAACCATCATTTGACAATGCAGGGTTGTCACAAACGTTCAATTTGTAAAAAAGCAGAACATCTGCAAAACACAATAAAATGAGGTATGCCTGCATCTGTTTCTTGAGTGAATGGTTGAGGGATTGTACTAAAGCCTCTATAGAATCCTGTTGTTCTCAAAATGTGGTCTGCATAAGAAGTACGTTTTAAATGCAGATTTGCGGGGCACGATCCCAAGAGCCTTGCATATCCCGAGGTCTGCGGCTTGGCCCTGGGAATCTGCAATTAACAGCCCCCTTTCCGCCCAGGATATTGTGAAGCGTCTTATTCACAGCTCCCATTACGATCTGAAATTATCTCGGTTGTTCACAAATGTAAGCTCCAAGCGGAGCCAGTCTCACTGGTCGGGAACCTCGCCCAGAGTCTGGTACAGATCGGATGTTCCCTAAATATTTGTTGAATAAATGAATTAATCTTCAAGGTCACTCCTAGCTGGAGTATTTCTGTGTTGAACGCTTGCTGAATGACGGAGTCACTAGGTTAGTGAATGTACGCGTGACGGAGGTGATGTGGACGGAGGGCTGGGAGGAGGACGGCGGACAGAGGTCTTGGTCGGCCCTCGGGGCGGGTGGGTGGCTGCTGCCGGGTGTGGGGCGGGTCGGGCCCGGAGGCCCCACTACCGCAGGTCTGCGGAGGGCAGCCGGCGCGCGTCGGGCGGGGCCATGACGTCATACCCGCGGAGCGCAGCTTCCACGCCGGCTTGGGCGCCGCGGCGTCGTGACGTCACGGCCACGGAGTGCCTTCGCCAGCGCCGGTTGAGGCGGGGCGCGGGCCGGGCGGCGCCGTGACGTCACGCCTGCAGAGCGCCGCGCGGCGGCTGGGGGTGGCGGGCGCGGGTGAGGGGCGCGGGCTGGGAGCGGGCGGCGCGGCTGCGGGGCCGGGCTGTGGCGGCGGCGGCGGCGGCATGGCGGAGAGCGAGGCCGAGACCCCCAGCACGCCGGGCGAGTTCGAGAGCAAGTACTTCGAGTTCCATGGCGTGCGGCTACCGCCCTTCTGCCGCGGGAAGATGGAGGAGATCGCCAACTTCCCGGTGCGGCCCAGCGACGTGTGGATCGTCACCTACCCCAAGTCCGGTGAGCCCCGGGCAGACCCCGCCCGGCTCTGCGGCGCGCCCGCGTAGACGATGCGCCAGCGCCGGGGGCTTCCCGTCGGGGGCGGAGGGCGAGGGCGCGGTGCCCAGAACCCGACCGGGCGGGGTGGGGGGTGGTCGGCCAGCGTTTGGGGAAACCAGTCTTTGGAGGTGGGCCCCGGTGCCCATGGCCAGCTAGCGTCCCGTGGGGATGGAGCCGGTTTGGCAGGAGCTGCCAGGAGGATAGGCCCAGGCCCACCACCCTTCCCTTCTTCCGCTCCCGTTGTCCAACTGGCTGTGTGACCTTGGACAGTCACTTAACCTCTCTGTTCCTGGGCCCGGTTCAGCCTTTGATGAGCGCAGAGTCCTGGTGGTGATCTGGGGAAGGGGATAAAAGGGGCAGCAGGGCTGTGTGCGTCCCTCATTTTCTGCGTGGGCACCGGGTGGGGGATGGGACTGGCCGTGCCCGGAATGCGTGCCTGGTGTGTTCCCTTGTTTCAGGGCCGCCTCCATCACCCTGGTGTCGGGCAGAACCCAGGGCATTCACATTTCCCAGCATTAACTGATGTCATTTTCATGACAACCGTGTAAGATAGAGGTGATCATCCCCACTTTACAGTCTAGGAACTGAGGCTCAGAGAGGGGAAGTTGCTTGCCCAAGGTCACACAGCTGATGAGTGGCAGAGCAGAGATTTAAAGCCAGGCTGGTCTGTGCCCGGGACCTGATATAAGACATTATCGTGTACTGCCTTCTGAGGTTCGTAGGGAAAAGAAGCAGCTTTCCTGTTTGATCGTTCCTGCGGGTTTCGATTGCTGCCGCTGAATTGGAGAGGCAGGGAGACGCCTGAATCCAGACAGTGCAGTGCGTCTGACGCCTGGTGTGGAGGGGGGCAGCCTGGAGGTCGTGTTGGAGGAGCAGGGTGGTAGGTTGCGGGAAGAGCTGTACACTTGGCTGTCCCAGCTGTGCAGGGTCCCAGACACCCGAGGAGTACGCCCGGTCCTCCGAGGAAGGTTGGAGAAGGGGCTGTCAGTGGAGGGTGGGGAAAAGTCTGGAGGTGCTGCTGAGCCATCCTTGGGAAGAAGGAAAGGAAGGAGGTATGGGGATTCAGAATTGGTCAGATTTTAGAGCCACAGATACCATTCCTACATGTAAGACCACCACCCCCACCCAGCTGGGTGTGGTGGGGCTGTACTTTGAACCCTCACGTTAAGTGGGATCAATAAAGACTAAAAATTGTCTCTTGTTAGTTTAGGGCAGGGTTTGCCTCCGTGTGAACTGTGAGAACCTTGGCTTGGGGCGTTCCTGAGGACTTCGGAATTGCAGATGCGCAGTTGTGGCTCTGTGTCCTCCCTCCATTTCGTGGCAAGGAGATGGAGGGTGAGAAGTTAAGTAGCTGGCAGGCTGGGGGAGGACCAGGCTTAGAGCTTAGTTGAAAAGCATGTACTTGGGGCTTCTGGGGGATCCTTTAGAGGGGCCCTGCACTGGGGGCCTGCTGGGGTTCTTTCTGGGCACCTCGATGGGGAATGAGGTGTAGGTTTAAGGAAGTTTTCTAGGTAACCAAAACTCACATCTTGTTTGTAACTTGCATCTTTCAGAGACAGACAAAAACATATCCTAGAGTTTTTCACAAGGAGAGTAAACACGTGGCTCTTTCTTTTGGTGACGGAGAATCCAACGGTGGCCAGAGATCCTTGTGTGGGGTCCCTTTGCACAGAGCCCCAGGGAGCCTCCTTTTTAAAACTTAAAAAATGTTTTCCACAGACCTTATAACCTTTCCAGGCCCTCGTTGTTTGTCCGTCTGCCCCCTGCCTGCTCCTTTTATCTTTTACCTTCTACCTGAGGGCTGGGCAGCCTGAAGACTCCCTTGTTAGAACTATGTAAGCCAGGAGCAAATGACAGTAGTAACTGCACAGCTGACTACCTGCCATGCTTTGTCGCTGTGTGTGTTCGTCATCACAGCAAACTCCCTTCAGAGCTCTCTGATCAGAGGTGGTCTCCCCTTTCACAGGTCGGGCACGGAGCCTCTGGGAGGTGAAGTGACGTGCTCAAGCTCACGTGCCCGGTATGAGGCTTGTTTGAGCTGACCACGAGCCCAGGAGTAAAGGAGAAGCAGAGTCCTGGGTTTTGTGTAGGCCAGTATCTTCTGTTCCTTCTTTGCTTTCTTCCTGGTTCTCGACCTTGGCCCAGTCCATCCTTCTCATCCAGTTTGTGGGATGGTGACAGGATAGGTGAGACGTTTTCTCAGGAAGGATGACCTGCACTAGCTGAAACCAGTGCTTCTGAAGATCCCCCGTTCCCCCAACCCACACTGCCTGTAAAGTTCATTACACGAAATGATCACGAAGGGGACTGAAGAATTGGTCCCAAAGATCTGCCCGAAAGGTTTTCTCTCAACCAGAGGAGGAGGGCCCTGGAAGTCATCTCCAGCGGCAGCTGGTGCAACAGGAGGGGCGGTCTGGGGCGGCAGGATCTGGGCTCTCCCAAGTGGTCGCCCTTGGGTGATACTGAGCCCCTGTTTCCCCTGCTGTGAAATCCACATCATAAATTGCATAGTTGCAGAGGCGACTCTGGCTCTGGGATCCTTGGAGGGACTGTTACTTTGAACACAGGCCATTCGCACTTTGTGATGGGACCTGGGATGCCCTAGGAACAATGAAGCGGCCCCTTGGCGAGTCCCGTGTGCCAGGTGCTCTGCCATGTTAATCCAGAGGCTCAGAGAAGGCAGGAACTTGCTCAGAGTCACACAGCTGCTGAAGGAGAGTCAGTCTAGTCAGGTCCCCTGGTCCGCAGCCAGCCTTGCCCCTTCCCCTCCAGAGGAGGACAGCCAGACTCGGGCCTCAAGGCGGAGGGAGGCTCCCACCTTCTCTTGTGCGCTTTGGGATGGAAGTCGCAGGGCACTTTGGGATTTTAGGGTTTTTGTCACTGCTCTGAGTCACGTGAACTTCAGGTGGCCCAGTTCACGCTTCCTTTCCCTTCCCGTCCCTTCCCTCCCCCACTTCTCCTCCCCACCAGGAGTGGATTTGTAGGAGGCACTGGTGCTTAGAGATTAAGCGCCTGGCTTTGGAGCTGGAAGGCCTGGGTTTGAACACAGCTGTGCTACTTACCTGCTGGATGGCCCCGGACAGATGACATCACCCCTCTGAGCTGGGCTTTCCTCGGGGATAGGAGAGACCACCTCAGCGCCTTGCCGGGTGGCTGTGAGGATGAGTGAGATGGTGGGCGAGGGCTCCTTCCCGTCCCGGATGCACCGTGAGCACAGGAAAGGCTCGTGCTGTTGATGCCAGCTTTCACTCCCTGAGCGCCCGCGGTGCCCAGACGCTTTCCTAGGTGCCGGGGGTGCAGAGCAGAGCCCCATCTGGTGCCTGCCCTCAGTGAGCGCTCAGTCCGCTGGGGGACAGGCAGCTGTAGGGTGATCGGTGCTGGGACTGGGGCGAGTAGTCAGGACTAGCAGAGGCCCCTCCTTGCCTTGCAGGGGACCACGGGGCCCCTTGGGTTTCCAGTGCCCAAGCCTAGGAGGTCTTAGTGAACTTGCAGGTGGCCCCAGGGTCCCTTGTCCACCCTGCCCCCTCTGGTGGGGAACTGGGGTCCACAGGGCAGGGGACGTCTGGTGGTAAAGGTAGTAATAAGTGGATCCTGCTTTTTTCCCACAGCACGCCACTACTTCTAGAACTTTTTTCTGTTTCTGACGTTTGAGCTCGGGTGACAGGTTAGGACTGTGCCTCTAGACCCAGGTGGGTATTGAAGTTTAATGAATTGAAATGAAATAAAATTAGAGACTCGGTTCCCCGGTGGCAGTCGCCACATTTCACGAGCTCAGGAGCCGCATGGCTAGCGGCTCTCGTGTTGCGCAGCACGGACGTCAGCTGTGTCCATCCTCACGCTGGTTCGCGCCGCGACACCAGCAGTGGGAGCCCCTTGTGCCTTCTGAGGGGGACCCTTCTCCTTGTCGCTTGTCGGTCGTCATCCGTTCTTACAGCCTGTTGAGTGTTGAACCCAGTTGTGTCTGGGAGACGTCTTGTGTCTGCCCCCGGGGTCCCCAAGGTCGTGGAGACTGGCTCCGGAGCATGCTCCGTGGCTCGGCCAGAGCGCCCACCTCCTGACTTCCCTTTCCTTTTGGTTCCCACCTGTCTTGAAGTGCATCCTCGCTCTCCTGTCACTGATGAGGAGGGAAGCAGCGCATCACTGCTGGGGAGGCGGGAGCATCTGGCGCCAGCTCTAGCCCTGTCACCGTGCGACTGCAGTTTGCTCATGAAATATGAGAGGGTTGGGCCTGATGGGTTCATGTAAGTCTTAAATGTTAAGACACCCTGGGGCGGGGAGGCCCACAGGCCCCAGGCTGGAAGAGCTCTTCGTTTTCTTTGACTGTGTCTGTCACCATGCCCAGGAGAGGGGGGCTGGGGAAGTGTCATGAATGAGGTGATGCTGTCCTCAAGGAGCCCGCAGTGATACTGGGAAGCCAGGCCCCTGATGCCGAAAGCTGTCTGACAGGCCAGGGTGGTCATTCCCAGGGTCAGGTCAGGGGCCCAGGCAGGAGGAGGATCACTGGGGGCCTGCATGGAGGAGGTGGGCAGGGAGCCGGCCATGAGGGCAGGTGGGATTACCAATCGCAGCTACTCCCTCTCCCTTGTTTGAGCCTCAGAACAGTCCTGTGTTCTTGCGACTGTTTCCTTTTTTGGATAGAAACAGGCCCAGTGAGGGGAAAGGGCGGTATCGGCATGTGAGCGTACAGTTTTCACTTGTAGACGGTGGAGAGGAAGCAGCCACGGGAAGAGCTGGCAGAGGGACAGTGGGGATGGGAACCGGCGCCCACCCAGCATCCATTCTGTGCCAGACGCTCCCCAGGTTTTCACATGCAGTTACCGCATTGCACTTTCCCACAGTCTGGGGAGGAGACTGGTCTCAAATGCGGATCAGGAAGCAGCCTGCAAGGTTTCAGGGAGGGACTTGTCACCCACCCTGAGCTCATGTCTGTGCCAAGATCAGGGTGACCGTCCCTCCCTTCCAGCGACACAGGGTGACGAGTGCTCCCCAACCCAGCGCTCAGTTCCCCGCTCCCCGGGAGAGCGTGCAGACGCCTGAAGAGGTACCAGGAGGTTTGAGCAGGACAACTGCCGACTTCCTCTCCCCTCTCCCCTCTCCCTCCCTCCTCCCTCTTCCTTCCCGTTGCTCTCACTCAGCATGTTTGCACATAATGAAGAGGGCTTGCAATTGGGGAAGGAGGGGGCAAGTCCAAGCGCCTGGGTTGGCCAGGGGAACATTCTTCTCATCGCTGTATGGGGCTTGGGAGAGAGAGCCTCGAGAGGCACCCACAGGATTCTGGAGGAAGGAGCAGGGCCTCCGGGAAGAGCATCTTTCTGATACCAGTGGAACAGGAAGAGACCCCCGGCCCCACTCTGAGCTCCAGGGTCTCATCCGGGCTTCTCATTTCTCATTCCCCCTAGACAGTGACGGCTTCTCCGCACTCCCCCACCCTCTGCCCCCACATGCACTTTGTTACTTGCTTCTGTGGCTCCTGCACCCAGTAAAAGCTCTCAGGTCCGTCTACGCCCTCAGCCCTTGAGACAGTCATGGGACCCTTCCTGTCTGACCTGGACTATTGCGTGGCCTCCCCCCTTGGTTCACCTTTCACTCTGCAGCGGAGGCGACCTCTTAGAAACACAAACCTGACCTCGGGCAGTCCTCGTTACACCTCTTCACTGCCCCCCCCATTGCCTTCAGTCAACGGTAAACTCCACTCTGTAGCCCATCGTCCTGTGGTCTGATTTCACCTGGTTTGCCCCCTTTCTCACCAGCCACATAGGACTGTCTGAACATGCCTGCTTCCTTCTTCCCTCCAGTCTTTCTCCCTCTGTCTGGTGTGCTCTTCCCCTCCCCTCCCTTCTTCTCCTTTTCCTTCCCTCTGATTACCTGATGAGGACTTCCTGTTTTCCAGCTCCTCTCATCTGTTCATTGTGGGACTGAACATCCTCCCGTGCCTCCCTCCTATCTTTCAGCACTTTAGAGCTGCCACTCCATTGTCTCCTGGCTTGCATCGCTTCTGTTGAAAAGTCAGCTGTGATTCTTTGTTCCTTTTGGAATGGCGCTTTTTATCCCCCCCCCCCCCCCCGGTTGCCTTCAAGATCTTCTCTTTATCTTTGATTTTCAGCACTTGAATATTATGTGTCTAGGTATGTATTTTTTCAGGGAGGGGGATTCTTATTGTGCTTGGGGTTCTCTGAGCTTCTTGGATCTATGGTTTGACGCCTTTCCTACTTTTGGATGAATTCTCAGCCATTATCCCTATGAATATTTCTTCTGTCTTCTCTTCTTTTGAGATTCCAATTACATATGCGTTAGATTGTTTGATACTATCCTATAGCTCTTGTATATTCTATTTTTTCACCCTTCTTTTCTCCTTGTGTTTCAGCTTTGGGTAATTTCTGTTGACCAATCTTCAGGTCAACACATTTTTGACCAGAGGTGTATTATGGCCACGGACGTTAGTTTCTGCAAAAATCCCCCGGTCAGTAATGTGTTCACTGATTCTTCCGCTGGGTCAGGTCTAGTGATGAGCTCACTGAAAGCATTCTGTATTTCTGTTATTGTGTTTTTATTTTTCCTCTAGTATCTCATTGTTTTGGTAGCTTCCATCTCTCTGCTGAAATATTCATCTGTTTATGCATTTTGTCCATTTTCTCCATGAAATCCTTTAACATTTTAATCAGATTAATTTTAAAGTCTGATTCTGTTGATTGTTTTGTTTCTTGACTGGGATATATATGTGTGTGTGTGTGTGTGTGTGTGTGTGTGTGTGTGTGTGTATATATATATATATAATTTTTTTTTCTTAATGTGTAGTACTTTTTGATTGAATGCTGGACACAGTGTGCCCACATTAGAGATTGGAGTCAGTTGTATTTATGCTTGGAAATGGGCCTGGCTTTTCTTGCCATTAGTGTAGGTGGTGAGTCAGTCTGGTAGGAGGAGGGCTGTGTTTGGATTCTGTTGTCCCTCTGGGCACTTGAGTGACGACTGGTTTTAATTCCTATAGCATCACCTTGTGCTTCGCGTGGGAAGCTGAGTTTCCAGAGGGTCTTTCCTCAGTGTTTCTGCCCTACCCTCAGCTTTTGGTCTGAGTCTCAGAGGGGTTTCTCCCCACACCCTGTTCCCTACCTCAGGGGTGGACTGCTGTTTCTGGTTGCTCTGTTGCTGGCTGAGAGGGGAAGGTTCTGAGGGGAGGTCCTCTGTCACCTGGTCCAGCTGCAGCCTTAGGCAGGCCCTGGGTTCCTGGGTCTTGGTAGGGCTTTCTCAGTGATGCCCTTAGTGGCAGCCAGCTCTGCCTTGATGGTGGGTCTTGCGCAGGAAAGAGTTTCCTGTTCCTCTTTCAGCATTTGGGGGTCTCAGAGCCCAGGGGCAAGTTCCTACCTTTCCCGCAGGGGCAGAGTTCTTTTCTTTCACCCAGTCTCCAGCCGTGTTGGGTCTTCACCAGCGCCCTGGGGGGTAACAGGTTTTGCTGCCCCTCCCCCAGTGGCTTAATGCATTCTTCCCATAGAGGAGAAGAGTCCCAGCAGGTTTCTTTCCTTTTCCTGCAGCCATGATGTTGAGGAACGCTGTCTCCACCCTGCCACCCCTCGTCTTTTTCACGAGCACCTAGTAGGTCTGCAGAAGAGCGTCTGCTTGGTGCCAGCTCTCCCCTTGTGTCTCTTGATCTGCAAGCCCGCCGTCAGCCTTTGCACTTTGGGGAAATTCCAGCTGGATTCTTCTTTCCTGCGTGCGTGGCGCCTGGCTTCTCCTCCCCCTGGCCCGTCCTCCTGGGGTTCCAGTCTCTTGGCTGCCCCGCAGCTTCAGCTCTCTGACGGACTTGAGTCAGGTGGGGTCTGGCAGCTTGTCTGGCCGTTGCCGGTTAGTGTCGGGCCGTGCTCCTCCCAGCTCTCTGCACCCTGGCTGGGGTGGCACTGCTTCCCGCTGTCCTGATGGTCAGGTGAGGCGGTGGCCGTGTCTGCAGCTTCTGGGGGGGCAGACAGGGTCTAGACAGAGTGATGCTCTGCTGTTAGCAGCGGGTAGGGACCCAGCTGGGGCTTCTGGAGCACGTTAGGGCAAGTGCAGGGGCCGTCAGGAGGCAGAAGCCCCCCCAAAACATGCTTTGCAGACTTCCTGGGGTTTCCGGAAGCTAAACAAGTCATTTCCAGAGGGGCTGGAGAGCCAGAGAGGCTTGGGCTTCCAGGTGGCTCTCATGAGGCTCAGCTCAGCCTGGGATGAGCCAGGGTCTCCTGGGCCCCCCACTCCCACCAGCGGCAGGCCGTGGTCTGGGTGATGGCACAGATGCTCGAGTCTGCATTGATCCTTCTCAAGCCTCAAGCAGACTGGGAGCTGAGAGCGTGGCCCGTCTCTGTGCCGGGAACGGGGGCGGGGGGTGTGTGTCCTGTCATCCTCAGAGCCTCACGGCCAGAGATGTCCCTTATCAGGTGAGGAACTGAGGCCCGAGGAGAAACGGGCCCGGGTCCTGGGGGCAGAGCCCACGGGGGCTGGCTCCGGGGCCCCAGCACGTGGGTCCTGGCGTTTGATCCGTGGGCGGTCCTCCCCTGGGGTGTGGTGGGTAGACCTGCTGGGACGGGCTGAGTCTTCCTGGGGTCCAGGCCTCAGGAAGCGGCCGAGCCGGGATTTCAGATGTGGCCTCTTGAAGCTCGTGCCCACATGGTCTTGCCTCCCCCATGGGAGGGGCGAGGCCCGGCACGAGGAGGGGGTGAGCCTGGGGCCTGGAGACCTGGAAGCGAGGCTCGGCGTGGAGGAGTGAGGTGGGAGGTGGTCTCAGGAGGTGCGGCAAAGAGGAAGCCAGGAGCGGTACCCTCGGGAGACGGGTGGGCACAGCACGGGGGTCTCCCTCAAGAGGTGGGGGCCGGGCCTCATCCGTCAGCTCCTGCTTCCCAGCAGTGGAGGGTGCTTGGGGCCCAGGGAGAGCGGGTGCAGGAGCTCCTCGTGTGGGGTCTGCCCACCGCACTCCAGGGCGCCGAGGTGGGATGGTGGGCGCTGACAGGGTCTGCTGGAGGAGGCGTTGTAATGACCTAGGCCCGAATCCGATTTGGGGCAAGGCGCTCAGCCTTCCTGAGTCTCGGTGTGCTCCTTTTCAGATGGGGTGATATCTCGCTGGGCTGCTGGGAGGACCGGATGTGATGATGGGCGTGGAAAGCCTGATACGCTGCTAGCCCTTAATTTCATTTCTTCTCTTTCGTTCCGGCTCCACCCGGAGCATTTTCTGCCTGTGACTGTGTAAGAGACAGCCCAGACTCAGCGCCTAAAGACAGGGGTTATTACTGTAGCCCAGGGCCCGCTGTCCTGATCTCAGCCCGTGCATCTGCGGGCTGCCTGGGGGCCCTGCTGCAGGCTGGTCGCGGCTGGGGCGGTTCTCATCAGGTGTCCCTGGACCAGGAGGCTAGGCTGGGAGTGTCCTTCCCTTGGCAATGCTAGAAGCACAGAAGAGCAAGTGGGAGCGTGCAAAGCTCTGTGCCTTCGCCTCCCTGGCTACAGCCAGTCCCTGCCGTGCCCGCGATCATGGGGACCCTCTTCTGGGAGGGGCTGTGAAGTCTCAGGGCAGACAGTGTGGGTGGGGCAGGGTGGAGAACTGGGGCTCCTACTGCTGTACCCCCAGCCCCTCCCTGACACGCTGCATCTTGCTGGTCCGTGCTCCTGTCCTTTGGGTCCCAGGTCGAAGGCTGCTGTTTAAGAAGAGCCTTCCCAGACTTCCCCAGACCCTCCTGGAGGTGGGGCCTCTCCCTCCTGGGGGAGCCGCCCACTCTGCCTGAGGGGTCGGCAGCCTCTCGGTAGGGGGCTGTGTGCGGGGTCCTGAGTGTGTGTCCGCATCTCTGAACCCAGGAACCCGAGAGCTCAAGGCCCGGGAGAATTTCACCCTAAGGAAACTGAAGGCTGGAGCCTGGTGGTTTCGTCAGGCCCCCCAGTCGCTGCAGAGCGCGGCTGGGAATGTGGGCCCCAGATGCCAGTCCTCAGCAGCAGGGACTGTGGCAGCCAGGGCTGTCTGGGGATGGGCAGCCTCGCCACCTGGCTGTCGGTCCAGCTGTGTCACAGCATCTGGCATCGCCCCACAGGAGGGGCAGTCACACCCAGTGGCCAAGTCTGTTTCCCCTCTGTGTCCAGCAGGGCACAGAGCACAGGCCAGGCTCACTTTCCAGGGTCCAGCCCCGCCTCCCTCTGTCTCACCCTTGCTCCATCCCCAGCTGGGAAGTGGTGGGGTCTGAGGTTAGAGCTTTAGCCTGGAAATGAGAACGTGTGGCTTGTGGCCTTGGTTTTGCTGCCCACTTGCTTTGTGAGCCGTGTGTGGTGTGTGTGTGTATATGTGTGTGGGGTGTGTGTATGGTATATGGGTGTGGTGTCTGTGTGTGTGTGTGTGTGCTGCGTGCGTGTGGTGTCTGTGTATATGTGTGGGGGGGCACATGGGCGTGGTGTGTGTGTGTGCGTGTGTGCGTGTGGTGTGGTGTGTCGAAGCACTCTGGTTCTGGAGTCAGACTGTTCTGGGTCCTGGGTTCACGGCCCACTCGCGTCTGTGGCCCCAGGCAGTTCGCCTCCAAGTCTGCTTTGTTGTGTGTGAGACGTGGCGGCAGAGGCCGCTGAGCGGCCTGTGTGGCTCAGATGGGGAGGGGCCGTGTGAGCTCCTGGCACAGCGCCTGGCACGCTGAGCACCGTCCTCAGCTGTCCCTGGGGGCCTGCAGGGCGCCTCGTGTGAGCCAGCCTGGGCCTCTTGTCCCGGTTCCCGTCCACTGCAGCCTGAGACGGGAGCTGTGCCCGTCCTTGTTGGGCTCCGTGTCCCCTGTCAGGATTGTCTCGGGAGCTGAGACAGCCCCTGTGAATGTTCCCAGGACGGGGAGGTGCTCAAGGAGAGCAGCTCCCTTTGCTCCTTCCTTTCCAAGGGGCGTGTCCTGGAGGCCTTCTCAGTGTCTGCTGGGTTAGCACGTCCCCCCCCCCCCCCCCCGGCAAGGGGCCTGCAGGACCCCAGGCCTGGCTGGTTTGGCAGCTCCGTGGGCTGCAGCTTCAGGTGCGCAGCTGTTGCTGTTTCTGAGGGAGCTGGACTGACCCCGGCTGTGACACCTTGACGTCCGGTGCCTGCAGAGTGCCCGTGGGGCAGACTTGAGCACGCCTGCTCATCGCCGCTTCCTCTTCAAACCTCACTACGTGACGCTCCAGGAGTAGGAAGCTCTGAGGCCCTACTCCCAGGGAGAAGGAGAGGTGGAGACTGTTTGGAAGCTCAGATGTGGTGGCTCAGTGTTAGCTGACTTAGCAGGTAGAGAACCTAATGCCAGCAGAGGGCAGCACAGCCAGCATGTGAACCCCTTGGCTGCAGGGCCCCAGGAATCATGCCCCTCAGGGTGGCCGCCGTGATACGTGGAGGCTGAGAGCAGGCAGCTGTTACAAAGACGGGTTTCTTTGGGGGAAGTTGATCCAGAGAAGCTGTGGGCTTGGGGATGCCATGCAGAGCTACAGGCTGGGGTACAGTGCTGAATTGGAAATGGGGGTCGAATGAAAGCTACATGCTTGAAAGGGAGGTTCCCAGCACCCTCCCCTCCTTGGCTTCTGGGATGCCTGTGGTCCCCCAGGACAGAGAGTGGAGGCATCTTCTCTGGAGAAACTGACCCCAAAGAAAAGACTTACAAATACTTGCGTGTGGGCATCTCCCATCTCAGCTGTGAGGGCACCCAGGCTGGGCTGTGTTTACAGACACATGAAGCCCTGCAGTCAACAAGTCTTGTCCTGGACAAGCCTGGACGCAGATGGCTGCGTCCAGTGGCTCGTTCTTAACCTGTGGATGGACTCAAGGTCTTCAGATCTTAACGTCTCCAACGTGAAGGACAGAGACCTGCAAAAACCGAACAAAACAAAAAGCAGCAAAAGGAGCTTGGCGGAATCAAAGACAATGTACAGAGCAGAAGAAAACCTGAAAAACAAAACACCACCTGCACTCCTTTGTTTTTTTTTTTATTTTAAATTCTGCTTCTAGTTGCAAATCCCTAGTATGTAGGACTATGCTTTTTTAAATTAATTAATTAATTAATTAATTTGGTGCGTTGGGTCCTGGTTGCTGCACGGGAGCTTTCTCTAGTTGCGGCGAGCAAGGGCTACTCTTCATTGCGGCGCGCGGGCTTCTCATTGCGGTGGCTTCTCTTGTTGTGGAGCACGGGCTCTAGGCGTGTGAGTTTCAGTAGTTGTGGCACACGGGCTCAGTAGTTGTGGCTCATGGGCTCTAGAGCGCAGGCTCAGTAGTTGTGGTTCATGGGCTTAGTTGCTCCGTGGCATGTGGGATCTTCCCGGACCAGGGCTCGAACCCGTGTCCCCCGCGTTGGCAGGCGGATTCTTAACCACTGCGCCACCAGGGAAGCCCTGCCACCTGCACTCCTAACTCTGTAATGTCGTCAGAGAGTGAAGACAGGTATTGTAGTTGAAATTTTAAGAACTCAGTTGTGAGGTTTGGGTGGTCAAGCAGAGGAAATATCCCAGGCAGTAGAGCAAAAATTTTTACAAATTGATGACAAATGGGAGCAAAAAGAGAAGAAAAAGTGGAAGATTTCAGAGTTGCAGAAGGAGAGAACAGGGAGAATGGGAGAGAGAAAGTTACTGAAACCAGGATTTCCAGAACTCCAGGAGGGAGTTAAAGACTCCCCTTGTGTCTGAATGTGCCCCCAGGCACCGTGATTGAGTAAGAGACCCTGCTGAAGCACTTAGCTGTGAAATTTCAAACCTGAGATACAGAGAAGATTGCAAAGCTTCCCGAAGAATGGCCACGTTTCAAAGGACTAGGAACGGAGGACCTCAGAGTTCTCGACGCAGCATTGGCAGCTGGACGACGGGAACGGTGCGTTCAGGGTTCTGAGGGGATGTGGTCCCCAGCCTGGAATTCCATACCCAGCCCAACTGCCGGTCCCGAGCGAGGTAGAAACAGGCGCTTGTAGTCACATACCGTCCCACACAGTTGTCACGGTCAGCTGGCAGCTCGGGGTGGACTCTGCCACCGTGTGCACGGACACCAGCGAGGGGCACACGGGTCAAGGGCGCAGTCCATCCAGCCCGAGGGAGATTGCAGGAAGACAGTCGTGGGGCGCTGAGGGGCAGGGGCACCACCCCAAGAGATAAATGGGATTAGAGCACACCTCCTGCATTTGGCCGTATGGAGAGGGTTTGCCACAGAGCTGGAGAAGGAATTATTAATAGGTCCGTAGAGCACTAAGCAAGCAAGCGAAGGAAACACAAAATCTTGTGCAAAAAGGCAGTGTAGTCACTACATGGTGTACTTTGAATTAGACTGAAAATTGTCCCGGGACCGTGTCGGGGCAGGGAAGCCTGCAGGAGGGAACGTGGCTGGGTCGTCGTCTTGCTCAGTCAGAAATCAGTAGCCCATGAAAACACACAGATCGTGAAACAATGATGTAAGCACGTCAGAAACCTGAGGGTAAGAGAAGAATCAGCAAGGGTTTGCTCTGGACGTGGGAGTCAGGTGGGGAGGGGACCTAGATTTTCTGTCCTGAGTCTTTTGACTTTTAAACTAGGTACATGTGTGACTTTGGTAAATAATAAAAGTGAAAATAAAAGAATTCCAGGACTTTCCTGGTGACCAGTGGTTAAGAGTCCGCCTCCCAATGCAGGGGACATGGGTTCAAGCCCTGGTCCGGGAAGATCCCACATGCTGTGGAGCAACTAAGCCTGTGCAACACAACTACTGAGCCCGCGCGCCTAGAGCTTGTGCTCCACAACAAGAGAAGCCACCGCAATGAGAAGCCCGCGCACTGCAACGAAGACCCAACACAGCTGAAAATAAATAATAATAATAATAAAAAGAGTTTCAAAGGGTTCCAGCCCCGGGATCCTGGTGGTCGGGGGCTCAGTTCTGATTGGTTCTGACCCTAGAGTGCTGGCGCCCCCGTCCCCAGAGTTCTGGTGGGAATTTTGATGGGCTCCACCCCAGCCTTGTGGCAGGTCGGACTGGACTCTGGATCCCGGGGGAGTTCCGCCCGGAACCCCAGTGGTTTCCTACGGGTCTTGGCCTCAGAGCTCTGGTGTCAGAGTCACTGCCGACGCTGAGGTGCCACCTGGGAGTGATTTCACTGCCGTCAGCAGAAGCAGGTCCGTGAAGGATTGCATCATGTCTGTTGAGTTGAAAACGAGCTGTTGGAAAGCGTGTGGCTTGTGTTACTCCCTGCCAGGCGGTCCCACCCACCCGGCAGCCCTGTGTGTTCCCGGGTTGAAAGCCTGGCTGTGCCCCGCCTCAACTCGGACTTGCTGGGCGGCAGGCTGGCCTCCCAGGCGCCTCTCCCCGGGGGCTTCGGACGCAGGGGGATGGTGGGGTGGGGGCTGAGGCCCCGCTTCGCCCGCACCTGCGGGAGGGGAGGCCCCCCAGCGTCCTGCTGCAGCAACGTGACGGCCTCGCACAGGACCCTCCACCCGTCCCCCCTCCCCTGGGGGTGCTGGGGAGGCCGCGTAGGGAGGTGGGGATGTGGGCTCCCCTTCCGGGGTAGCGCTCCCCTTTCCAGCTCTGTGACCTTGCACTGGAACCTGATCTCTGAGCTTCCTTGTTCGTGCGGGGGTGCTTGTGAACCCCTCTCTGCCGTGTGCAGCCTCACGGGTGGGGCGCCTCCTGTGGGCTCTAACGAGGCTGGCCTTCCGATACAGATGTTCAGTGGAGGTGTGGATGGAGCTTGTGGAACTGGCATGTCGATATTGATGTCAGACGTACTAACGAGGTGTGTCTGGGTCACTACCTGCAGGGGCTGCAGGGGCGGGCGTCCTGAAGACCTCCCTGGGAGAGGCCTATTTTGGTGGAAACTCTTCGCACAGTCGTATTTCTAAGCGCACGGACCCGCCCAGTGCAGCTGCCCTGAGCTGCCAGGTGGACGGGCCTCACCAGCAGGAGCCTCATCTGTAAATGGGGGTGGTGGTCCCCACCTCTTAGGTTGGTGTGAGGGTCCTGTGGTTGATGGACAGAAGTTCTTTCTGATTGAAGAGCCGCCACAACACTTTCTTCCTTCAGGGCCTTTGCTGCAAAGCTGTCTCCTCGAGGAGTCTTCCTTGATCGACATATCCCATTGAAGAAACCCAGGGTTTGTTCGTGCATTCAGAAAAGGTGAACTGAGCCTGGCCATGTGCTGGCTGTCCCGGCAAAGAGCCAGACAAAACCGCTCGTGCCCTGTGGAGGGCGGCGGGGTGGGAGCGCGCAGAGGACCGTGCAGGCCGTTCCCGGACTGTCGCTGCAGTGGGGACCGGGGCAGGTCGAAGGGTGCTCGTCATGTGGCTGTTCAGGGGAGCGCTCACACCTGAAGGACCTGAGGGAGTGAGGAAAGGGCTCCGGGCACGGGACCAGCCAGGAGGCCGGTAGGAGCTCGGGAAAGGGAGAGAGGCAGGTAGAGAGGTGCCGGGCATGGGGCGCGGAGTGTGACTGGCAGGCCTGCAGGCCAGGTTGAAGACCTTGCTCTACTCCTCGGAGGGGCCTCGGAGGTGCGGGGTCCTACGAGGGACGGGGTGCCCTCGGAAGTCCCTGTTGGGATGGGTCGGGTGGTCCTGGCTGCTTTTGTTGGACTGAAAGGAGGGTGAGCAGGGCAGAGGGCTGCGGGGCCTCCAGCAGCACCCCCGATGGAAGGGTCGGCTCCGCGCTCACCTTGATGGTAGGTGGGCGAGGCGGGCTTTGGGGGGGCAGGAGGCAGGGGCACCTGGTCCGGCGGGGAGCTGGGCGGCAGGTTCCATGTGGGTCAGTGCGTGCGGGGGTCAGCGTGGAGCTGGCCTTCGGGGTGGGGCTGCTCGAGGCCCCGGGGGAGTGTGTGCAGCTGGGAGACGAGGGGGCAGCACTTTCAGGGGGCGGGGGGAGATGAGGAATCAGGAGCAGAGACCGATTCCCCCGAAGCGAACGGACCAGGGTGGTTGGGGAGGAGGACCTGGCCAGCGTGTCTCTTCTGGGGAGTCAGATGGGGTGACGACCGGGCAGGCCCTGGCTGGCCGCGGTCCCGGAGTGGAGCTGAAAGCCTGGACGGAGTGGGGCCGCGCAAGGGCTGGGGGAGCACAGAGAGCTGCCTTTCTCCCCAGGCTCCCTTCCTGCCACCCCGGGGTGCTGCTGGGGCTCTGCCCTTGTGGGATCGGCCCACTGCATGTCCCGACCCAGGCCCCTGCTTTTCCTTCCTGCACAGATGCTGAGATGTTGGGTTTGCCTGCCGTGTCCTGTGTGCTGGGCCCCGGGGGTGTTGGCGGGGAGACGGCGCTGTCGCCCCTGGAGTGAGGCCTTGCAGTCGGTGTGGTAATTGGGAGCGTCGTAAGCAATTCGCGCCGGGCGAGGATGAGTAATGGGGGACGTGGGGGTCCGGGAAGGCCAGCTTGCTGGAGGAGACGACTTGAAGCCGCTGTGCACGGGTGAGGGCCAGCAGGGAGCCTCTGGGGGAGGGGAACCCGCACCCCAGGGGGCTGGTGCAGAGTACAGGTGAAGGGACCACCGGACTCCAGTGTATGGACACTGGGAAGCTGCAGAAGGGTCTAGGCTGGGAGCCATCCACCCTGAACCTGAAATTCGCTGTTCATAAGGCACAGAAGGGCTGTCCTCGAGTCTGGATGGGGGACCTGTCCAAGCCGCATTGCTGGGACAGCCCATGGGGTGGTCTGAGAGGAAGGAGTTGGCGGGCAGGGCTGCAGCTGCGGCCCCACGAGCAGGGGAGGCGCCCTCGACACACACCAGCGCACCTGTTCCCTGGAGGGCCTCTCTCCGTCTTTGAGGGTCTGGGGTGTCACTGGGCTGAGTTGTCCCATCTCCATGCTGGCTGGGCCCCCTCCGTCTTTCTCGGGGAGCAGGTTCTGCTGACCACAGCGCTGGGCAGACAGGTGGTGTTTCCTTTGAATTGAATTATACCTTGTGTGTGCATACTTCCATGTAACTGCCACCAGACCAAGGTAAAGAGCCATCCCGGCACCCCAGAAGCTCCTTCATGTCCTCTTTGAGTCGATAAGCTTCCCCCGGAGAAGCACTGCCCTCACCTCTGTCACCGCAGCCTACTGCCCCATTCCGGAACGCACAGGAATGGGGGCGTGCAGAATCACACAGCAGACGCCCTTTGCTGTCTGGCTTCCACTGCTGCCTAGTGTCCCGTTGTCTGAGTATCCTGGCTTATTCATTCGTTCTGCTGCTGACTGATGTTTCCAAGGTTTGCTCTTCTGAGTAACACTGCAGGGTCGTTCCGGTATGTGTCTGTCAGTGTTGTCTTGTACATTTCTCCGGTCACAGGGCATAGCTGTGTTTCACTTTAGCAGGTACCAGTAGACATAGTTTTCATTGTAAATCATTATTGGCTGGCGAGTCATTCCCCTGGACCTTCATCACTCCTGGGTAAACGAAAATTCAGCTTCTGGAAACCCAGGACTGAGAATCGTCCGTTCATGACAGTCCTCGAGCCCTGGGGAGGCAGGTACTGTGTGTCCTGTTCACTCCTCACAACAGCCTTGAGAAATCTCCTGCCTGCGTTTAGTGCCAAGAAAACAGGAGCTCAGAAAACCTGGCTCACCCGCGGTCACCCCGAGAGGTGGCATTCGGGCCAAGGTCTCACGCCTAGGCCGGTGTTCTTCCACTCGACTCGAGGCACTCCTGGGACGCTGCACGCCCCCCAGCTCTGCGGCCCTTCAGCCCTTTTTCTGGGTGGCAGGCGCTGACCCAAGAGTGGGGCTGGCCCTTGGGCTTCCTCTGGGCACCCCTCACTGGGCTTCTCTCCCTCCAGGCACCAGCTTGCTGCAGGAGGTGGTCTATTTGGTGAGCCAGGGGGCCGACCCTGATGAGATCGGCTTGATGAACATCGACGAGCAGCTCCCGGTCCTGGAGTACCCGCAGCCGGGCCTGGACATCATCAAGGTGGGCTCTGGGCGGGTGGCAGCAGCCCACACGACCCACTTGGGGCCTTTCCACGGTTGCACCCTGAGTGACGGGTGCTCCTGAGGGGTTCCTGGGGGCCTCGTGGGCGGAGGGAGAGCAGTGAGCTCCCGGGACCCCCAGGTAGCTGGTGCGGGGGGGGAAGACTGATGGGCCTGAGCCGGTGGCAGTGACCCTGGAACTGAACCAGTGGGTGACGTGGGTGGCTTGGAGGGGGAAAGGAGGCAGATGCCAGGAGTAGGGGAGATGGGGGGGAGTGTAGGGGTGAGGGGCCTCCCGCTGTGGCTCATCCCATCTGTTGAGGGGGCTGGGTGGGGTGTGTTTGCATCGAACATTTGGTGTCAAGAGTGAAAAAAACCTATTCCCAAGTCCCATCCTTTCTACCCCTCAGACAGATCTGGAGTTTTTTCTCTCCATCCTCCCCTCTGCCACCTCTTCGTTCAGGCCTCATTTCCTGCATGGTCCACCTGTCCCTTCTCCCACTAGACGAGCAGCCTGAAATAAGCTCTGAGAATGCCCCCCACCGCTGGGTCGTTGTCCCGCATAAGCCGGTCTCTGCACCCCAGCCTCCAGCGTTGGCCCACCTGCGTCTAGCCCCTCCCGGCCCTGTGCCCGCCACGGTGCTGCAGCCCGTGTTGACCCACCGCTGAGCCTTCCAGTAGAGCTGCGTGGGCCCCCGCCGCGGGCTGCCCTGATCTTGGCTTTGGGGTCCCGCCGAGGACTGAACTGACCGTGATGTCACAGCCCTCACAGAGCTGAGATCCCAGTGAGGGAGCCCCCAGGACAGGAAAACCGAGAGTCCTAGTGGTTGAAGGGTGACCACCCCAGACGGGAGCAAAGTGGGACGGGACCGGGCCTCTCGGGGAGCGGGGGGCACGTCTGAGTCACGGCCCGGGAGCGGAGCACTGGCCGAGGGAGGGACCGGTCCGGTCCAGGAGCCGCAGGAGTTCTGCGCTGAGGCTGACTGCGGGGCCCCCTCTCCGCGACCGCTCCGGGCTGCCATCGCGGCCCACGTCCTCTGAGCAGACCCCTGACGGTACACTGTGACTCAGGCCACGGGGGCCGAGGACGGGGACCGCGTCGGCCCGTGTCTGCCCCCTGGGTCCAGCCTGGGCAGGGCTGGGGGGTCCTGTCTCAGGTGAGAAGGTTGTTCGGGGTGCAGTGGTGCCGGTCCTGACTCGTCTGTGGCCCCGTCCGCCTGGGCCCCAGAGAAAGGGCGCGTGTCCTCTGAGCGCCTCCCCTCTGCCCTGCTGCAGGAGCTGACGTCCCCCCGCCTCATCAAAAGCCACCTCCCTTACCGCTTCCTGCCCTCAGACCTCCACAGCGGCGACTCCAAGGTAACTCCGCTCCCCGCTGCTCCCGGAACCAGAGGCCCATGTGCCAGTCCAAACGGTGGTCTGTCACAGGCCCAAGTTCCCAGACAACCTCGGTGTGCTAAGAGCGCTGGAGAGGCTGTCCTTGACCCCATGTCTCTAGCATTTGATCCATGCCTCTCACTTTCGCTTTTCCTCACAGCTGAACTTGACCAGCCAGAGCCCAGCCTCTGCCCACTGAAGGCCTGAGGGCTCATGGCTGCTTTCACTGTCTCTGATTTTTTTCCTTTTTTCTCAACTGCATTAGACGTATGAGGCCTATAATTCTCATCACCAGGGTCAGGACTGTAAGCTTTCTGTCTTCCGCTGATTTTAGAGTAGCGCTAGAGACACCCCAGGGTTCACTGCAGCACTGTTCACAGTAGCCAAGACATGGAAGCAGCCCGAGCGTCCATCAACGGCCGAGTGGGTAAAGAAGTGTGGGTTATGTATGCAGTGGAATATTACTCAGCCATGAGAAAGAACAAAATTTTGCCATCTGCAGCGACATGGATGGACTAGGAGAGCATTATGCTAAGTCAGACAGAGACAGACAAACACTGTTTGACACCACTTTTATGTGGAATCTAAAAAAAATACAACAAACTAGTGAGTATAATAAAAAAAGCAGCAGACTCACAGATACAGAGAACAAACTAGTGGTTGCCGGTGGGGAGAGGGAAGCGGGGAGGGGCAGGATAGGGGTAGGGCATTAAGAAATACAAACTATCACGTATAAAATAAACTACAAGTATATATTGTACAACATGGGGAGTATAGCCAATATTTTATGATAACTGTAAATGGAATGAATATAACCTTTAAAAGTCGTGAATCACTATATCGTACACCTGTAACTTATATAATATTGTACAGGATTAAAAAAAAAAAAGGAGCGCTAGAGAACAGAAATATACTAAAACACTCAAGTAGCTGTCCTAGCTGATGCTATTGCGTGGACAGGAGTGCATCTCTGCTGAGACAGAATGATAGAGAAAAAGCGTTTGGCCTTGGTGCACGAGGGGCTGACTTTGCTGTTGGAAACGGGGTCGGTCAAAAGAGTGGGTTGTGGGTCAGTGGAACCTGCACAGGGCGGCCTGCCTGGGACGGAGGATCGCAGACTGACCTCGTCTGTCCCTCTGTCCCCCCCGCCACTCCCTCTTGCAGGTCATATACATGGCCCGGAACCCCAAGGACCTGGTGGTGTCCTATTACCAGTTCCACCGCTCCCTGCGGACCATGAGCTACCGAGGCACGTTCCAGGAGTTCTGCCGGAGGTTCATGAACGACAAGTGTAAGTGTCTGCGTGATGTTACAGCGGGGGTGCTCACTGCTCGCTGAGCACCCGCGTGTCCTTCGCGGTGCCCCCAGTTCTACAGTAACCGCGGGCTTGGCCTGCTTTCCCGCTGGCGGGCAGAGGAGCTGGGGCTGAGGGCTGTCAGGAAGCTTGTCCGAGGTCGAGCTAGTGCCAGACAGAGTGGGTGTCCAACGCTGAAGCCCTTCTCTCTCGCCACATCCTTGGGGTTCTGAGAAGTTTCCCGATTAGAAGCATTCCTCTTCCTGCCTAGATTCCGAGCAGTGAAAACAGTGGCCCAGATACCACTGTTACCGGTGCCTGAGGCCAGAGTGGAGGCTGTGGCTTCATGTGAGAGCCCTGTGGGCCTTTAGCTGGACTTGCGGGTCAGGCTTGGCCCCCAGCCCCAGGCCCGTGTGACAGGGGGGGTGCACTCTGGGGGAGGGGGAAGGCAGTGCTCTGGGCAGGACGCCTGTTCCCGGGGGAGAGGGGCGAGCTGGGGCCGAGCGAGCCAGGGCCCTTCCACGTCTCCCCTCCCCGGGGCGGAGTGGGCCAGGCAGTGGGCCAGGGAGGGAGCCGTCCCCTTGGCAGTGGGGCTGGCAGCTCCTCACTACGGTTCTGTTCCCCGCAGCCCCCAGGTGGCTCCCCCATCGCCAACCCTGGCTTCTCTGGGCACCTTCTGTTTAGAGTTTGCGCCCAGGAGGGTTTTGAAGTGGGTCTTACGTACCTGTTGATTAAACCTGCACCCAGACTCCTCTGCACCCGAGGAGTGTAAAGATGCGCTTCCTGCTTTATTTCCCAGCTCAAGTAACCCTCAGCCTCGCTGTCCATTTGTTGTCCAGCCCAGTCAGGGGTCCTGCGGTGAGGTCGTGGGACAGGGGTGGGGTAGGGTGCATAATGGCGGTCCAGGAGTACGGCGCCCCAAATTTAAATGGGTGGCCCGACTGGAGCTGCCTCCCGAGCCTGGCTGAAGACCAGGTCCTCCTTGGTGCGCCGCCCGCACCGCCTGGAGGCCCTCTCTTCCCTGCCCTTGAGTCTTTGCTTCAGCTGGGGGGGGAGGGCCCGGGTGGGAGGGGACAGGCGTCAGTGGCCCCAGCGGCTGTACCCTAAGGCCCCTGGCACCTGCTGAAGGCCTCTGTCCAGCCTCCCTTCCCCCCAGCCCACCCACCGCCTGGCTCAGGCCCCTCGGGGTCTGCCAGGCATTTGGAGCAAGCCACTCCTGTGGTTCCCAAAGCCATATTTCTGAGTCCCACTTTGCATCCCTGCCTTTATAGAAGCAGTCACCTGCATGGGGACAACACTGTCATAGATAGCAGTGTCCCCCAAGTGCAGACTGCCCTGCGGTGCAGGGCTGAAAGCTTCCTGCTCGGGCCAGAGCCGTTACAAGTTGCCTAGTACAGGCCTCTCCGCGCTGTGAAGGTCACAGCACTGCCCGGCACTGAAGTTCAAGGCTGCACACGCTGGCTGTGGTCCCGCCAAAGCCTCTGCACCCGTGTACTGAGCCTCCCCAATCCTGTTCATTCTCTGTGCTCCCGCCCGATTCCGGCTCTCGAGGAGGCTTGCCTTCTCTGTCCGAGGTTCTGAAGAATGAAGTGCGGAAGGGGCAGTGAAATGATGCTGTTCGCTAACAGAGCGAGGACACGCTGCCCGAGCCCTGTGTTGGGGGTCATGACCTGTGCACTGCAGGGCTGGGGGGCCCTGGAGCCATGTGCCTGGGGGACAGGAGCAGGGTGGAGGAGTCCCTGTGTGTGACCACTGTCCTGTCACCCCTCTCCCCGTGCGAGCGACCCTGTCCTCACGTCCTCGCGGTCCCTGAGTCACCCCCGTCCAGCCTCCCCCGTCCCCGTCCCCAGCAGCCCTGGCCGTCTGTCTGTGAGTGTTCTCTGGGAAGGAGTGGCGTTTTCTTACCTCCGTGTCCACGCCCAGTGGACTGCTTGGCCCCGGGGCGCGGCTCACCTGGTCTGCGTGCCAGCTGTGGGCCCAGACTTGGGAGACTCCGCTCGGGGCCCCGAGGTCATCAGCCTGTCCGTGAGCTGCGCAGGTCCCTTCCTTCTCTGGACTCGCCCTTGTCCTGTAAAGCGGGAAGGCCGGCCTGGCTGTTACATTCCTGCCCTGTGCGTGCACGGAGCGGGGATGTGCCAGGCCTGGAGTCCAGGGCCCCGCAGCTAGAACTCTGCCGTGGGAGCACCGGGGCCCAGAGAGGGCCAGGATTCGCCCAGCAAGGCCTTTGGCTGAAGCCTGCCCTGTGTTGGTTCATTTCCGCCCCCTTACCCCTCCCCTTCCAGAGCTCCCCACCTTCGTTCCGCATGAAGTGCTGGAGGGGCGCCTAGTTGGCCCGAAGAGGTCCTTCTTCTCTGATCTGGTCCCCAGGGCCCGCCCCTCAGCGACCCCCTGACCTGCGCCTCCATCCCTCAGGACCTCTCGTGGGGCTGCGGGGGCCCAGGCTGCTGCTGTGCTGCCACCTGCTGGCGGGATGGCAGGCTGACGTTGTCGGGTCGCGCTGCCTGGGACCCAGGCGTTGGGTCACCCCTGTTTTCCCAGCCTTGGTCACGCGTGTAGGTGTAAGAGGTTGTCAGCACCTTGAGGTGTGCCTGTGCGGGGGCGGGAGCGGCCCTGCCACCCAGGGGCCTCAGCGCTACAAGTAGGACCCTCGCCGGCGCCTTGCCCGTCCCACCCCGTGGAACCTTCCACCAGAGAGGAGGACGCACGGGCGCTGCCCCTGCAGGCCCTCCTGTACGCGGGGCTCTCCGCGCCGCGGCAGCCCTGGGGGTGCGGCAGAAAGGCTCAGGGCCCTCCGGGTCTCACGGCCAGCGAGGAGATGAGGGGCCGGCTGCCTCTGTCCCGAGCCCTTGTCCTTCGCCCTCCGCCCTCTGTCTGACCTTGCCAGCTGCTTCTGACCCGCTCCACGGGCCCCCGCGGCCACTTCTTATGTCTTTAAGGCCCATTTGCAGGCCTTGCCTCTGTGCGCCATTTCCCCTGCTGCCTCTTCCCCTCCGCTGCCTGCCCAGCCCTCACTGATCCTTCGAGGCCTGCCCGTGTCCACGGGGCCTCCCTCCCAGTGCCGGTCACTCCGTGTCGCCGTGCCAGTCTCCTTGGGGCTTTGCCGCCAGGCCGGGAGCTCCACTGCAGGGCCCAGTGCTTGCGAGCTGGACGGGCGCTCGGGCGAGTGAGGACGCAGGCAGCAGGGCCACCACCCCGACTGGCCCGTTATCCAGCCGGACCTACTTCCCGATGCCCAGCAGGCCCAGGGGCCCCCACGTTCTTCAGCCGAGACCCTCCTCTGATTAATGTGGAAGCCCCCTCGGGAGATGTCCTCACAGCGATGGGCACACCATTGTGAATCGGCAGTGAGAATCAATCGTTTTTATGAAAAACGTTGGGAAGCAGCCCGGCCACACTGATCTGTCTCTGCCTGTGTGACCTCAACCCCACACCAAGGCCCTAAGGAGCGTGGGAGATGCGAGGGCTGGGGTGTGGGTGTGACCTGTCGTCCCGTCCGGCCCAACCTCATGTGCCAGGACGGGGCCCGCTGCCCGCCTTCATCCCCGCGCCTTCCTGGTTCTGTCTGGTTCCAGGATTCTGGCTGTGATGCGTTTGCCTGGCAAGCCCCATTCGCAGCTCTGTCTAGAGCCTCCCGCACCCCATCCTAGCCCCGACAGCAAAACTCACGGGTCCTGTGTCCCACTTCCTCTGGGCGTCATTCTCTTCCTGGTCACCCCTTGTTAGAGGAACTCATGGGTGCCAGATACCGTCCGTACCCCCGGAGAACAGAGACTTCCACGGAAGGGTTGGGGCTTCTAGGCATCCGGGAGGCAGGGGCCGAGCTTGGGCAGGAGGCCAGGGGACGTGGCTCATCTGGGGGGCTGCTGGAGGAGCCCAGGGCTTCCTGAAACATAGCTACTGGGCAGAGGAGGGGAGCCTTCTGGCAGGGAAGGCGGGGAGCAAGGCTGCCTCACACATGCCCGCTCCCTCCTTGTGACTGGTCACCTGTCCCCTTGTCTCCACAGTGGGCTACGGCTCCTGGTTTGAGCACGTGCAGGAGTTCTGGGAGCACCGTATGGACTCGAATGTGCTTTTCCTCAAGTACGAAGACATGCACCGGGTGAGTGCCTTAGCGGTGGTGCCACGGGGGTGAGCGCCATAGTGGTGGTGCCATGGGGGTGAGCGCCACGGGAGGCAGCTGTCGGCCCCGCCCTCAGTCTCACAGCCACCGCCCCCAGTGCAGGTGGGTGGGCGGGGCCTGCAGCGCCAAGACCCCGGGCATCAGGAGTGACAGTTGGACTCAGGAGTTCCAGGTGGGCCCAGGGTCCCCCTGACCAGTGTTTCGCCTCTAGCCGGTGCTGGCCCCCCAGGCCTCTACCTTGCCCTGGCCCCTGGCCAAGCACAGCTTCTGGGTTGGTGGCATGCGGTGCTTTCGAGAGGTCCATTTATTGTTTTTCTGCTTCAACAGCAGTGGAGTGATAGCCGGACTCACCCTGCTGCCACCCAGCACCCTCTCCATAGGTGACCAGCTTGGGGCAAAGGGCTGAGATGGCAGAGTCCGAATTTCTCGTCCCAGCCTGTTTGCCTTAGGGTGGCAATTCTCAAAGTGCTGAGAACCCCAGCGAGTGTACCTGTGAATCCATTCCTGTGACGAGTTCTTGAGTGCCCGGCACAGAGGGTGACAGGCACTAGGTGGTGGTTGAGTGCGTGTGCCAGGCTGGGCGGTGGTGCTAGGGCAGCGAGGCAGGACCTCTCCTGTGCCCTCGGGAAAGCGAGGTCTGGAAGGGGGGCCGGCACGTCCCATCCCGTCTCGGTGTCAGCACCGTTGTGCGGAACCCCGCTGCCCCCTGCCGGGTCTGAACCCTGCCGCTGCCCGAGCAGAAGTGCCGATGCCCCTCCTTTCTCAGGGCGACAGTGCGAACCTCCCCCAGCCCAGCCCTCCTCCCCGCAATGTCCTTCCCTTTCCTCAGCTCCTCTTTGCCGAGGGACCCCAGACTTGTCTCTGCTCCTGAGCCCCTCCAGGCAGGCTCACCCCGTCCCCAGGCTACTCTGTCAAGGTCACCACGACCCCCATGTGTCTGGGTCCCACCCTCCTAGCAGCAGGCAACAGGCAGTCGGTCACGCTTGGTCCTGCGTCCCCGCATCCCTGGACGCTCCCCTTGACTCCTCCATGGCAGCAGCCCTGCCTCTGCCCCCAGACCTCAGCTCTGGTCTCCTCCATCCACACTCCCTCCCCTGGTGGCCTCAGCCGGGCCTCGGGCCCCCAGGCACGATTTGGACCCTCTCCAGGCTCATCTCCGTCCACCCACTGCACCTTTCTGCCAGGGTGTGTGGTGCAGATCGCAGACTTAACGTCTCCAAACCAAACTCCGGAGGTGTCCCCTCGGGTCCTCCGCAGTTTCACCCGCCTGCATTCAGGGCAGCGGCTCCGTCCTCGCTGCTCACGCAGAAGTCTGGACTCATCCTTGACTTCTCCCTCTCTCACACCTGGCCTTCATTTTCCAAATCCTGTTGGCTCTACCTTCAAAACGTATCTCTTATTTGACTGTTTCTCCCCAGTTCTGACCCCGTTTCCCTGGTCCAGGTCGGTGTCACTGTGGCCTGGGTTTTCACAGCCTCCCTGCCTCTTCCTCTCGCCCCCCCCCCCCACAAACACAAACAGTAACATGCACTGGGTGATGATAAATGCTGAAAAGTAAAGCAGAAAAGGGAAGTGCTGGGGAGGGGCGGTGGCAGGTTTAGGTGCAGGTCAGGGAAAGCGTCACTGATGGGGACAGAGACCTGAAAGAAGTGAGGGAGTGACCCATGTGGACACCTGGAGACGAACATTCCAGACAGGACACAGCAAACTAAAGTCCCAGAAAGAACCTGCCTGACAGGCTGAAGGAACAGCATGGAAGCCAGCGTGGTCCCGGCTGTCAGGCCCTGCAGGTCGGGGTGCGGGTCCGGGTGTCTGCCCGGAGGGACGTGGGCCAGAGTGAGCAGGTGGGCGGGGCCCCTCCGGAGGCTGCTGGGCTGCGCCCGTAATGCTCCGCTCTCAGGAATGGTGCGGCGATGGGGCCCAGAGGTGGCTTTATGTCAGCGAGTCAAGTAGAGCTGAATCTTGCTTCACACCAAGCCAGCTCCGCCTGCCCTGTGGGGTGGGCCGGCCCTGAGGCCTGTCTGGGGTCCCGGGGTCTCCCAGTTCTCCCGAGTGCCAGTCGAGATCCCAGCCGATGGCGGGGCGGGGCGGGGCGGGCGGGAGAGAGCGAGCTGCTATTGCTCCTGGCGCAGCTCCGAAGTGCTTTTCCTTCCTGCTGCTGCTTAGAATGACCGCAGCTGTATTAGGACCTCACGTCTGCCTCCGCGGGACCTGGGTTTGAATCCCAGGTCTGCCACTTGAGAGCTGAGTGCCCTTGGGCAGTTTCTTAACCTGGATTTTATTTCCAGAGGAGGCCGGTTTCAGGCTTGTCTTGAGGCCTAAGTAAGGCTGTGGATACAGTCCCCGAAGTCGTGTTCTGTAAAGGTGCCACCTCTGACAGGCTCCCGTGCTGTGCTCTTGTCTTCCAGGACCTGGTGACGATGGTGGAGCAGCTGGCCCGGTTCCTGGGGGTGTCGTGTGACAAGGCCCAGCTGGAGTCCCTGATCGAGCACTGCCACCAGCTGGTGGACCAGTGCTGCAACGCCGAGGCCCTGCCTGTGGGCCGGGGTACGCGCCTGCCTGTCCCGCCCTCCTTCTCTCTGCCTCTGTCTGGGGCCCCGGGGGCCTCGTCCCCCTTCCTGCCGGTGTCCTCGCGCTTTCTGGACCACAGTCCCCCCGTGTCAGGGTTCCGCTGCCCTGAGCCTCATTTCTCCGGAGCCCTGTGTTCTTCGAGGGGCAGGAAGGTAACCCACGAAGTGTTGCTGAGGCTCCCTGGAGGTCCCCGCTGGAGTTGGCCTTGTCACCCCGCACACGGTGCCGGAGTTCGCGGGCGTGGCTGCCGGGATGTCTCAGGCTCTGTGGGCAAGAGGTGCTTCAGGCGGGCGCCTTCCCAGATGCCCCACAGGGCAGACCCTGGGGATGGGTTGGGGGCTGTGATGTTTAGAAGCGCAGTGCGTGCACGTGGCCTCCTTGAGCTCCAGCTGGCCCGTGGGAGTCGAGGGAAGAGGGTGCGGAGAGTCCGTGTGCGGAAGGGCCGTTTCCCTCCATCCCCCGGGGAACTAGCAGCCCGGGAGGAGCAGCCCCGTCGGGGGAGAGGTGTGTGGTGTGCGCGCGTGCGCACGCGTGTGTGTGTGGTGTGTGTTTGGTGTGTGTTTGGTGTGTGTGTGTGTGTGAGAGAGAGAGAGAGAGAGAGAGAGAGAGCGCGTGCGCGAGCTGGAGGTGCAGGCCTCGGCCATCACAGAGGCTGGCGCTCCCTCCTGGTGCGAGAGCTGTGTCTTGCGCGTGAAGCAGTTCGAGGTGAGGCAGGTGTTGCAGGCAGGAATCCTCCCCAGACCCACTTGGGTTGCTCTCTGTGCCCTCAGGTCTTGTGGTATTTGAGGCTGCTCGACTGTGGAGAGCTCGGGCATTAAAATCCCCGGCACCACTGGGTGCTGGCCCAGGCCTGTGAGCACCCCTTCAGCAAGAGTCGCGCCTGACTCGGTGCTGTGGACCCGAGGCCGGTTCCCAGCTCCCTCGTGTGGTGCCGGTGCCGAGAGGAGGGCCCGGAAACGACGCCGGACTCTGCAGGCAGCTGCCTGGAGCGGAGAGAAGAGCTGGGCTGCAGCCTGGCCTGGCCAAGCTCGGGCCACGCCTTTGAGCTTCTGTGGCCTTTTGTCCTTCCTCTAAGGAGGGCGGGTCGGGGCTGCCAACCCACTTGGCTCCCAGGGCTGTTCTGAAGGTCAGGGGGCGAGCGCCTTCCTGTAAAGGCAGGTGGGCCGCTCTCCAAGAAGACACTAACAAGCCACCTCACCCTGCCGTTTCGTTTCTGGCTGCATCTTCACAAATGTTTATTATTTAAAATTTATTTGCTCTTTTTTATTTTGCTTTCGCTGTGTTTTGTTATCCTTGGGTGTGACCTTCTCCAGAATCCCCCTTTCGGTTCATTTGTGTGGTTAAGAAGTGTCGAGAACATACTGCGTGCCCATATGCTCCTTCCGATGTGTTTGCTTTATCATCGTTTACCTTGGTTTTGCTTTATTTCAGTTCTTTGATTTTGTTTTCTTTTAGCATATTGCCTCTTTACTCAGAAGACCTCCTTGCGTTGGTGAGCATGCAGGGGCTTGAGTAGCCAGCTGCATTGCTTAGATTTGATTCATATCACAGCATAAATTGCACTGTCTTGATTCCAAATCCTAAACCAGGTGGGTGACTCCTTTGATGAGCTCTCAGCTGCCTCAGCTGAGAAAAATAATCATGGAAAAATATATTTATGGTGTGATTGGTCTAGAAGCTTTTAGTTTTGTCCCTTAGGTATCATTAGAGGGTAGCAAGAACAGTTTTTTCCCTCTCCAACACTGACATATAATTTTTCATCACTGAAGAGAAAATCCTTGCCACTTTGGATCTGTTAGCTCAGCATTTGCAGGGTTGAAGTTTCATATGTGAGGTCCTGCGAGGACAAGGATGACTGTTAATGACAGAGCTGACGAAGGATGTTTGCTGGAGCCGGTCAGAGCTCTGATCTCAGAGATGCTGACGGTGAATAGAATTCTAAACAGGCATTTCAGTCCCCCGAGGCGGCTATGTAACAGTACAGCCCCGGCTCTCCGGGTGATGCGTTCACAGCTCCTGTAGGTGGGAGGGCGGGACCCCCACTTGTGACATCTTCACAGTCGCCATTCATATGTGACCAGAAGAACTGAAGATTTTGTAGTTAAGGAAAGTGGGTTCAGCAGTTTTCGTCATTTTGGGCTCTCTCTTCCCTTCGTAAAGGGATGGGTAGGCCCGTGCCTGCACCTCAGTCTGCACTCTCCAGCCTCCCTCACATCTGCCAGGAGGAGGTCTCATTTTTTTTTTTTTTTTTTTTTTTTTTTGCGGTACGCGGGCCTCTCACTGTTGTGGCCTCTCCCGTTGCGGAGCACAGGCTCCGGACGCGCAGGCTCAGCGGCCATGGCTCACGGGCCCAGCTGCTCTGCGGCATGTGGGATCTTCCCGGACCGGGGCACGAACCCGCGTCCCCTGCATCGGCAGGCGGACTCTCAACCACTGCACCACCAGGGAAGCCCGGAGGTCTCATTTTCTGACCAAGCCTGGCTGAGCTGTGGCTGCGATGGAGTGGCGGGGGGGGGGGGGGGCCAGGACTCCTTTTGATGTTGAGTTGGGAGCTCCGACTGTTTTTCTCCCTTTAAATTTCTCCCTGACGATGCACGAGCAGGTTTCTCGAAATCTTCACCCTTGACCTGGTCAGGAGGCTTCCTGCTCACCATAAAATGTTCTACCTTTTTGGATGATTTTTTTTTTCCTTTTAAAATTCTCCAGAAGCAAATCCTGCCTTGGTGGAGCTGTTGAGCCCTGAGTGAGTAGTGGTGTCACGAGGACCCATATCCACATGGTGCCCGGAGCCGCAGATCTGTTCCACAGACGCTGTCTGTCCTCTGGGGTGTTGTGACCCATCCGCTTTGTGCCCGGTGCTGGGGATTCAGTGGTGGATGGGCAAGGCCCGCAGCTCTGCACACTCGTGGCGCTGTGCGGAAAGCGCATCGGGATGACCAGACTCAGGGAAGAGGGTTCAGCTGGTCTGTAGTCCACATGGCCCCTCCTGCCCCAATAGGCCAGGTTCAGAGGGGTCCGGGAATAGATCTGGAACCTTCCAGATCCGTTTCCTGTGGTTTGGTAGCCAGCCTGACAGCAAGTGAATTCAGCACAGTCTGCTCGTTTGTGTTCTAGGAAGAGTCGGGCTGTGGAAGGACATCTTCACTGTCTCCATGAACGAGAAGTTTGATTTGGTGTATAAACAGAAGATGGGAAAGTGTGACCTCACGTTCGACTTTTACTTATAATAACAGCAACAGCAAACTTGCATGCTCACAGTACCCAGACACTAATAGCTCAAAGTCCCGTTTGCACTCATTTGTTACCCGCTGGACAAACTCTGGAAGCAGCGTAAGACTCGGCGGAGAAATGGAGGAAGTGGGGTTATTTCCGATCCAGAGCAGCTGTCTCACCTTTGGAATTTGAAGTCTACATGTCTGATTACAAAGATTGCGGTTCTGATGACCTGGACCATACGTATCCTGTCTGTAACATATGCAGCTAGAATGTCTACCTTTTACAACCCACATTATTTATTGTATTTTATAGAGCTTTTCACTGGAAATCTAAATAAATGTCAGTAAACCAAATAAAAGTTCATTTCCGAGGGACCCAGGAGCGAGCCACACCCGAATGGTAGGAAGATCTCAGGGTTGACTCTTTATTTTTGTAGTTTTCTTCCGTAAGGCACAGCCATTCGGTTTTTGTCTGGTTGTGAGACGCTGGTGAGGACCGAGGGTGAGTCGGGTGTTGGGGGGACCTTGTTTCCGCTGGTGGTGTTCAGTTCTCAGTAGTCGCCCCGGGATACAGCAGGAACCGTTCACTGGGGCGTTTTCAGAGAGGATGCCCTCCTGCCAGCGACCCCCGGCCAGTGGCTCCGAGGCTGATGCAGGGGACCCAGCGGGACGGGCGCGCGATGCGGTGACTGGAGAGCCTGCCACAGAGACACCGAGTCCACTCGGAACCTGACTTTTCGTTCCACAGTCTTACCTTCGTTCCCCAAAGCAGAAACCTGCTTATGTTGGCCAGATGATTGATGGTAAATTCTAGAACTACTGGGTCTTTACATACCATTTATTGTTCCATCTGGGCCTGCAACTCTGCGCCCCAGAGACCCAGTGTGCGAGCGTAGCGCCCTGTCTCACCCAGACGGGGCTGGCGATGTCGCCTTCAGTGCTGTGTCCGAGGGAGTGGAGGTGCGGTCTTTACTGACCCGCCGCTCGCTTCGTTAACTGGCCCACGTTAACCCGGAGGAGTGATGGAAGGGCGGCCGGGTGAGAGCAGGGCCAGTGGCCAGTTTGTACGCACGCTGCCGCCGCGGTGGGACGGGGCCGTCCCGGCTGTCTGTCTGTCTGGGAAGTGCCCGGAGTGGTGGCCGGAGGGGTCGCCACCGTGCGCGAGGGGTCTGTTGTGCATGGTGTCTTTGGAAAGTGTGGACGTGCGCTTTGCTGCTGGCTGGGGAGAGGAGCTGCAGTAGGGCAGGTGGTACTCGGCGTCTCGTGGTGGGCTTAGCTGCACCTTTTCTGTGTATCTGCGAGAGAGGCAGCTTTCTGTGAAATTTCTTTTCTATTTTTCTATTTCTAGTACTGTATGGATATTACTGAGCTCCACACATGATACTTCTGTGCTTGCTTGCATCTTTAATAAAGACACGTCCCATGCCTTGTGTCCAGCTTGTGCTGACAGGTGGAGACGGGGGCCCTGCGTGGTCCCCTC